>NC_048218.1:181265455-181324766 GCF_002007445.2 Ailuropoda melanoleuca | reverse complement strand
TATTGGAGAACACAAATGTAGAACATTTCCCTGATTCCAGAAAGTTCTGTTGGTACAATAGTAGATAGTGTGCATAGTAATGCATGAATGAAGAGCTGTTGTTCTTTGCAGCAACTCTGTGACTTAATTTATAAAGTAAGTTTAAAATTGTTCAGATTTAGAATTTTGTTAAGTAAATTTTGGTTAACTAAATAATAATACAAAAAATTGTGCAGAAGTACTAAAACCAAAATTAACTTCTATACTCACTAAATATATATGGAGTACCTCATAACTAAAATATTTTCAAGGAAAAATATTAAAAATTCAAAACTTCTAAGACTCCTAAGAATTTTTACTGATGTAAAAAAATGCAAATCTTTGTAATTATGTAAAAAAGCCCCTTTCCCTGTAAATAAGAATGCTTAAGTGTCACAAGATGAACTACACACTTTTATTTTGGTCAAAAATAATACTTGGCTACTTCAAAATTTACCTGTAAGTTAAATTCTTCTTCACTGATATAGTGATTTTCCATGTCAAGATTTAAAATATGAATGTATATACATAAACCTTTGCCAAAAATAGACATTTGCTATATTTGAATCTTGAATAATGCAATATAATCTTGGCTGTTTGATCATTCATTCAAATGGAGCTGAAATGTACCAATGCACTCTCTAAAAAGAATGCCTTTGCCAAACAAATTGATTTCCCAATTGACAAATGATCTCCAAAGTCATTTTTAGCACTAAAATTCTAAGCCTAGTTCCACTTCTTAAAAAAAAATAAATCGTATGGACTTTTAGAAGGCTTAATGCTTAAACCAAAGTAGATGCGAGTATTTACAATTGTAGTTCATCTATCTGTTTATTAAAGCAAGGACATTGAGATTTCTACCTGGAATTATGTTAGCAATTAAATTACTGCATGTGCTTGAAATAAAAAAATGTTCTTTTTTATATGATTCCTTAATTTACACATTTAACATCATTCTAAAAAATGAATCCTTCCAGCCACATCCCAAAATAAAAGTTTTTGCTGTAGTATATAAAAACAGGATAAATATTAAGGCAGCTAACCATAATTGGGAGTATTCAGAATATTATATTAAATGAAAACTACAAAGTAATTTTGTCCAGATAGGGCAATCTGCAGAGTTCCCAGAAAACTGGTGGTTACTTTTCAGGTTTCAAGATGATTTTCCCCCAAATCTGGGTGTTGACATAGCTATACTTTTCCAGTTGAGAATGATGATTAGAGCCAAAGAGAAAAAAGTTTTAGGATGTGATTTTTTTTTTTTAAGATTTTATCTATTCATTTGACAGAGAGAGAGGCAGCCAACAAGAGAGCGAACACAGGCAGGGGGAGTGGGAGAGGAAGAAGCAGGCTCTCAGTGGAGAAGCCCGATGTGGGGCTAGATCCCAGGACTCCAGGACCACGCCCTGAGCCCAAGGCAGAAGCTTAACAACTGAGCCACCCAGGCACCCTGTAGGACGTGATTTTAAAAGTGAATGCTGGATTTTAAAATTACAAATGCTAGGAAAAATATTGAATGTGATTTCAAAGTCGGAAAATGGTTGCTGATAACTCTATATAACTGTTTATCTTCTCTGTATTAAATTATTTCTCAAGTGGCGTAATTTCAAGAAGGCTTATTGCCTATTTATTTAATATCCATTACTTTTGTCAACTATGAGAAATTACCTTTACAACAAAAAGGTCTATCATTTGTTTTTGGTTCGTTCTTAGGATTTCCGTCTTTCTGCTTACATCGCCCTCCTGTTCTTGAATACTGTCTACTTTATCCATTAGAGTCCTTCCACATATTCATCATGGTTATTTTAGATTTCCAGTCTTATAATTCTAACATAACTGCCATGTTCTTCTGATGCTTACTCTATTCAAATTGTGTTGTTTGCCTTTTGGTATGCCTGGCAAGTTTTTCTTTTTTTGTGCGTTTTTGTTTTTTCTTTGTTTTTTAGGGAGAGGGGTGAGGGGCAGAGGGAGAAGGAGAGAGAGAATCTTAAGTAGGCACCGCGCACAGCATGGAGGCTGACATGGGGCTGGATCTCAGAACGCTGAGATCGTGACCTGAGCCGAAATCAAGAGTCAGGTGCTTAACTGACTGAGCCACCTAGACGCCCCGATATGCCTGGTAATTTTTTCTTGATAGCTAGACAGAATGTACCCATAAAAGGAAGTGCTTAAATAGGACTTTAGTAATGTGGTGGTTGTTTGTGGAGGGAGGAGAAGCAGTCGATAGTCCTATGATTAAATTTCAGTCTTCTTGTGAGCCTTTGCCCCTGCACTGTAGACTTCACAAATTAGGTTTTGGTTTTTTTTTTCTTTCCACAGTGGTGGGAAAGGAGGCCAAAGTTTGTTGGAGTTGGGTGTTTCCCTTCCCCAGGTCAATTAGGCTCTGATAATACCCCGGCTGGTAAGCCTACGTTAATTAGCTCACCTTGAGGGCAGGCCAACCAAATGTTCTGTTACATTTCAGAATGGTTCCTTTACCTCTCCCTCTGCTAGAAGTAACAAGGGGATTTTTTACATTATTTACTGTGAGAATCTGGTTGAATTCCTGGAGGTAAATCTCACCATACTGTGGGGGTCCTATGACCCCCTGGAGTTTTGAACTCTTTGACTTGTCCACACTGAGCCTCCAGCAATTTGTCAATTACAGCTCCAGGTGTAATTGTCCCCCCCACACACACACACTTGCTCTGATGGCTGCTTCTGCTCGTGAAGTAAGTCATGACTCCCTGAATTCGACTATCTCTCTAATCTTGAGGAAAGATGTTTGCCCTGTGGCCTCCCCTCTTAAGGACCCAAAAAGAGTTGATTTTTCTGTCTCTTCAACATTTTACTTGTTAAGAGTGTTGACTGCCAAGCTCCTTGTGAAGTAGTTTTGGAAAGTTGGTGGGGTCCGGAGCGGACAGCCAAGAAAGAATCTTGAGATGTCTTTGGTGCAAAAAGGTGATTTTATTAAAGCACAGGACAGGACCCATGGGCAGAAAGAGTGGCATTATAAGTGTGAGGGGTGGCTGATTATATACTTGGGGGAGGTAAGGGAAAAGGGAGGTTTCAAAAGGATTTTCATAAGCAAAGACTCACAGGATACCAGAGGCCTTGCTATTGTCAAGCTAAAGTTGTTTTCCCCTCTAGCAAGACATTAACATTAATATAGTTGGAAGTTTCCTGGAGGAATGTTATACTCTGCCTATCTCGTTTGTCAATGGGTTGCAAGTTATAAGGAGATTTAATTTTACCTGCATTTCCTTCTGCCTTTGTTTTAGGGCATCCAGGGGTGCCTGGGGAATGTCACACACATCCCACCTGGTTGTGGGGGGTGGCGTTGGGGGGTGTCAGACTATGCTCTGTCCTCAGCTTGCCTTCTGCTGCCTGATCACTTACATGCCAGAACCTGGAAGCCAGAAATTTATTCTTTTTTTTTTTTTTAAAGATTTTATTTATTTATTCGACAGAGAGAGACAGCCAGCAAGAGAGAGAACACAAGCAGGGGGAGTGGGAGAGGAAGAAGCAGGCTCATAGCAGAGGAGCCTGATGTGGGGCTTGATCCCATAACGCCGGGATCACGCCCTGAGCCGTAGGCAGACGCTTAACCGCTGTGCCACCCAGGTGCCCCAGAAATTTATTCTTGATACCTGAAAAACTAGAAACTGCTCAGGTATCAATTAATAGGAAAATGGATAAGCAAAATGTGTCATATTCTAAAATGGAATACTTATTCCAGAAAGGGAAAAAGGGCATTATACATGCAGCCGCACTCATGGATCTTGTTGCACACACCAGTTGTGTCTTTCCACAGTGTCAGCTTTGTTCAATCATAAAGCAAAGTTAAATCACAGTCTAAAGCAGGTTCAGGATTCCAGACTCCATGACAACTCACCATGTGATTAAACTGGGCTTTTTACATACCTCACAGAGCAGGACAGCAGACAAGCCACACAACAAACAAGATAAGGATGCAGGAAGTTCACGAACCAAACGCACAGTCTAGGGGCGCGCAGCTGCTGCGTCCGATGTTCCAGCGGCGAAAGCTCTCGGTTCTGTTCGAAGATCCATCCGGCATTGCCTTCGACGGAGTTTGCCTTTTTTATGTGGTCAGATGTAGAGGGGTCAGGTCTGAAGAGTCTGATAGTTTGCTGCCCAGATCCTTCCCTTTTTAAAGGGATTTGATCATTTTCGGGTGTCTGCAGACCTCGTCTGGTTCTGCTCGTTATCAGTGCCGGGGTGTCCCCTGACATGGGTCCGGGCGATGTCTCCTGACTGCAGCACCGTAACCTGCTTGCATCACTGCGTGACACATGCCCCTACTTGACAGGAAAGACTCCGTTCTGCTCTCTACAGATCTCTAAACAGCATGCTGAGGGAAAAACGCTTTACTGAAAAGAGTATATACTGTATCATTCTGTTTACATAAAGTTCTAGATTAAGCAAAACCAGTCGAGGGTAAAAAAAAAAAAAATCAAAATAATTCTGGTGGAGGAAGGGGATTTACTGGTAAGAGACTTGAGGACTCTTTCTGAGTAATGTTCCGTATCTTGATAGGGGTTTGGGTTGCACAGACAAATGCATTTGTGGGCGCTCACCCTGTTGACGAGGTGGAATATCAGTGAGGTTTAGTGGGGTGGAGTCCAGAGCCGACCATCAAAAAAGAATTCTTGAGATGTCTTTGATGCAAAATTGGTGGTTTATTAAGCACAGGGACAGGACCCATGGGCACAAAGAGCTGCTGCCCCGGGTTGTGAGGGGTGGCTGATTATATACCATGGAGTTGGGGAAGGTAAGGAAAAGGGGAGGCTGAGAAAGTACTTTCGTATGTCAAAGACGACTCGCAGGTTATTGGAAGCCTTGCTATTGTCAAGCCAAGGCTGTTTACAGTATTTCCTCCCATCATGTGTCCTTATCAATGGGCTACAGGTCCAAAAGAAATTCCGTTTTATTTACATTTCCTTCTGCCTCAGTTTCCCTCCATTTTACGGAGGGGATGGTAATGTTAGGGCTTCAGGAAACTGAATTATGGGTCCCTGGAAGTTAGGCTATTGATAAGAAAGCTTCTTCCCTGTAAATCACTAGGACGTGTGTAAACTGAGGGAGACTCAGGTCTTGCAGGATTGTGATCTCTGTCAGTTAACCACTTGTGTTTTCCTTTCCTTAGTTTTAGGGCAGCCAGGAGTGCCTGAGGAATGTTGCATACATGGGGGGGGGTTGCGGGGTGTCAGTTTCCGCTTTGTCCTAAGCTTGCCTTCTGTTCCCTCATCACTGTGGTTTACTTGAGATCTGAGCAACTCATTGTATACAGATGTTATCTTAAGATATAAATAAATACTAAACTGTCGTTAATATACATCCTGAAGTATTTGAGGGGATGGGTACTGATGTCTGTGACTTATCTTAAAATGCACAAATTAAAAACTGGATATGGATGAAGAGTGATCTAGGTAGAAGGATATGTGATAATGCGAGTATAACACGCAAGGATCCAGGTAGGGAGCATATATAAATTCCTTCAAGTTTGTTGCATGTTTGAAACTTTCTTTTGAAGTAAATAAGGGGGATTATAGAACTGTGATTAAACAGGCAGAGCTTTGGCCTTAAATTCAGAAAACCTGAGGTTTAAATAACAGCTCAACTACTTCCCATCTGTGAACTCATGAATAAGTTACTTGATCTTCCCTCAGCGATGGTTTTCTGTTCTGTGAAATGAAGATACTGACACTTAGACAACAGGGTTGTAAAGATAAGTTTAGCCAAGAGAAGAGACTGGCCCTTAGCTTCCAATGCCTCATCATTCCTTGAAGTTCCTCATTAGTTGTAATTCCAGGGATCACCGTGCTTTTGGGGGAAAAAAATATTTTTTTTCTGTAGTAAGTTGGAATATTTGAACTTGGGGACCTCTCCAGGTCCCTCTTAACTAGGATTTCATGGTTGGTAAAGTCAGTGATGGTGTGGTTTTTGGAGTTGTGTTGGTGAGGCCCATAGCTGACAGCCAAAAAAGAATTCTTGAGATGCCTTTGGTGCACAATGGTGGTTTTATTAAAGCACCGGGACAGGACCTGTAGGCAGAAGGAGCTGCTGCTGCCCCTGGATTGTGGAGAGCAACTGATTATATACTTTGGGGTTGGGAGAAGTAGAGAGGAGGGAAGTTTCAAAAGGAGTTTCATCTGCTAAAGAAGACTCACAGAATACCACAGGCCTTGCTGTTGTCAAACCAAGGTTGTTTCTTCCTCTAGCAAGGAATTAACATTAAGACAGCTGGGAGCTTCCTGGAGGAAATTTATACTCTGCCTGCCTCAAGTACTTGTCAAAGGGTTGCAGGTTATAAGGACATTTAAATTTATTTACATTTCCTTCTGCCTTTGTCTCCCACATCAAGTGATTCCTAACTGAATTTTTAATATTTTTTATGAAAGGCCTCTCTACATTTATTTTTCTTTATATGTGTGCACAGTTTACTCATCAGGACATTATTAAACTTACTGCTATATACCCCTTCCATTCACTAATAAGATAACATGCCACATACTACTTTGAAAATTCATAGCAAAATTGTAGCAGCCCCCAAAGGAACATAGGAAGTATATTTCTTTTTTTTTTAAGATTGATTTTATTTATTTATTTATTTGAGAGAGAGAGAGAGGAGAGAAAGAGAGAGAGTGTGCACAGAGGGAAGGGGCAGGGAGGGAAGGAGAGAGAGAATCTCAAGCAGACTCCCTGCTGAGCGCAGAGCCCAAATGGAGCTCAATCCCAAGACCCTGAGATCGTGACCTGAGCTGAAATCAGAGTTGGACACCTAACTGACTGAACCATGCAGGCCCCCCAGAGAGTATATTTCTTCATCTTTTACTTGATTTATAATTTTTTTCCTCAAGATTATTTAAGTTATCATAGAAAGGTGGGAAACAAAGGCAAAAGGAAATGTAGATAAAATTAAATGTCGTTTTAACATGTAGTTCCTTGACAAATACTTGAGGCGGGCAGAGTATAATGTTCCTCCAGGAGGCTCCCAACTGTCTTAATGTTAATGCCTTGCTAGAGGCAAAAACAACCTTAGTTTGACAATAGCAGATGAAACTCCTTTTGAAACTTCCCTTCTCTCTACTTCTCCCAACCCCAAAGTATATAATCAGTTGCTCTCCACAATCCAGGGGCAGCAGCAGCTCCTTCTGCCCACAGGTCCTGTCCACATTTTGTACCAAAGATGTCTCAAGAATTCTTTCCTGGCTGTCAGCTCGGGACCTCACTGAACTCACCAACATTCATAAAACTACATCAAAGCCCTTTGAAGAAGAAATCACTGACACAGTGGAGGAAACTCAAGTTCTGAAAAATAAACCACTTTTAAACCTCCACAACAAGGAAAGAACTTTGAGATTTATAGGCAGCAAAAAAACAATACCCAAAAACCATCATGTTCAAAATAGAGGATTTCTTTTTTTTTTTTTTTTTTATGATTTTGTTCATTCACTCTAAAAACTTAAGATTCTGACGTGGAAGTGATTGCACAGAACTCCTTGAATGAGCTGACGTGAGAAGTGCTCATTTCATGATCTCATGCTTGGTCATAGTCATTGCCACTATCAATTATACCTCATTACAGTGACTCCAAAAAGAAAGAGCCTGCTTTGAAACACCAACACAGCTGGGAAACACTGAAGATTTGGCATGAGAAAGCAGATTTAATTTTTGTTGCTTTCTATCAGAAGAGATTTTATAGCAAGAAGTAGTCTAATAGATGTACTTAACATAGTCATAAAAAAAGGTTTAAATTGGAGATTGCTTATCTTTAGGAATGAAGCCTTTGGGGAAATAACTGAGTACTTTTTTATAGTATGACTTTTAGGAATTTTTTAATAATGAGTTTTTATTAGCAAATTAAATGTGTTCATTATAAAGTTTATTGTCCTAAAACACAGGAAAATTGTGTTTGGGTACATCTTTTAAAATATTACCTTTTGAAGAAATCTGATTTCTCTATGTCTAAAACAAACTACTTCAAAATGCTGACATTTTGAATTTTGTTACAATTTTTATCTCTCCTTTTTCTTTGGTGCTAAAATGGTAAAACATTTCAGCTGTGTTCTTTAAGCCAAGCTCCACTTTTCATTTGAATTTCTGTTGTCAGATATGATAGAACAATAAATTTATATATAAACATATTCATGTAAAAATTTATAAGAATAAGCTACATTTGTATATATTTTTGTTTAATCTAAAGGTTGCCTTCTTAAAAGATCCTCCCCCAAGGTTTATATCTTTAGAACTAAGAGAAATTGCTATATAATATGGAACACCATGAATGCATTTTTCCAGTGGTAAATGATTCTTCATACAAACAGAAAGAAAAAAGGGAATACAAAACTTTCAGTATATGTGGTGCATATTTACAACCTCTCCCAAAAGAAATTTAACTATGAATTACATTAGCTCCTTCTAGAAGGTGGTTCTCAACTGGAGGTAATTTTCGCCCCTATGGGACATTTGGCAATGTCTAGAAACATTTTTTATTGTCATGATGGGAACAAAGGGATGCTTACTGGCATACAGTGGGTGGAAATCAAGGATGATGCTAGATATCCTACAATGTACAGGAAAGTCTCCCAAACAAGAACTAGCCATCCCAAAGTTGAGAAACCCTGCTCTAGAACAAGAAAATAAGTCGAAGTCCAAAGCCCGTGTAGTCCATTAAAGGTAGACAATAGGACACTTGATGAAGGTGGTAGCATACGTAACAATCTATAGTTTCAAATTCTACCAGTTCTAGTTTACATGCCCGCCAACAGTATACAAGGGTTTCCTTTTCTCTGCATCCTCACCAGAATTTATCTTTTGTCTTTTTGTAATAGACATTCTAATAGGTGTAAGATATCTCATTGCAGTTTTGATGTGCATTTCCCTGATGATTAATGATGTTGAACATCTTTTCGTGCCTATTGACCATTTGTGTGTCCTCTTTGGAAATATGTCTGTTCAGTTCCTTTGACCAGTTTTTAATTGGGTTATTTGGGTTTTTTGCTAATGAGTTGTATAAATGTCTTAGATATTTGGATATTAGTCCCTTGTCAGATTCGTGGTTTGCAAACATTTTCTCCCATTCCATAGCTTGCTTTTTCATTTTATCGGTGATTTCCTTTGCTGTGCAGAAGCTTTTTAGTTTTATGTAGTTTCACTTGTTGTTTTGTTTTTACTTTTGTTGCTTATTCTTTTGGTGCCAAATCCAAAGTATCATTGCCAAGACCAAGATCAAGGAGCTTACCCCCTATATTTTCTTCTAGGAGTTTTACAGTTTCAGCTCTTACATTCAAGACTTTAATCCATTTGAGTTGGGTTTTGTGTGTGGCATAAGATAGCGGTCCAGTATCATTCTTTTGCAGGTGAATATTCAGTTCTCCTGACACCATTTTATGGAAGAGGGTACCCTTTCTTTGTTGTGTATTCTTGGAGCTGTATATGCATGGGTTTATTTCTAAGCTCTCTATTCTGTTCCATTGATCTTTATGTCTGTTTTTATGCCAATACTGTATTGTTTTGATTACTATAGCTTTGTAATATAGCTTGAAATCACTGCAGGGTTGTGCAGAGGTCCTGGCAGGCCCTTGGCCATTAGCAATCAATCTATACTGGCAGTCTTTGTCCCAGTCAGCCGGCTGCACTGACCTCTGTAGCATCCACACCACACATGAGACATGGGAACCTTCAAGAACAATGGGAGCCCTGGTTATAAGGGCCCACTGCTTCTCTGAGATGCCAATAAGGGAAAATGAGTCATTCCCCAAATTGCAAACATCTACCCCTCCCCAGTCTCTGGGCAGTTTTCCTGTCTCTTTGTGTTCAGCAGCCTTCCCCTCTAGCCTCTCTTCTTCAAAAGACTTAGGCTATGGCGGACCATTTCATTCATTTGCAGTGAATATTCAATTTTTCATATACCATTTATGGAAGAGACCATCCTTCTTTGCTTTTGTCAAAGAACAGACTTTGAGTTCAAGCCCTTATGCTTCACATCTTCCCCAATTCCTAAGGCATGATATCCCCAAGCCTAGCAAACCTACTTAAATTGGGGAAGAGGAAAAACTACAGGAAGAACACATATTCAAATTCATATTTTAGTAGATTGTCCTTTTACACATAGTGTATTTGTGATTTCAGTATGTGCGCTTCACCAGGTGGTAAATGCAGATTTACTCACATCAATATTCAAACCGCAGTGTTCTAATTACCCACCTGCTGGCTATGGGAACTTCAGACTTTGTCATAGAACCCCAATCACATGTTGTTGTACTAACAAATCAGGACTCGGATATCTCAGATAACCAAGCTCCGTATCGGAATCTGGAATTCCACTGTCATCGTCTTTGTTGCCATGCTACAGAAACTGTTGCCAGGTGAAGCTTGAAATCTGCTACATCTAAGTTGACAAAGTAGGCTCTACCTTTGAGACCACTGTGATTGTTACAATTACAAAGTGAAAATCTACTTTATGCTCTTGAGAAGAATGAATCTTCTGTATTACATTTAATAGAGGTAGGGAACTGATCCTGTTGTTTGAAATATAGAATATTCTGGTGACTAGTGATAATAGCTTTTCTCTTGGTCACTACTGCAAACCAAACTGGGATTTCAAAGCTCAGGATAAGACGATGGAGTGGCACTGCCTCTATATAGCACACTACTTTTTCTGGTTCCAGCACCACCAACAGTGTTTCAGCAAAGATTTCCCGAGTAATGAGGTGAGGAGTAGTAAAACTGCCAAAAACCAGCTGTGTAGTTTTGAGTAGAATCTAAACTCTGCTAACCAAGCTTCTATTGCTAGATCACTAGGCTCCATTTTCCCTTTTTCTCTGCAAACTAGCATTTATTGGAGCCTCCTTAACCATCAAATTGTCTGAGTCTCATTGAAGAACAGAGGTTAAGGCTTTTTCTTTCTGAGCTCCGTGACCTCTGTGGATGTTAGGACATGCAAATGGATATTTGAAATTGGGGCCCCACCAGAGGCCATTGAGCCACAGTTCTGATTTAAAGAAGCTCTCTCTGAGTATTGTTAAATCAAAGTGCCTTACAATTAGGGCTCTAATTGGTACCCAAAGTAGAAAAATTCATATATGAAGCAGCCATTACAAAAGGTTATTTTAATAAAGTTTATTTTTGTCTGTTTGCTGATTATTCAAGTTTTGTCCACTTATCTTACACCAGATAAGTTCCAAGATGCTGAGCCCTATGGCCTGCAACTGTGGATTGCATGAGGCTCACTGGCTCGCATTTGTAGTCAGCCAGTGGGAGACATCAGTAAATTAGAGGGTGCTAGAAAGAGGTTTGTGTGTTACCCATTTCCGATCTTCTCTGAAATGGGCGGCTTGGCAGTGTTTCACGTCCCTTCCACAGCTTCTGTCCTGCACTCCCTGTCCAGGAACTCCTGCTCTCACTGGGCTCCTAACAACATCTCTGTATTTCTAGTCTCTAAATTCCTCAACTTCTTTATTGGTTCCCTTAATCTTGCCATAATTCCTTAATTTCTCTATTCATTAAAGTCTCATATCATCTGAGTTTGCTTCTCTTTTTTTGAAGGGCTCTGATTGTTACAATGGCTGTTCTATTTATTACATGTATTACATGAGTNCCTTAATCTTGCCATAATTCCTTAATTTCTCTATTCATTAAAGTCTCATATCATCTGAGTTTGCTTCTCTTTCTTTGAAGGGCTCTGATTGTTACAATGGCTGTTCTATTTGTTACATGTATTACATGAGNTGAGTTTTTTTTTTTTTAATCACTGCATTCTTGTTACAATTTAGTCTTCTTGAATTACAATAGTAGATGAAACTCTCCATAAATAGCACTTACCAGAAAAGGGAGATCTCACTGCCACCCACCACCAAAAACATTATAATCACTATGATTTAGCAGTTAAAGGATTAGCTTCCTTATTACTCAGATTAATAGGGAACGCGAAAAACAAGATCCGCTTAAGACTTCCTGCAATATGGACTGTCCACTAATGCCAATAAAAGTAAACTAATCTTAGCCTTAGATCATTTTGCATGGACAAGCATTTCCACTGCTGATGTGTCTGTCATATCACTGTGTTATTTTCAATATATAGCAGGGCTGGAAATTTATTAGACAGTTAACAGCACCAACAGGTTATGCTGAGCTCAGCAGTGTTGCCAAGCAAAAAGAAATATTATATGAGGGCAGCTTTTATTCTAAACAAAAATCTAAGCATATTTCTTCCTTATTTAATTTGCTCATGGAAACCATTCTCCACAGGTAAGTGAACAATGAATGTGTTTGCAGTGTGCTATTGCATTCCTACCCAGTGCAGACAAGATGGGAACCATGTTTTCATAAATAAAAAGCAACAGACCATATCATTGGCCTCCTCTTTAACTCCTCTCTCCGGGGTGTATGTGTGGTAGAGGAGGGTTCTGCTCCACACCAGGCAGGGGAATTGAATATTGATGGACTTTGCTGACAGTTTACGGATGAACAACTCAGCATAGAACACAAAGGTCATGTTTGCTCTAAATTTAGTGGGTTTAATTTGATTTGGCTAGTTAATTATAAATATAGTGCTTGCAAAAAAGTAAATCGACTTTAAAAAAGAACCACACTTCAAGGAATCCATATACTATCTAAATTTTAACCATGTTTTTTCCAGTTACACAACTTTTTTGGCATGGAATACAAATTTTACAAGTTAATGTACTTTACTTAAAAAAAAATCTGGTATAGTATTAAATCATTTGTAAATGTCTTTGATNAACCATGTTTTTTCCAGTTACACAACTTTTTTGGCATGGAATACAAATTTTACAAGTTAATGTACTTTACTTTAAAAAAAAATCTGGTATAGTATTAAATCATTTGTAAATGTCTTTGATATTTATAGATGGCATAAACTAAGGAGTAGAAGGAAAACCATTGCTGAGACATGATTCCTTAAGTCACCTAAAATTAATTCTTTGTGTCCCACATAAGTCAAATTCACAGTAAATTCTGAGAGACTCCTCAAATAAGTCATTTTGTTACCTCCCCTGCTGTCAGGACTTTTCTTTCACTTATGCTAATTATATGTAACGTCTTAGGCAAAACATTTGCCTCTTTACCTAGACCTGGCATCTACAAATGTATTTTAAAGATACCAGCCATCTCGAGTAGGAAATATAGTTAGGGGCCTCCCTATCTTTCTATTACAGTGGATTAAATTTATAGAAAATAAATAACTCGATTAAAGAGGTTTAGCTACAGCAAATCCTTGAAGAGCATAAAAGTAAAAGCTGAAATAAAATATAACTTCAGAGTTAAATAAAAACCATTTTGTAATCTGGATGCATAGTTTAAGGATTTATTTTTACAGATAGAAAGGCTAATTTAAGTCCTTATCTATTATATAAGCAGATTATATGTAATAGTGCTTAACACTCTAAGGGCCACAAAGATATAAAGCACCACCACTCAAAAAGCTGTGCTTATGGAGATAAGATATATTTATATAGTCCCATAAAAATTATTCAATATCTGACAGTATATGACAATGATGTGATGTGATAATATATTGCTGTGAAATGATGTCTTAGTTTAGGTTTTTAAACCATGCATTCACATCCTCGGTTCAAAATTGGTATCACCCTCAACCCCAGCACTTCATCAAGTGCCAAAGCCTTTCCTTCCAGCTTGCGCATTTCTCCTAAGGCTGTCCTTCCCTACTCTAGTGAAAATAAGCCCTCTTCATGACAGCTTCTGCTGGTCCAGACTTCCAGCTCAAAGATCTCATAGCAATGTTTTGATCAAGCAAGGTGAGACTGACAATACAGAACATTTCTACCCTGAGTTCTAAGTTCCAAAGTGAAAAGAAGAAGAAAAAAGTTTTCTTCCACCTTTTTGGTTTTGGGTTTTTGTTTTTCTATCTTTCTTTCTTTTCTTTCTCTCCTCTTTTTTTTTTTAATTTAAATTTCCTGTAGCTGACAACTGCTGGCTAGATATTACTGGCCATTTATATTTAATACTCTTCTAACATATAGCTTGAATTTATACATTGAATTCAATTTTTAAAATTTTATTTTCTAATGAACACCAAAAAAAAAAAAAGACCCCTGTTATAGATTACACATATATTATTTAACTTAAATTGATTCTCATAACAGATCATGTTGTAGATGGAACTGAGGTTTGGTTTGGAGACTTACTTATGATTTCAGAGGTCAAAAATGGCTGGGCATAAATTCAAAGCCAATCTCTCAATGGAAAATCTCATTGTGCCAGGGTTTAAGATTTTATCCTGTTATTCTGGGGCCTAGACACTGAAGGCCAGGACCCAGATAATCACAGCAAGACTGGAAAGTGGACTTCTTCACTGATCTCTTTTGAAAGGTTACATGCTGGTAGGCACCATGAAAAAATGACAACATTAAATATATATTCATAATGATATAGCCTAGTGGTTCTTAGGGAAGAATGAAGTCAACAGCTGTGAATATGTACGCAAGTTTACAATCAGAGAAATAATATGGAAGACTAGTCTTTTATTATTATTACTATTATTTTTTAACTGGGGTAGAGGTAGCCAACAAAGACCAAACATCTGAAAGCAACACGAAGCAATTACTCTCACCCAGGGTGGTTCCTCAGGCTTAAAATAGCCCAACAGTAAGTTTCAAATCCTAAGGGAGAGGAACAAGAAAACATTTGGTGCCTAAGGATATAAAAGAATGGTCAAAGTTCATAGAGGTGGGATATTTCCAAATAATGTAAAATTTATTAGAAAATAAAGTTATGGGGCAGAAGCTTTTTATCTTGATGAAGTCCCAAGAGTTCACTTTTGCTTTTGTTTCCCTTACCTTTAGAGACGTGTCTTGCAAAAAGTTGCTTTGACCAAGGTCAAAGAGGTTGCTGCCTGTGTTCTCCTCTAGGATCTTGATGGATTCCTGTCTCACATTTAGATCTTACATCCATTTCGAGTTTATCTTTGTGTTGGTCTAAGAGAATGGTCCAGTTTCATTCTTCTACATGTAACTGTCCAATTTTCCCAGCACCATTTATTGAAGAGACTGTCTTTTTTCCATTGGATATTCTTTCCTGCTTTGTTGAAGATTAGTTGACCATAGAATTGAGGGTCCATTTCTGGGCTCTGTATTCTGTTCCATTGATCTATGTGTCTGTTTTTATGCCAGTACCATACTGTCTTGATGATTACAGCTTTGTGATAGAGCTTGAAGTCAGGCAGTGTGATGCCCTCAGCTTTGGTTTTCTTTTTCAACATTCCCCTGGCGATTCAGGGTCTTTTCTGGTTCCATACAAATTTTAAGATTCTTTGTTCCAACTCTGTGAAAAATGTTGATGGTATTTTGATAGGGATTGCACTGAATGTGTAGATTGTTGCAGGCAGCATAGATATTTTAACAATGTTTTTTCTTCCAATCCATGAGCATGGACTCTTTTCCCATCTCTCTGTGTCTTCCTCGATTTCTTTCATAAATGTTCTGTAATTTCTAGAGTACAGATCTTTTACTTCTTTGGTTAGCTTTATTCCTAGTTATCTAATGGTTTTTGGTGCAATTGTGAAAGGGATCAATTCCTTAATTTCTCTTTCTTCAGTCTCGTTGTACTTCATCAAGCTAAAAAGTTTCTGAACAGCAAAGGAAAGAATCAACAAAACTAAAAGGCAACCTACAGAATGGGAGAAGATATATGCAAATGACATGTCGATAATGGGCTATTATCCAAGATCTATAAAGAACTTTTCAAACTCAACACCCAAAAAACAAATAATTCAGCCAAGAAATGGGCAGAGGACATGAATAGTTACTTCTCCAAAGAAGATAAAAATGGCCAACAGACATATCAAAAAATGCTCCACATCACTTGCCATCTGGGAAATACAAATCAAAAGCACAATGAGATACCTCCTTACACCAGTGAGAATGGCTAAAATTAAGACACAGAACAACAAATGTTGGCAAGGATATGGAGAAAAGGGAACCCTCTTCACACTATTAGTGGGAAAGCAAGCTGGTACAGCCACTCTGGAAAATAGTATAGAGTTTCCTCAGGACATTTTTAATAGAGCTACCCTATGACCCAGCAATTCCACTACTGGGTATTTACCCCAAAGATACAGATGTAGTGAAAAGAAGGAACACACGCACCCCAATGTTTATAACAGCAATGTCCACAATGGCCAAACTGTGGAAGGAACCAAGACGTCCTTCAATGGATGAATGGATAAAGAAGATGTGGTTCATATAGACAATGGAATATTACTCAGCCATCAGAAAGGATGAATATCTACCATTTACATCGACATGGTTGGAACTGGAGGGTATTATGCTAAGTGAAATAAGTCAAGCAGAGAAACACAATTATCATATGGTTTCACTCATATGTGAAACATAAGGTATAGTGCAGAGGACAACAGGGGTAGAGGTGAAAATTGAATGGGAAGAAATCAGAGAGAGAGACAAACCATATGAGACTTTTGAGTCCAGGAAACAAACTGGGGGTTACAGAAAGAGAGGTGTGTGGGGGGATGGGATAACTGGGTAATGGGCATTAAGGGGGGCACATGATGTGATGAGCACTAAGTGTTATACTGAATTGATGAATCATTGAACATTATACCAAAAACCAATGAGGTCCCAAACCTTGGCTAATTGAATTTAAATAAAAAAATAATAATAAAAAGAAAATGAAGCTATGGGGGTTCCTGGGTGGCTCACTTGGTTGGGCAGCCTGCTCATGATTTCCACTCAGGTCATGATCTCATCGGTCATGGGATTCAGCCCCGTGTTGGGCTCTGAGCTCAACAGCAGGGAGCCTGCTAAAGATTCTCTCCCTCTGTCTCTCCCCCAACTCAAGCACGGGTGCTCTCTCTCTCTCTCAAATAAATCTTAAAAAAAGAGAGAGAGAGAGTTCTCTGTTATTCATATATTGAATACTTATGCTAGTTTTTGCTACACATCTGAGTAATATTAACTAAAATAAGAAAAGTTAACATTTGATATGTGTTAGAATTTACTAGATTTTAGTTATGTATAAATTATAATACATTCAAGGGACACAAAAATGCATTATGAAATCTACAGGTTATTTTTATATTTTTCCCAAAAAAGTAGCGGCATTTCCAGTGTTAATTTTAGAAAAAAATAATGTGTATTATTTCAGTCAACAAATACTTAACAAATGTATTATAAACTATAAGGAATATGATGTATGCAAGTTAAATTTAAATCAATTTGAAAAGTACATTTCCTGATACAAGAGCAGGAATCATCAATTTTATTTGTGAAACTCAGATGCCACCTATTGTTTAGAAAAATAAATACATCATTTTTGTTAAAATTCTATTTTTACTAAGTTTTCATGTCTCTGGAGGAATATGAAACACTGTACACAGAAAACAGGAGCTGGCTGTCTAACTGTACAGAATAATCAGAGGTTTCAAGGACACAGAAACACTAAGTGAAGCTCTGTGATATTTATATTAGGTGAGAAGAAGTAAACTATTCTTAAGTGCCCATATCTTCAGAGGAGCACATTTTGGCCAAGTAATTGTTTTTATACGTATATAATTTTCACTTTTAGATCATTGTTATTTCACATGCAGTTGTAAGAAATAATAGAGAAATCTTACTTATCCTTTATTCTGGTTTTCCCCAATGCAAAACTATACTTCAACAACCAGGATATTGACATTGGTAGGATCAGGGCACAATATTTTCATCATCACAAGAATAACTTTGGTGGCCTTTTTAAAGCCACACCCACTTCCTTCTTACCTCCCACCAGCTCCTTAATCCCTTACAGTCACTAATCTGTTCATTTCTATAATTTTGCATTTCAGGAATGTTATACAAATGGCATCTGCCTTACAGTATATAAATTTGGGGACTGATTTTTCACTCCGCATAATTCTCTGGAAATTCACCCAGACTGTGCTGTGTATCAATAGTTCATTTGTTTTATTGTTGAGTAGTATCCCATGGTATGGACATTCTGTAATTTGTTTAACCATTCACTCCTTGAAGGACGTATAGGGTGTTTCCAGTTTGTGGCTATTACAAATAAGACTGCTATTAACATGTATGTACTAGTTTTTCTGTGAAAATAAGTCTTCATTTCTCTAGGATAAATTCCCAGGAGCGCGATTGCTGGTTTGTATGGTAGTAACATGTTTATTATTTAAAGAAACTGCCAAGTAATTTTTCCTGAGTGCCAAACCATTTTACATTCCCATCATGATGTGTGAGTGATCCAGTTTCTCTTATCCTAACCAGAATTTGACATTGACTCTGTACTTATTTTAGCCATTCTGATAGGTATGTAGTGGTATCTCATTGTAGTTTTAATTTGCATTTTCCTAATGAAGTTGAAAATCTTTTCATGTGCTTATTTGCCATCTGTATATCCTCTTTGGTGAAAGGTCTTTTCATGTTATTTTGACCATTTTCTAACTGGATTGCTTTATTTTTATTACTATTTTTTTTACTTTCCAGTTTTGACAGTTCTATATACATTTCAGATACTACTAGTGTTTTGTCAGATATGTAATATGTAAGCATTTTCTTCCAGAATATAACTTGTACTTTTATCCTCTTAACAGATAATAAAGCAGGGTCTTTCACAGAGCAAAAGTTTTAAATTTTTATCCAGTCTATTTTATCAGTTTTTCCTTTTATAGACCATGCTTTTGGTTGTCAGGTCTAAGAACTCTGCCTAGCTTTAGAGCCTGAAGGTTTCCTCTTGTTTTTGTTTTCTCTGAAAGTTTCCTAATTTTACATCTTACATTTAAGTCCGCGATCCATTTTGAGTTCATTTTCATATAAGGCGTGAAACTTAGTTCATTTTATTTTTTGTCTGTGGATGTCCAGTTGCTCTAGCAGCATTTTTTGAAAAGCCTATCTTTCCTCCATTGGATTGTTTTTACAACCTTGTTTTGTCAAAAGCTAGGCACATTTGTGAATCTACTTCTGTTTTCTCTCTTCTATTTCATTGATATGTATGTCTATCTCTCCACCAATACCACAGTCTTGACTACTGTCGCTGTATAGTAAGTCCTTAAATTACGTAGAATGATTCTTCCCACTCTATTCTTCAGAATAACTTCAGCTTTTCTAGTTCCATTGCCTTTCCATATAAATTTTAGAATCTTGGCTATCTCTACGAAAAATCTTGCAGAGATGTTGATAAGATTGCATTAAACCTGCATCTACTTCAAGAGAACTATCATCTTTACTGTGTCTTCTAATCTGCAAACATATTATGTCTCTCCATTTATTGAGATTTTCTTTGATTTGTTTCATCAACATTTTGTGTATACAAAGTTCTGTACATGTGTTCTTAAGTATTTCATTGTTCATTGCTAGTATATTAGAAATACTATAGATTTTTGTATGTTTATCTCACTCTTGCAAAGTTGATGAACACTTATCTAATAGTTCTTTTGTAGATTTCTTCAGATGTAATATGTATACAATTATCTCATCTGAAAATAGGGACAACTTTATTTTTTCCTTTCTAATCTTTATGCCTTTTGCTTTCTTTTCTTGCCTTCCTTCACTGGCTAGAAACTCTAGACCTATGTTGAATAATTAAAGTCATCTAAATCTAGAATTTCCTTTGTGGGAAGGTATTTAGCTATATATCTATATATCTTTAACAGATGTCTTCATGTTATATATTTCAAATTTTAAGGAATTTGTGCATTTCATCTATGCACTTAAATTTATTGGAAGTTGCACAGTTATTCCATTATAATCCTTTTAGTGTCTTTAGGATCGGTAATTATAGCCTTATTCATTTCTGATTTTAATTTGCATGTTCTCTTTCCTTGATCATTCTGGCTTTAGGTTTAGTAATTTTAGTTTTGCTAATTTTTATTGCTATTTCATTGATTTCTGATTATTTATTTTTTTTCTTCATGCTTTATGTTTTTTCCTAGTTTAAGGTGGAATTTTAAAGCATTCATTTGAGACAATTCTTTCATTATAAGCATTGATAGCTCTAACTCCTTCTAAGGATACTTTTAGCCACTTCGCTAAAGCTATGTAGGACGCATTCTACAAATTTTTTCAGATTCTCAATTCATCTTCTTTTAATTTAATATATTTCCTAAATTACCTTGTCATTTCTTTGAGATAGGATTAATTAGAAGTATGTTGCTCAGTTGGTTAAGTGTCTGCCTTTGGCTCAGGTCTTGATCCCAGTGTCCCGGTGTTAAGCCCCACTTTGGGCTCCCTGGTCAGTGGGGAGTTGTGCTCTTGCTCTTGCTCTCTCTCAATTAAATAAATAAAATCTTTTTAAAAAAATTTCAAAATACTGAGGGATGTTCCAGATATATTTTTTTATTGATTTCAAGTTTCATGGTTGTCAGAGAACATAATTTTAATATTTCAGTCTTTGTAAGTCTATTGAGATTAGTATTGTGCCCCCAGAATATGGTCTATCTGGGTGAATGTTCTATGTACACTTGAAAAAAAAAAAAGTGAGTTCTTCTGTGGATGGAGTGTTCTATAAAGGTCAGTTATGTCAAATTGAGTAATAGTCTTTCCATTATGCTTGCTGATGTTTTTGCCTACTTCTACAAGTTAATGAAAGAAGAGTGTTGGGGTTTGAAACTAGAATTGTAGATTTGTCTCTCCTTTTAGTTGTATCAGTTTTACTTAATGCATTATATATACTTAATGTACTCTGTTACTATATACATACACATTTAGCATTGGATATTTTCTTCATTAAATGAACCCCATGTCCTTATGCAATGTCCTTTGTTATTCCTGGTAATATTTCTTATTCTAATTCTACTTCATCTAATATTAATATAGCTAATCTAATTTTCTTTCAATTATCATCTATATGGCATATCATTTTCTTGTGTTATTTTTAATCCCTCTTTGTCTTTGTTTTAAGGTGGGTGTTTTATAGATAGTATAGGATTGGATTTTACTTTTTTGTCTGATATTGGTATTCTCTGCCTTTTGATTGGGTGTTTAGAACATTAACATTTAATGAATTATTGATATTTTAAATTTTAAATGCCATATGTTACTTGTTTTCTACTTATCCCCCCTTTTTGGGCCTTTTCCCTCTTTTCCTACCTTCTTTTGGAATAAGTACAAATGTACTTCTTACGACTACATCTTATCTCCACTATTGACTTATTGGTTATATCTATTATTTTTATTTTGTGGTTGCTCCTAGATAAAATATGCACACACACACATACACACCTTATCACAGTCTATCTTCCAATAATATTATACCACTTCACATGTAGCATAAGAACCTTATAATAATATATTACTATATTCTCTCTACTCTGAGTCTCAAATCAAGATATCCATAATCTGGGGCACCTGGGTGGCGCAGTCGTTGAGCGTCTGCCTTTGGCTCAGGGTGTGATCCTGGCTCTCTGGGATCAAGCCCCACGTCAGGCTCTTCTGCTGGGAGCCTGCTTCTTCCTCTCCCACTCCCCCTGCTTGTGTTCCCTCTCTGGCTGGCTGTCTCTCTCTGTTAAATAAATTAAAAAATTAAAAAAAAAAAGATATCCATAATCTGTATTCTTATTTGGTACTCAGGGATTTCTTCCAAGGTCATGTAAGTGTTGGAAGAATTCAGTGATTTGTGTCTTTAAGACTAAGGTCTTCTATTTCTTGCTGACTTTTGGTTAGGTGATACTCTCAGCTCCTAGAAGACATTCTTGCCACATGGCCCCCTTTATCCTCAAAGCCACTAAAAGAATTTTTCTCTTTTCAAATCCTTCTCATATTTACATCTCTGACTTCTGTGTCTGATCTTTAGATCTAGATTTAAAGGACTCCTGTGATTAAGTCAGGCTCAAATAGAATAAGCTCCTTTTTGCCATTTAAGGTAACATAATCACAGGAATGATATCCCACTGTATTCACAGGTTCTATCCATATTCGGGGCATGCATCACTGGGAGTCATCTTATTAATTCTGCTGATCACACAAGGCAGGGAGACTCATATAAGCTAAAACATAATTCAGAAAGAAGAAAAATAAGATTTTCCATCTGTAAGCTCTCCAGTTAACTAAAAACCTTACTGGACAGTAAGATGTTTTTCATCTTATAGTGCCATGTCTACCACCTGCCTGACATGTAACGAGAACTCAGTGTTTGTTGAATAGAACACCTGACTCCCTTTACAAATAACAGAAGTTTAAAGTATACACTGATTAACATTATTCTCCAGCACTCTCAAATGCCTTAATTGCTCAAGGCAAGCAGGTGTCCTAGATTCCACTTGGAGGGCCTCACTGGTTGAACACTCCAGCAAAATCAGTGAAATCAGTTTCTAATAAAAGAAGCACAACCCCACTCACTGTGTCCTTGCATTATGAGAACGCTAAGAAAAATGCAAAAGGAAAAACTCAGTCATCACACATGCATGTGTAATGTAAATTATACATTGATAATAGTAATCAGGAAGTAGGATCTATGGAGCGCTTGCTTGGAATCTGGCAGACAAAATCAGAGAGGCAGTGCTTCTAGATAGGTGATACATTGCAAATCATTTCTATTCTCTCTCCACCCACCTTGCTTTTCTTTAGAACACACTTTTAATACCCTTTCCCACTTCAATTTTGTCTAGTTGCCTCTTTTCCCAGCTTCCTCTATTTCTTTTTTGCTACTTATTTCTGCCTCTTCATTTTCCTTTCTCTCCATGTATCCTTCTCCCCTCTCCCTTTCTCTTCTCTCATTGGATCCTTTGTTCTCCTCTCCACTATCTACTGGTTCACCTCCTCTCCCCAACTAGTATTTGCTCATTTAAACAATTGTTGCTTACCTTTATATAAATCAGATTTTCATCTTCTGTTTCTGAGTGTTAAGTCTATAATAAGAACAATGTTTTATCTATGACAAGTATACAAATCTCTAATATCAGCCTATAGGACAAAATGAAAGATTAAATATTTTTATCTTATATAATCTGAACTGGTACACAAGAATGAAAATCACACATTGCCCCAGAATATCTCTGATTAGTTTCCATCTCTATATGCACCCTATATAGAACCTTCTTACAAAGCTGAGCAATACTTAGATTGTCCACTAGATGGCAAATGATCACATAAGGACACTGACCATAGAAAAAAGATTTTATAGAATTAGAGATTTGTTATAAAGAAAAGGCATATTTTTTTCTACAAATACAGTAAGTACCAAATAAAATATCCTAAAAGCACCTTAAGTCTTTATCCAGGACAAAATTCTTCCAAATTCCTATTACCTTATAATTATTTATGAATCAGAAACAAAGCAAAAATAAATAAATGAAAGATTATAAAGAGGAAATGTTTCCTAGCTATAGGGACTAAGTAAATGGTTCACAATTATTCATCATTTAAATAGAAATAAATAAAGTGAAAATGTACCATAAGCAGGCCTGTCAGTAAAATGGTCTAGATTAAAAACACTGTCATCACTTGTAAGTAGTAATTATGTCTAAACGCGAAGTATGAATGATCATATGAAGAGGACATATTTAAATAACATAATAGTTTAGTGAAGGATAAATATATTAGTGGAGGTGGAGTTGATTATTACAGGAATTACCAACTTAAAATCTATTGAACCAAATTAAAATCAACTCTCCATACTGTCATATGCAATAAAAATGACAAGTAATACATCGGTAGCCTTAACATTTCAGGTATTCATGAAAATCAATAAACAAGTAGGACTACATCGAACTAAAAAGCTTCTGCACAGCAAAAGAAACAATCAATAAAATGGAAAGGCAGCCTGTGGAATGGGCCACCATACTTGCAAATCATATAGCTGATAAGGTGTTAATATCCAAAATATATGAAGAACTCATACAACTGAAGAGAACAAAGGCTAACAATCTGATTTTAAAAATGGGCGGAGGAATGAATAGTTTTCCAAAGAAGACACACAAATGGCCAACAGGTACATGGAAAGGTAGTCGATGTGCTACTCACTAGGGAAATGCAGCTCAAAACTATAATGGGATATCACCTCACACCTGTTAGGATGGTTATCATGAAAAAGTGCCTCTCCACAAGATATATACTATTACAAAAGGAAAAAATATACGATTAGGGTAAGGGCCTTGAGATGGGTGATTATCTTGAATTTTCTGGGTAAAACCAATGCAAATAGGTTCCTTAATTGTGAAAAAGGGAGGAAGAAGAGATATGAGGATAGAAGCGGAGGTCAGAGTAAATCTATTTCTGGTATTCAAGAGACACAGAATGTGGTCAGCATTTAGAAGCTAGAAAAGGCAAGGAAACAGATTCTCCCAGAGAGTCTCCAGAAAGGAAGGCAGATATTCTCAATTTTAACCCTGTGAGACCTGTTTTGGCCTCTGACCTCCAGGACTGTATGATAAAAAAAAGTTTGTGTTGTTTTAAGCCACTGTGTTGTGTATGTGGTAAATTGTTACAGCAACAAAAGGAACTAATGCAACTCCTTAGGAAAGAAATATCAGCTATTTCTTTTAAAGCAAGAAAGTAATTACCTAAACTTGAGTAAGATTCACTTAATATCTCAGAAAAGACTACAAGATAAAAGCATCCATCTTATGTAACAGATAATGAAATCTTTTTTCCCCTGTAGCTGGTAAAATAATTGTTCGTGGAGAAAGGCGAGATTTCTTGATAATGTTCTTAGGTAAGCACATTTTAAGGGACATACAGGCTCTGGAGCCAACAGGTAGCTTGCAAGTTTCACAGGCAAGAGGAAAACAATTCTGCATGATAAAAGAGACTGATGATGGATTGCAGGACTGAGCTGCTCTGGGACAACAAGGAGAGGGATGCAGAATCCAGGAATAGAACACAGTATATGTCCTGGGGACTGGATGAATGAAATGTCAAGAGCTACAGGACCACCTTTCCATTTCTATACTGATCAGCTTTTGCTAGGGTAATAAACAATCTCATAGTCTCAGTGGCTTAAACACTAAATAATATGTCTCACTCATGAGTGTTGGTTGTGTCCCTGTTGGGCCCAGCTGGATTCCTGGTGTCAACTAAGCTTGGGTTCAGAGCTGCACTATGTATGTCTCATTCTGGGACCCGGGCTGCAGAAGTGCTCTCTAGGCATGGTGCTCTCACAGAGGAGGTAAGAGTGCAGGAGGGGGATGGGCTTCTCTTAGAAGAAGGCAACCTGTCGCTTTAGGAAGAGGAGAATGAATATTTGCTGAGCAGTATTCCAATCTACTATGATCCCCTAACATTTCAGACAAACTGGGAAACTAATGATAGATGTGGTGTCACTGGAAATTTGGTGAAAGCCGGAGCGTATGTTGAGTTTTGTATTGAAGTCTGCACAGGACTGAAACAGTAAGCCCAAGGGAATAAGGAAAACAGCAAAAGAAAAAACTGGGTTAGTTTTATTTCTTTAACCCAAAGGAAAAGAAAAGTGAACCAACATTTTGATAAGTAACATCTCTTTATCGGGTACTGTGCTGAATAATTTCATTCTCATTTATTTTCACGTGTTTCTGAGGTGAGGAGACAAGCTCAGAAAGGTGAAGAATGTTGCCCAAGTTCCTGTAGTTTGTATTCCATGATGGTAATTCAGGAATGTATCATTAAGGAAAGTTGAACTAAGGAGTCAATGGGCATAGGAAGTGACTCTTTAAAAATAGAAATCTAGTGGGGTGCCTGGGTGGCTCAGTTGTTAAGCATCTGCCTTTGGCTCAGGGCATGATCCCAGGGTCCTGGGATCGAGCCCCACATCAGGCTCCTCCTCAGGGAGCTTCTTCCTCTCCCACTCCCCCTACCTGTGTTCCCTCTCTTGCTGGCTGTCTCTGTGTCAAATAAATAAATAAAATCTTAAAAAAAAAAAAATAGAAGGCTAGAAATATACAAAAAAGATGGCAACCCCCATCAAAATTGGGAAGGACTTGTTTTGCTTGGAAATGAGGTTAAAAGAAGCTGGATCAGTAGACCAGGCAAAATTATGGTCCGTGGATTTCTGGAACACAGTGGTGCAGCTCCAGCCCCCAATTGAGACTGGCTGGTGCCAATAGAAGCTACAGTTTGAGAAAGATAACCAAGGAAATAAATTCAGAAGAATTTGTATTGCAGCTGAAACAGAGGCACTACTGGCTGATTAGAAGTACCTTTGAACATTAGAAAAATGTACCCTTTCTTCCTTTGTCACAGATCTGTGTCAAAGTACACCGTTTGGCCAATCCCACTTGCTCCCTCCAAGAGGGTAGCCTAAATCTGCACCTTATGCCATCATTCTAGTTTGGTTGGGGTAAGAAGGGGGAGATGGATGTTAAGGACTTCAGTCATAAAGAAGGGTATTCCTCCAAGATGTCCACGTGAATGAGAAAAGCAGTCTGTTTATATGGCTGTCTACTGGAGGTTTAAATAGTCACCTAAAGTTGGATATGTATTAGTTGGTTTTTGTTGTTAAACTTTTTAAAAATATATTTATTTTTATTTGAGAAAGAGAGCAGGGGGAGACGCAGAGAGAGCGAGCAATACGTGACAAGTGTCAGTTATTATTACGTATGTATATGTGTGCATGTGTCAGTATACAAATATATCATGTCTATTATAGAACATACAAACATATACAATCATTTTAAAGGCAACATATGATAAAAGGTATAAAGAGGTTCAGGTATTTTCTTTCCTCTCCCAGTGGATTATTTTGTTTGTATGCCTTGAGTGCTGTGCATTGCTCTTTGATGATTTATCTGCTTTTAGGAACACACTAAGGGTAGATTAGGGATTGGCATTCCTCATGGCCAGGAAGCTGCCTACTGAAGGCTCCTGTGGAGATGGACGGGGGTCTGTGATTTTGGCAGAGTTAGATCTGGTGGGCCAGTTTCACATTAAGTTCTGTGTTCACACTCTCATCTGCCACCTTCAAGTTTCTGTTTAAACATTACATCCTGGGGGCACCTGGGTGGTTCAGTTGGCTAAGCATCTGCCTTCAGCTCAGGTCATGATTCCAGGGTCCTGGGGTCAAGCCCATGTCATTGGGCTCCCTGCTTAGCGGGGAGTCTTCTTCTCTCTCTTCCTCTGCCACTCGCCCTGCTTGTGCCATCTCTTTCTGTCAAATAAAGGAACAAAATCTTTAAAAATAAAATAAAATAAATTACATCCTGGTTTTTACCTCTGCTCCATGAAATTAAGGAAAAGTTCTGTGTCCAAAATTGTACTAAAGAATTTAAAAGGTAGGTAGAAGCAGAGGTTATTATCCAAATGTTTATCCATTCATTTGACAGACATTTATTGAGCACTTAATGTGACAAAGGTTGTTATGGAAGTTGAGAATTAGCCTGGAACAAAGCATAAAAAAAAGGCTGCCTTCTCAAGAATTACATTATCGTGGCAAGAAGAGCACTTTAGGAAAGGAGAGCAACAAGGTTAGAGACCATTAGACAGGAACACGCTTAGTGTGTTGGGGAACGACCAAGAAACCACAGTGCCTGTAGCAATGAGAGCTTAAGAGAAAGGACTTGAGGCTAGAGAAGTAAAAGGTGGGATAAATAAAAGGTGGAGGAGTAGGGTCACAGATTGTACAGGGCCATGGGGTCACTATAAAAAATTTAGCTTTTATTGAAAGGGATTTAGGAAATAATTGAAGTATTTTTAACAGACAAATGCTATCATCTGAAGGCACTTTAACTGCTGGGTTCAGGCTGCTGGGTTCTAAATAAGCTGGGGCAAAGGTGGTGTGTAAGGGCAGAAGCAGGAAGACCAGTCAGGATTCTCCTATAAAATATTAAAGTAAAATAGTGCAAATGAGAAAAATGATGTTGGCCTGTGCTACATGGATAGCAGTGGTCAAATTCTGTATGTATTTTGGAGGTAATGCATTTAGGTTTTGCTAAGTGATTAGCTAACTGATGTGGCCATTGAGAAAGGGGGAAGTCAAGGATGACACTAAGACTTTTGACCTGAGCAACTTTTGACCTGATTTTTGAAGAATGGAGTTACTTGTTCTTAAGTAAGAAAGACAGGGACAGAGTGGAATGTGAGGTCAGTTGAGACATATGAAGTGTGAGATGCCACTAGAATCTACAGCTAACTAGATGTAGTAGTCTGGAGTTCAGGACAGGAGAACAGATTAGAACTCTCAATTTTGGAGTTGAGAGCATATAAGATGGCTTAAAGTCATGGAATAAATACAATCACCCAGAAGGGAATATGGATACAGGAATAAATCAAATGAATTCTGGATATATTTTATAGTTAGAGCTAACAGGATTTGCTGGCAATTTAAACGTAGATGTAAAAGGTAAGATTCATGGATGACTCCAAGGATTTTGGAGAAAAAAAAAATGAAGTTATTGATGGACTGATCCTGGGGCTCTCCAATATTGGAGATAAAGAGGAATCAGCAAACCAAGAAGGAATGGTTAGAAAGGAAGGAATTAAACCAGTGAAATGTGATATCTTAGAAGCCAAGTGAAGACAGTGTTTCAAGGAGCAAGCAATGGTCCTTGAAACCTGGTCAAATGCTACTGGATTAATATGAAAACTGAGAAATGACAATGGGATTTCACATGATAGAGGTCATGGGCAATCATACTGAAAGCAGTATGATTTCATTTGAGAGAGATGGGAACAAAAGAATGGTTGCTAAGACAGTAAATCTTCAAAGTTCTTATCACAAGAAAAAAGTTTTGTAACTTTTGTAACAGATGTATTAGACTTATTGTGGTGATCATTTTGCAGTATATTCAAATATCGAATCATTATGTTGTATACCTGACACTGATATAATGTTATATGTCAATTATACTTCAATGAAAAATAGATAATGATAGGAATTGCTGTGAGGACAGAGGAAGAAAAATTATATAGAGAGATTATAATATTACAGACAATTCTAAGGAGTTTTGCTGTAAAGGAGAGAATGAGACCATGAATGGTTACAGAGAGAGAGATGCAATCAGTTTTGTTGATTTGTAGGCTAGACAAATATTAGCGTGTGTTTATGCTAATAAGAATTAGTTAACAGAGAGACGGACTTTATAGACATGTGAGAAAGCAAGAGGTTGCTGAAACACTGTTCATGGACAGGCTATAGAGGATGGGTTCTAGTCCACAGAGAAGTGCTGGGCTTTGCTAGAAACATGGACATATCAGTAGGAACAGAAGAGAAGGTAAAATATTTTTTGGGAAAGGATAGGCAGATGGGTAGGTGACCTGGGAGCCTACAGAATTTCTTTCTGATTAATTCTCTTTTCTCAGTGGATCAGGAAACCAGATCATCAGCCAAGAATGAGTTTGGAGAGAAGATATGAAATGGCCAAGGAAAGTGTGAGTGTGAATGGATCAGGGAAATAGTTGAGGGTTGTTGAAAAGCATACCAATCCACTTAAGGTGAATTTTCATGAACTAAAAGTGAGACAGGACAGCATGGCTTTGTTTTTTCCTTTAGTCACATTCAGTGGCTCAGGACAGACCATTTTAGATGGGAGTTGTAGATTTAACTAGGACTGAGGTTTAGGCAGAAAGTAAGAAAAAGATTGAGCACAAACATTGAAGGTATATGCAGGGGAGTGGTGATGATGATGAACCTTGGAATTTAATCTAGTTAAGTAGGGAAATGTGGACACAGAGTGGGGTGGTCAAGGTCAGTGAAAGGTGGTAGAATTAACAGACTGTAGGTGCAATGAATTGGAAGTCTTTTTGGAATTCTTTGACATGTGAAAGCAAGCTGGAATATGAGAGGTTGCATTCAAAAGTAAATTTGAAATTGAGATTATAAAAGGATCTCAGTTATTGTTAAAGATGTGTTAGATCATGTGAACCATCTTGGGGGGTGGGTGGATACGTAGACTGGAGGGCAAGATCCCTGGAAAAGATCTATCCCCATCACAAGGAAGGTAAATCTGTTTTCAAGAGTTCAAGTCATTAGGTCTATACTCAAAGGAGAAGGGGTTATTTGTAAGAAAGTTGGTAGGTTTCTACCAACAGGTCCTGATCTACTAGTAAGATTGATAGTGTAGCAGTCAAAGATCTTAACTGAGAATCTGGGTCTGGACGCCTTCAGTACCGAGTCCCTACAGGTGCGGGTGCTACTGCTGCGCTGGGCTCAGGGCGTTGCCAGGCAACTGAGATGGGTGTGTTGCCCTAGGCGAGTGGTTCAACCGGTTTCTTGTCTTTGATCACTTCCTGTCACTGGCTTACTTCCGGTCTCTGGCTAGCTTGGACTCTGCGGTGAAGACGGGTGGGGGAGGGGTTGGGGATGTAGGGAGGGACCAGGCCCAAGGGGCAGGTGGGGCCGTTGTGAGCTGCAGGACACCCTGACCCAACTGAAGGACTTATGCCCTGTGCCGCAATGAAGAAGCTTTTCACTTTCTGGAGAAGGAAGGATCAGCCCCACAATCCCTCCTCGCACCTGCCCGTAGGCCGGGTCAGTACCCATCACCCCACCCAGCCAGGCTACAACCTTCGAGATAAGGATTTAAAGAAACTTCACAAAGCTGTCTCAGTCGGGGATTTGGAGAAGGTGAAGGAGTACCTTCAGCTCAAGAAACATGATGTGAATATACGGGACAGAAAATACAGGTGACCAGACTGATGAAGGGCAGTGGGGAGAGGAAGCCGGCTCCACTGGGTCCTGTAATCAGGAGCAGGACTCGTCCGGGCTACTTCGTTGGTTGTCACTCCAGGTTTCCCATAGTGGGGAGGTCTGATAACCACTGTCAAAGGTCACACTCCCAGCTTCCAATTTCCAGCTTGTTATTTCTTAGAATACTTACCTGGGCATTTGAGGTTATTTGTGTCCTCCCTTATTGCCTCCAACTCCTCCCACTGCATTAATCTCCACCTGGCACCTCACCCTTTACCTGAACTGCTGTTTTATTATTTGATCTATATAATGTCCCCAGCCACCCAAGATTTACCATAGTACTTAGTACTTAGTACTAATGTACTAATGTACTAAGTAGAGGAGACCACCCAGAACAGTTGTTAAGATTTTAAGACATTGAGACAGCAAAACGATGGACTTTTTAACATGGATCTCCTATGATTTTTTTTTCCCCACTTGCAGAGTATCTTCAAAAAGCCCATCACAACCACTTACTGCAAAAACAAAATTAATTTTATATATTAATAAAAAGAAGAAGTTACGTGTTTGGCAATAATAATAAAATATGTACTGTCTGTTGGGGGAGTTTTCTAGTTATAGGGTATAAAAAACATCATTTTTCATCATAATTGGGTAACTGGAAACTATGGTTATAAAGAAGGTTTATGTCAGTTTGCCAATAGTTTTATGTCCTTCCCTTTGACAAAAACAGAGTTATGTAAATTTATCCAATTTTTATCCTACACCACTCCATTGAATTACATTACGGGGTCATGGGTAACCTCAACATGACTTCATTCAGTGGTCAATTCTCAGTCTTACACGGCTGGCATCTCAGCCCTATCTTGCCCTATCAGTAGTATTTGAAATAATGTCCTGTCTTTCAGGACGCTTGGTTCACCTGGCACCTCTCCTACTTCTGTGGGCACTTTTTTCCAGACTCCTTTGCTGATTTCTTTTTCTCCTCCTGTCTGGTAAATATTTGAGGGCTCAGAACTTGAAATGATTCTGTGTGTCTTAATCTTCACTTGCCTGGTGAAGAGAGATTATCTTTAAATGTCTATATTTCAGTGCCTTCCGACGTTTTATCTCCGGCCAGACCCCTCCCCTGAACTTTAGAGTCATGTATATAAATACCTACACTGGAAAGTGGATATCTGATAGATTGTGGTGTGCTGGTCAATGTTTAATAGCAGGCTCTTAGTTGAGGGTGGGGGTGAAGCAAAGGGAGGAGAAGCCCCGATTTCAAGCTACCAGTGTGATGTCATTTGGCTTAAATAGTTCCTGAAAATTTAACAATTGGCTTGTGAGAGCCACCAGCTCCCTCACATCCCTCTTGAGACATCTCAAACATCCCCAAACTGTGCTCCTGTTTTTCCTCCTCAGACCTGCGTCTCTCTTTATAGAAATACCAAATTCTTTCTTTCAATTGTTAGACCAGAAACCCTAGCATCATACTTGATTCTTCTCTTTCATATCATCCATCTGATCTTGTTGGCTCCACCTTCAAAATATAGCTAAAATCCAACTATTTCCTGCCACCTTCACAGTTACCATTCTAGTCAAAATCTCTATCATATCTTAACCAAAATTACTACAGTGGCCTCCTAACTAGTTTTCTGTCTTTTAACCTTTTCAGTTTATTCTCAATACAGTAGCCAGAAAGATCCTATAAAATCTATGTGAAATGAGTCATTCCGTGCCTTAACAACTTCTACTGGCTTTCCATCTCATTAAAGGCAAAGGCCAAAGTCCTTCCAATGGCTCATTCAGCCTTACATGACATGTACCCCCACTCTGTTATCTCTCTGATCTTCTGTCCTACAACTTTCCCTTTCATTCATCTCCAGGTTCCCTGGCCTCCTTAGTGTTCCACAGAAATGTCAGAAATGTATTTAGGAGATTTGGACATGGTTTTCCTTTGCCTGAAGTGCTTTTCCCCCAGATAGCCACATGGCTTCTTCTCTCACTCCCTTCCGGGGTTTATTTAATTATCACCTTATCAGCGAAGGCTCCCTTGTCTACTCTTTGTGCAATGGCAAATTCTCTGTTAGCTGACATTTCCCATCTTCCCTGCCTGATTTTTCTCATTAGCACTCAATACTGTCTGGCATGGTTTCTATTTTAAGCTTTTTGTTTCCTTCTTTCACTAGCATGTATGATCCGTGAGAGCAAGTATTTTTGTCTATTTTGTTTGCTGCTATATCCTCATTACCTAGAACCCTGCCTAGCCATAGTGAATGCTTACTAGACATTTTTTGGTGAATACAATGCATACATACATATGTATTTTTAACTCATTATAAACTTTCCTTGAACTGAAACCAGTTAAATATTTGATCTTAAAGGCATTTGCATGACTTTTTAATTCAGTAGAAAGCAATTATAATTAATATAACTTGTATATAAATATCAATAAGTACATGAAACAAATACCTTAACAGTATATGATCTGTCATGTTCTTGAGTGTCATAATTTCTCAAAATAAGACTTAGTCTAATTTTGTGTTATGTTATATTGATACAGAACGCCTTTGCACCTGGCCTGTGCTAATGGATATTCAAATATCGTATCTCTCTTAATTGAGAAAAACTGCAAAATAAATGTCTGCGATAGTGAAAAACGGTCTCCCTTGACTAAGGTGTGTCAATTTTTCCTTTTCAATTGGAATGCATTTGAGTTCTTCTAGCTAATTTTTATTGGATTTCATCATTTAAAATGGTATGAAACGTTAGTTTAAGATATCACACCCTGAGTAGTAAGTTGGTTACTCATCTGTTGTTGTATTGACAGGCAGTACAGTGTGCTAAGGAAGATTGTGCTGCTGTTCTTCTAAGCCACGGTGCAGACCCAAATCTGGCGGATTTAGACGGCAATACTGCTCTCCATTATGCCGTCTGTGGCCAAAGTATCTCATTAGTTGAAAAATTGCTTGAACACAAAGCTAATCTTGAAGATCAAAATAAGGTAGTCTATTAAAAATAACGTTATATTTTAGAAAGCAATGGAAGAAGGTATGTATTGCAGATAAGTCATATCTTTTGAAACACATGTTCTATGAAGCGTAAATTTTCCAAAACGAGACTGGGGAGAAGGAGAAGAAGAATGATATTATCAAATACTGATAAGGTTTTCCTTTTTAAAAAATCTTGGTCCCATTTCATTTCAAACTATACACTGACCTCCAACACAATGCTATATTTCACCATGATAACTGTTCAAAGGCCTGTATCAAGTGAGAAATACCTGATTTCCCTATAAGTTGATATTGGTTAAAAATCATAAGCCTACATTTTTGCCTGTCTTATTTATATTCTCATGGATAATGATAATAGGGTTAAATTAGAAAATCACTTACTATACTAAAACTAATCAAACTCTCCTATTGAGATGAGGTTTTCTGTTTTTGTTTTTGTTTTTAAGCTTCTTAACACTTAGGTTCACTGATATTTTGTCTCTATGACACCCCAAAATAAGTGCCAGCCTCGGAAGCCTATGGAATCTCAATAATAACAACATTATGAAATGTGAATTGATGGTTTGTAATACTTACATTAAATGCTAGGTGCTTGTTGCTTAAATACTCCAGACTGCTCTTGCCCACCATTTGAATTAGGCCTAAAGTAAAAACTTTAATTTTATTTTTGAATGACTTAATTCCAGTTTATTTTCTTAGTCTCTGAAATCATGTTTTGTTATATATCAAAACCTTTTTAAAATTAAAGTGTTTATTCAGAGGTTTCTCATTAACACACTTATCTTTTAAATTGAACTTAAATCTAAAAGGCATATAATGTTAGTATAATATTTTAAATAATCATTTTAAAATAATTTTTTCAGGATGGGTATACTCCACTGTTACTTGCCATTACTGAAAATAATGCAAAAATGGTAGACTATCTTCTGAAGAGAGGGGCAGATGTGAATGCTTCAGATAAGAATCAAAGGTATAATAAATGCTAAATAAGACCATACAACTATAGCTACCTAACAAGACAATATACATAAGTGTGTGTGTGTGTGTGTGTCTGTGTGTGTGTGTACATTTTGTGATACTGATAAAAGATCTGGCCATATATTTTGGGCAAATTACCTAGATTCCCAAGATCTGTTTTTCTGTAAAATCAAACAGTTGGGCCAGATTGGTAAGTCATTATTATTATTATTTATAACATTAGAATTAGAATTGTACACAAAAACTCAGTCTCTAAATCCTAGATGCTATAGTTAAATGGGGGTAGCTATCCAGACCCCTACACATGCCCCTCCCTAGCATTTTGAGACATCTTGAAAACACTAGGGTTCCAGGGAGCAGGGATTAAAAACCTTTGAGCTAGGGTGCCTGGGGGGCTCAGTCAGTTAAGTATCTACCTTCTGCTCTGGTCATGATCCCAGGGTCCTGGGATCGCGCTCCACAGCCAACTCCCTGCTCTGTGGGGAGCCTGCTTCTTCCTTTCTCTCTGCCTGCTGCTCCCCTCCTTGCACTCTGTCTCTTTCTCTCTCTGTCAAATGAATAAATAAAATCCTAAAAAAAAAGCAAAACAAACAAAAACAAAACACACAACTAAACCATGGAGCTAGCTGCTTCCTAGAGACTCTTTTATTTTTAGACTGTGATAAAATGTGATTGGTACACCTTTTTGAGCAGATCTGCCCCACTTTTTACATTCTTGCCCTGACTCTTTTTCCCTGATAGTCTACATTTGAACAGTAAATTTAGAAAACTTAACTTTTTAAAAAAAGTACAAGACATGTCTAAGATCTATAAATACACATTTATGTATCTCTTTTGCTCCAGAACAGCCCTTATGATTGCTATAAGTGATGAACCAACAAATTTAGTCAGTCTTCTTCTTCAGCAAGAGGTGGACCTATCTTGCCAAGATATTTATGGATTCACAGCTGAGGAATATGCTTCTTTTAATGGCTTTACTGTGTAAGTGGTCCTGCATATCTTTTAACAACTGTATGGGATTTGATCATAAGGAAAGAACCAGGAGCCCCCAAAGTGCAAAGCTGACGAAGTACAAAGCTGTACAGTAGGGGTAACCATATTATGAATTCTGGGCACATGGAACCAGGGATCCTTGATTTCACCTGTTTGTAGGGTCCAATCAGTAAAGAACTGCAGGTAGGCTGAGTCCACAGATTGACTCCCAGGGGCATGGGAATTTGAAGTATGTCAGTACAATGATTTCAGCAAATAGTGACATAGTCAATAATAAAACATCTGGGTAATGAAATTGGGCAAAAGATGATTAATCTACACAAGCCTCTTTCATTATTTTTACACATTAGTAATATAAAAATTTTATTCAAGTTTTGAATATTATTATTGTTTTGTTAGCTAACTTTAGTTTGATAAGTTTTCAGAATTCTTAAGTATATTCTCATTAACCCAAAAGACAAAACTTTTCATGTATAAATATGCATTTTTAATTTTAATAGTCAATGAGAAAGTAAGATGAAATGAACAGAAATTTACATATAGCTAATGAAGTTAACATAAAGGTATTTTCCTTATAATTTCATTTTAAGGTAAAATTTTAATTATACATAGGTATTTTTTCTAATTTATTGTTTTCCTTTTCTTCCACCTACTTTATTCACATTTAGCAATATCTTTTAATCATTAATTCCATATGAACATCACAGGGGTGGGAGGAGAGGAAAAAAAGATAAAGGGGAGAGAGAGAGAGAAGTAATTTTTACATATACATTCAGATGCTTATTTGTAAAGTCAAAGTTGAACTTTATAAACCAAGGGATTCATAGTCCATTAAATATATAAACCGTAATTGAATACAATATTTTTTTGCAATACTGTACGTATGTACCTTGGTTTAAGCAAACCATGTTATAAAAATTTCAGTAAAGAGATGAATTACTGATGGCTATCTATGCTATGAAGGGATTCTTCATTTTATAAAAAGGGGAATTTTAAATGGGGAGTTTTCCATATCATTCTAAAAGTTTGTATATAGGGGCACCTGGGTTACTCAGTCAGTTAACTGGCTGACTTGATTTCAGCTCAGGCCATGATCCTCAGGGTCCTGGGATAGAGTCCATGTGTCAAGCTCTGCGCTCAGTGGGGAGTCGGCTTGAGATTCTCTCTGTCTCTCCTTCCGCCCCTTCCCCTGGCTGTTAGGCCCAAGTGTTATGAACTGAATTGTGTCCCATTCCTCCCACCTCAAAATCATGTGTTAAAGTCCTAACCCCCAGGACCGCAAAATTTGGATGATTGTATTTGGAAAGAGGCTTTTAAAGCGATAAGTTAAAATGACAGTGAAATAGAGTGGGCCGTAATCCAATTTGACTGGTATTCTTGTAAGAAAAGGAGATTAGGGCATAGAGACACCAACAGTGCTTGTTGCCAGAGGGGCAACTTTTAGTGAAGAGTCGGCAGAGCACATTCATGTAGCCAAGGAGAGAGGCCTGGAACGGATCCTCCTCTTACAGCCCTCAGTGGAAACCAACACACATGGCACCTTGATCTTGGACCTCCCACTTCCAGAACTGTGAGAAAATAAATATCTTTTGTGTAAGCCACCCGGTCTGTGGTATTTTGTGACAGCAACCCTAGCAACCTAATAACGCCAACGATAACCTAAAGCTATTTTTTCTACCTTGCTAGTAGTTTATTTGTGATAGCAGGAAGAAAAGTAACAGAGAATGGGAATATGTGAAATAAAAATGGTGTCTGCAAGTGTATGACATACTTAGGAAGGCATTAGCTAAAGTCGAAGGTTTTGATCTGATGATTATGTATTATGAATTTAACTATTTATGAATCCTGGAATTCATATCTGTTTTCTCTTTATGGATAGATATCATCAATTAATTGCCAATTATGGAAGGAAGAAGAACGTTGAACAGAAGTCTAACTCTGAAGATACAACTTTGGGCACTGTATTTGATACAGAAGAGCTGAAGGAAGGTATGAAGATACAAATTAAATAGTTTTGATGGTTTGTTTTGTAGGAAGGGACTTGGTTTTTTCAAATAATATTTAAATTTGAAATAGAAATTTTCTCCAATTTTCAGATGCTAAATATTTTTAAGACCCATTCTTAAGAAAGTTTGTAACTAGAACATTTTGACACTGTGTTGACTGAAAATGTAATGTAAAGAGATACCGAATGATTAAGATAATTTTTATCCATAGTCTAGTTATAAAAAACAAAATATGACTAGTTATAATAACTACTAGTTATAAAAAAGCAAAAATTTTAATAAATATAAAGCTATTAGTAAATTTTTAATATTATTCTAAAAACACTTCCAATAAGTATATTTGATAATTGTTAATATAATATATACTTAATCATTACATAAAACTTAAAATTAGGTAGCAGTATTTGTGAATTAAAAATACTATGCATCTATTAAAATAATTCTTGTTGCTTATTTTCAAAAAACCATACAGTTATTTAGGTCTATAAAACTTAGCTTTTTGTTTGTTTGTTTGTTGTTTGTTTTTTGGTGGGTATATGTTACATTGACTTTTTTTTTTAATAAGATGACATAAAAATTTTCAGTTATATGCCAGCAAACACACTCCTCCCCTACCCTTCAACTATAGTGTAAAAAAGAAGGGAAAAAAAAAGAAAATATGGGGCGCCTCGGTGGCACAGTGGTTAAGTGTCTGCCTTCGGCTCAGGGTGTGATCCCGGCATTATGGGATCGAGCCCCACATCAGGGTCCTCTGCTATGAGCCTGCTTCTTCCTCTCCCTCTCCCCCTGCTTGTGTTCCCTCTCTCGCTGGCTGTCTCTATGTCTGTCAAATAAATAAATAAAATCTTAAAAAATAAAAATATAAAAAAAAAAGAAAAAAAGAAAATTTAAGACCGAGAGGGACCCTGATGGCAATAGGAGAACATATGACTGTCACAACTATTCACTCGTTCTTCATCCCCTCAAATCTATCGTTATAACACCCTGAACAGTGCTTGGTCCTGTTGCCTCAAGGTGAGTGAATTTGAGAGAATTTACTTGAATTTTTCTTTGTAACTTAATCTCACGCACTCAAGAAATTTTGTTTTTTGGACTCTTGTTCTTCTTCCTTATATGTTCCTGTCCTACCATCTCTCTGTCTCTCTGTCTCTCTCCCTCTTAACATGGTTCACGAGCTCTAAGAAGTAAAGAATTTCTGTGATTTCTACTTCAGTTCTTTAGGGAAATAAGGCAGTAGAAAGTTAAAAATACCACTCATATTTTGAGTATCTCCTGAGGCCAAACAATTAAAAACACCCCCATTTCTTCTACTCATGGCAGTACATGTTGCAGTTTTTAATGAAATGTTAATCTTTGTATGTTTTGATGCATAGTAGAAATATTAGGTCAAGAAAATAGTCCAAACACATTGCAAAAGATGCTGAACATTAAAGGCTGTATTCCTGTCAGATTCCAATAATTCAATTATTTATTTTTTAAATGACCATAAAATATAGAAATATTGATGCTAAGTTGTAATTATTTTGTAGCTGAGGCATAGAATTTAAGAAATATACTTAGGAGTAAAAATATTTGAACACGAAGACATTGCAAATATTACTTGTTTTCTAGACATATAACCTCATTTCTACAAGTCCTTTGCTGCTGCCTTGAATTAGAAGAGTCTGTTTTGAAAGAGCAACCAAATGAAATGTCACAGCATTTCACTGACTACTCATTTGAAGAATAGTTTGTTAATGGAGAACAATTTTCATCTTGGAAGATGTGAGGAGATTTCAAAAGACAAACATCTATATCATGAACTATCAGTTGAAAGGATAGAATTTGTGTTCAGCTTATAGTCAGCAAAAGTCTTTTTAGTCAGAATTTTGAATGGGGTATTTGTAAGTGTAAACTTTGAAACACATTGTGTTAGGCATGCATTAGAGCATTTAAATAAAGTAAAAATATTAACATGTCAGCTATAAAATAGAGGAAAACATTATAAGTAACCCTGTGTAAATGGAAATTCTCTTTTATTTACAAGCACTTTCATTGAAAAAAGCCTTTTTTTCTTTTTTAGAAATATTACAGTAATATATATTAAGAAAATTTGGGTATTACAGAAAAGAAAAAAAGAAATAAGATATCACTCATAGTCTCATGACCCAAACAAAACACTGTTAAATTTCTGGCATGTTTTTGTAATCTTTTAAAATCTGCTTAACTTTTTTTTTCTTCACAGGAAATTTATAATTTTGCCTTTAAAAACAAAATATAGAGCACATGGTTTTCACTGCGCTCTTTGCCATACCTTGAACACATCTAGCACAATCTAGCTTCAGGATTATTTCCTGGAAGACTTTTCCTTTAGTTGTATCCTGGGACACTTCCTCCCCTCATAAGGGACATCAGTGAAGCCTTCTCTGGCTGCCTTGCCATTCTGTCATTGACAATGCTTTATTATCTACTCCTCTCCCCCTTGCCCTTTGGATTGCAAAATCCATGAAATCTTGAACTTTTTGTTCATAATTAAATCCTCATCACTTGTAAAATGTCTGGTGATAGTAAATATTCAATTGCCAAATACAGTCATATCTCATTTTATTGCACTTTGTTTCATTGCACTTTGGAGATACCGATTTTTTTTTTTTGTCAAGTCGTTGGTTTGTGGTAACTCTGCGTCAAGCAAGTCTATTGGCACCATTTTTCCCAGAGCATTTGTTCACTTCATGTCTCTGTGTCACGTTTTGATAATTCTCACAATATTTTAGACTTTTTCATTATTACTGTATTTGTTATGGTGATGGGATCAGTGACCTTGATATTACTGTCAGAATTGTCTTGTGGTGCCATGAACCACACCCATATCAGACAGCACACTTGATCAGTCAATGTGTGTGTTCTGACTACACCCAACCTGCCATTCCCCTCCTCTCTCCCTCCCCTCGGGCCTCATTATTCTCTGAGACACAACAGCATTGACATTAGGACAACTAATAACTGTATAACGGACTCTTAAGTGTTCAAGTGAAAGGAAGAGTTCAAGTCTTTCACTTTAAATCAAAAGCTAGAAATGATTATGCTTAGTGAGGAAGGCATGTCAAAAGCTGAGGTAGGTCAAAAGCTAGGCCTCTTGTGCCAAATAGTTAGCCAAGTTGTGAATGCAAAGGAAAAGTTCTTGAAGAAAATTAAAAGTGCTACTCCAGTGAACATATGAATGATAAGAAGCAAAGCAGCCTTATTGCTGATGTGGAGACAGTTTTGGTAGTCTGGATAGAAGATCGCCAGATACAGGGGCGCCTGGGTGGAGCAGTCATTAAGCCTCTGCCTTGGGCTCAGGGCGTGATCCTGGCATTCTGGGATTGAGCCCCGCATCGGGCTCCTCCACTGGGAAACTGTTTCTTCCTCTCCCACTCCCCCTGCTTGTGTTCCCTCTCTCGCTGGCTGTCTCTCTTTCTGTCAAAATAAATAAATAGAATCTTAAAAAAAGTTTGAAGCCCGCAGAGGTTGGCATAAGGTTTAAAGAAAGAAGCCATCTCCATAACATAAAAGTGCAAAGTGAAGCAGCAAGTGCCGATATTGAAGCTCTAGCAAGTTACCCAGAAGATCTAGCTAATGATAATTAATAATAATTAAGATAATTAATGAAGGTGGCTACACTAAACAACAGATTTTCAATGTAGACAGAACAGCCTTATATTGGAAGAAGATGCCATCTAGTATTTTCATAGCTAGAGAGAAGTCAATGCCTGGCTTCAAAGCTTCAAAAGATAGGCTGACTCTCTTGTTAGGAGCTAATGCTGGTGACTTTTAGAGGAAGCCATTGCTCATTTACCATTCCAAATATTGTAGGGCCCCTAAGAATAATGCTATATCTACTCTGGCTCTGTACATGGAACAACAAAGCCTAAATGACAGCACATCTCTTTACAGCATGGTACTGAAAAATTTTAAGCCCACTACTGCTCAGACAAAAAGATTCCTTTCAAGATATGACTGCTCATTGACAATGCACCTGGTTACCCAAGAGCTCCGATGGAAATGTACAAAGAGATTAATGCCTGTTTTCATGCTAACACAGCATCCATTTTGCAGCCCATGGATCAAGGAGTAATTTTGACTTTCAAGTCTTATTATTTAAGAAATACATTTTTGTACAATTTTATAAGGCCATGGCTGCCATAGATAGTGATTCGTCTAATGGATCTGAGCAAAGTAAATTGAAAACCTTCTGGAAAAGATTCACCATTTTAGATGCCATTAAGAACATTTGTGATTCATGGGAAGAGGTCAAAATATTAGCATTAACAGAAGTTTGGAAGAAGTTGATTGCAACCCTCATGGATGAGTTGTAGGAGAAGGCTCCAGTAAGGCTCCAGTAAAGGAAGTAACTGCAGATGTGGTGGACATAGAGAACTAAAATGAGAAGTGGGGCCTGAAGATATGACTGAACTGCTACAATCTTATGATAACACTTTAAAGGTTGAGTGGCTTCTTTTTTTTTTTTTTAAGATTTTTATTTATTTATTTGACAGAGAGAGAGAGAGAGACAGCCAGCGAGAGAGGGAACACAAGCAGGGGGAGTGGGAGAGGAAGAAGCAGGCTCCCAGCAGAGGAGCCTGATGTGGGGCTCGATCCCCGAACGCCAGGATCACGCCCTGAGCCGAAGGCAGACGCTTAACCGCTGTGCCACCCAGGCGCCCCTAGAGGTTGAGTTGCTTCTTAATGGTTGAGCAGAGAAAGTGAATCTTTGAGATGGAATTTACTCCTGGTAAAGATGTTATAAAGATTGTTGAAATGACAACAAAGGATTTAGAATGTGATACAAACTTAGTTGATAAAGCGGTAGCAGGTTTCGAGAGGATTGATTCCAATTTTGAAAGAAGTTCTGCTGTGGGTAAAGTGCTGTGAAGCAGCATCGTGTGCAATGGAGAAATCATTTGCAAAGGAGTCCATTGATGCGGCAAACTTTACTGTTGTCTTATTTTAAGAAATTGCCATAGCCACCCTGCCCCTGAGCAATACCAGCCTAGTCAGTCAGGAGCCATCAACACTGAGGCAAGACCCTCACCAGCAAAAAGATTATGAATCACTGAGAGCCCAGATGATGGTTAGCATTTTTTAATTAAAAAGTATTTTTAATTAAGGTACGTACATTATATTTTTAGACACAATGCTATTGCACACGTAATAGACTATAGTACATTGTAAACATAACTTTTTATATGCAATGGGAAACCAAAAAATTCATCTTAGTTTATTACCAAGATGAGAATAAATAGCCCAGGAACTCAACAGGAAGGGAGCAGAGTTCAGACCATGAGGAATTTCTGTGTTAGCAAGGACCTAATAAGCCACTAAAAGCAAGGCAGAAGTCATCTCCACGGGACCTGCACCCAGTTGAAATTGGGATCTGCAGTGATAGGTGATGTAAATCAGGTCTTGCTGGGTGGTCTAAGAAAACTGTGGAAATAAAAATAACCCAAATGAGAATAAATAGAAGCTATTCAGAGATTGTAGCAAGGAAGTCAGCCATCATCACTTACATATGATAGAGATTCAAAGGAAAGCAGGAAAAGTGGGAAACCTCTATATTGAAAAAAATGGAAGACTTCATACTTGAAGTCTGATTGTGGGTGGTTGGCATGGGGAAGCTGGAGACTGGTTAATTAGAAGTTTTGCATTTTATATGATTAATTTGAAGAGCACATTTGGCTTTCTCTGGTTGGTGTTGAGTTGGAAGCAGAAAGGGTGGAGGGAAATATTGGGAAATTGGCAGTGTTCTGGGTTTAAGCCCTGACAAAATCTAAGTACTTAATCAACAAAAGTTATTATGACTTTAAAAAGAGTTTCCTGCCCTCTACAATCATTATAAGAAAGAAATTTGCCAGCTTCTATATTTCCTGTATGTATTTACTCTTTTCACTGATGTTTTAGTAGCAGAGTGACACATTATTGACAATTTTAAAGAGGTTTAACTAAATTTAAATAGTAATAGAAAGTACATGAACCATCATTTTCTTTTTCAGTATACACATTTTAAATTATCAAATATTAACATATTATAGGAAAGTTTGTAATGAGAAAAAAAATTCCCATAATATAGGAACTTCTGAAGTAAAAATATTTTTTATAAGATCAGATATTTTAAAAATAGATTTCATATTTTAGAGCACTTTTGGGCTCATAACAAGATTGAGCGGAAAGTACAGAAACTTCCCATATACCTCTGTCCCAACACATGCATTTCCTCCCACACTATCAATAAAACTCACCAAAATTGAACATTGGTTACCAAGGATGAACCTACATTGATACATCATAATCACCCAAAATCTGTAGCTTACATTTATTCTTGGTCTTGTATGTACTATAGGTTTGGACAAATGTATAATGATATGCATCCATCGTTACAGTACCCTACAGAATAGTTCCATTGCCCTGACAACTGTCTGTGTTCTCCCATTCATTCCACCCTCCCTCCAGCCCTTGACAACCTCTTTTTACTGTTTCTACAGTTTTGCCTTTTCCAGAATGACATCTAGCTGGAATCATACAGTATGTAGCCTTTTCACATTGGCTTCTTTCACTTAGTCATGTGCATTTAAGTTTCCTCCATGTCTTTCCATGGCTTGATAGTGCATTTCTTTTTAGCACTAAACAATATTCTATTGTCTGGATATACCACAGTATCCTTTCACCTACTGAACGACATCTTGGTTGCTCTCCAGCTTTGGCAATTGTGGATAAAGCTGCTATAAATGTTCATGCGCAAAATTTTTCACGGACATAAGTTTTCAACTTACGTAAATACCAAGGAGTGTGATTACCAGATTGTATGGTAAGAATATTATGTTTAATTTTGTAAGAGGCTGACAAACCGTCTTCCAAAGTGGCTGTGCCATTTTGCCTTCCCACTGGCAATGAATGAGGGTTTCTGTTGCTCCACGTCCTCACCAGCATTTGATGTTGTCAATGTTCTGGTTTTGGCTGTTCTAAGAGGTATGTGGATCTCTTTGCTGTTTTAATCAACACACTTTAGGTAGGTAGGTAGGTAGGTAGGTAGATAGTTAGGTATAAACTATGTGCTTTACTAAGACATTTAAGAAAAGCCTTTGGAGTGGAGAACTGCTCCATGTTCTTGAACAAAAAGACTCATTTATCTAAAATATGTAAACTTATATTATTTTAGCAATTTCCTATAAACCAAATCAAAATATCAAGATTTCAAAAATTAGAATTATTTGTGATGCTATTCTGGTATACTTTTATGTTTTGAAAAAAGACAAAGATTTATAAATTTCCACTAATTATTGTTTTACTGACAGCAGAATAGATGGACAGATGAATGGAATAGAATAGAAATTTTAGAAACACATCCAAATATAAATGAGAATCAGTATTTGATCATAATGAAAATTGAAATTAGTAGGGAAAAGCTAAATTATTCAGAAGTGCTGGCCCAGATCTCTAGTAGTAAGCCATGCCTGGACTCTTAGAGTACAACTCTGTTAGTGCACACCGAAGTGCTCAGGTATTGTTTCCAAAGCAGTCCCTCATTTTAGTCAGAACTTTATGTCGAGCCCAGATTATCACCCAGACCTTCATGCTAGATTCCCTTTTGATACCCTTGTTGTTCTTGCTAAGAAAGCAGGGCTGTGACTAGGATGAGGCAAGTAGGACACTTAGAGTGCAAATCCAACAATTGTTAATAGGGACCAGCTGAAGCAATCAGATGCAGATAGTATTGCAAAAAGGCATCAGTCTCCTTTCTTTGCTCCTAGATGGTCTCCCAAGACCTAAGCCCTTTGTAGGTGCCTGTGTCAGACTATGCTTCCTCCAGAGCAGTGGGGACTACTTACCTTAGATTCCCACTCCTAAGGTCAGTTACTCAAGTCCTAAGTTTGCTGTAATAATGAAAACCTCCTATATGACTTCTGTCTGTACCTTAGTTTTAGGAGAGGCTGTCATAATTTTCAAGGTTCAACAGGATCCTCTGAATCTAGAGGACCTAAGTCTCTTAGGGAAGGTTCATTCAGAGCCATCCATGTATCACAATCTAAGTATAAACCGTACTTTCCATCTTCTAAAACAATTGGGGATCAACATGGAGACTGAGCATTATTCTCACAAAGATCATCTGGTTTGGAATATGAGTGGGTAGAATGGGAATAGTTTTCCACATCAGTCTTGATCTGTTAGCTGTCTCCCATTAGCGTGATTGGCCACTGTTAATAGAGACCCTAAAGTATCTTATATGCAATCACAAACTTGTTATCTGATGATTTATAATATATGTAACTTTAGTTACAAGTGATGTAGTAGCTGAGTGCAAGTCATGAAATTACAAGCCACAAAAAATAAACCACCTAATAAATAATATTAGGATTTAAAACACTTTGTGAAAACTGCAGAACTTTGAGACCTTAGCAACTATGTAAAAACAGTGGGTTTTATTGAAGGATCCAGAATAGGACAGTACTAAAGTTAATGAGCACATTCTACTGTTCCTTCACTATCTCACAAAATATTTGTGTATGTTATGTCATCAAATCCCCACAACAACACTTGGGAGTTAGGAAGGTCAGGCAAGAGCCACATCTTACAGGAGCCAAAGAGAAAGTACTTGACTAAGAAAAAATAGCTATGTTTCTAAACTGGGAGAACTAATCTTCAGGACTTCAGGACCTTCCCATCATAATCATGTGACCTCTAGTTAATTTAATGAGTTGTACTGCTCTCAATTCAGGACTACTCAGCAATAATTTTTCACTTAAATGCAGTATAGATCGGAAGTTTGGAATGTATAGAAATTATATACCAATTTTATATAGAGTTATGAATTTGTCTGTTCTATTATGAGAAATATGAGTATTGTATAATATGGATGGCACATCTTATCAGTATTAAAATAATAATATTTATTACATTTTTCCTATATAATAATCACCATGTGATTTCCCAGAAAAAAAATAGTAAAGGAAATCCAAATATTCTTTATTTAAAATATAGTTATCTGTTAAAACTCCTGATAGTGGATTTTCTCTTGTTGATTCTGCCAAAGTAATAGTAGGATTATGAAAATTTTCATAATAAAAGAGATATTTAAAAATCAGTATGTAAATTTCATTGTTTTTCTTAAAATTCTACAATTTATGATTATTTAAGATGTTCATTGTGAGATTCTGAAATAATAATGTTTGAAGAGAAATTTATTTAGTTTCAGAAGTTTTCTAAGTTCATTAAATCCATATGGTGCCTTTGTATAAATTAGAAAACAAGTGTTATTTGTTTCTATATAATTATAAACAAAGTGGATTTGTTATAAAATGGGTTTATTATTTTTACAACAAATTATTTCTTGTAATAAATGATAGCAACTTATTCATAATAAAACACCTGTCTATTTAAACTGGGACTGTAAACAAACACAAAGCAATATGAACTTCAATAAAAAATGTCAGGTTATATTTTTAATTTACTTTTGCAGATCAGTATAGAAGTTGGAAAAGCAATTCCTTCTTGTGAATCACAAGTTCTTTTATATGTCATTACATTAACCATCTCTCTATTAAGCTTTCTCTTTTATAAGTTGAAGAGAATTAATTGTTCCCATTAGAACAAAATATTTTTCTCCCATTTGTTGGCTAATTGTTATGATTTACTATCTTAATCTATTTGGGATGTAACAGATTACTATAGATTAGGTGGTTTAAACAACAAACATTTATTTCCCATAATTCTGGAGGCTGTAAGTCTGAGATTAGGGTGCTAGCATGGTCTGGTTCTTGAGGAGGGCCTTCTCCTTGGTTTACTTTCTGTGTCCTCAGATGACTGAAAGATCTAGCTAGCTATCTCTGGCTGCTTACGGGAGGCGCTAATCCCATTCATGAGGGTTTCTGTGACTTTATTACCTCCTAAAGCCCCCACCTCCGAATACTATCACATTGGAATTAGGGTCTCAACATATCAATTCTGGGGGGACATAAACATTTAGTTCATAACATTAACTAATTTTGTTAGAACAAGACATTTTATTACCATCAGCCAGATTTGTATTTGTAGAATAAATATATAAACATCCCATCTCTGGACTTAACTTGAAGTTTTAATAGAAGTGTTAAAGTATTTCTCAAAAACAAAATTGCTGCAATGAAAACTGTGGGGCTTGAACTCACGACCCTGAGATCGAGACCTGAGCTGAGATGAAGAGGCAGACACTTAACCGACTGAGCCATCCAGGTGCCCCTAAATGGTTGATCTTAAACTTACTGAGTAGAAGCTCCAAGTGTTTCAGGGTAGGTAAGTTCTCAGCATGGGACCTTTTCATTTATTCTTCCAAGAGAGAAGAAATAGCCATGTGTGCAGGACTCTAGTCACAAGGTACATAAAATGGCTAGGACTAAATGAGTTTACCGCTGTCTCTCTGAGAAGAGGAAGTAAATACACTTGTCTCTTTTGTACTCTTCTCCCCTGGCCACTGGAAAGTTTCTGCAAGGATCATTGTCTCTTACCTGTTTTCTAATGTGGCAAAGTATAGTGCTTCTGGAACTTATGATGGGTTCTTCACACTAAACTGAACAGTCTCTACCTACATTCCCTCCTTGAACTAAAGAATTATCTAAGTATGTTATCTCCTTGCTGTTCCTAATGGATGAGGTCTAGAAAAATCGTGCTATTTAAATTTGTTGTTCTCTAACTGTAATACCAGTTCTGTTCATGATGCCATTTCTGTTGATTTTATTGGGTTAAGATTATGATAACTATAATTTGCTCTTATCAAATTTTGATAAATCACATTCTCCCTTGCATATGATGATTTGTGATGGTGGGGAAGATTTTAATGCATCAATTGCCCACCAAGAGGATAATTAATACTCTGGAATATTCTTCAGTTGTGTTCCAAAGGGATAGTTTGTGGCAAAGAATAAGAGTATTGTACTCATAATATTATTATATATTTTCCTATTGCTGATTCAAATTCATTTTTACTTTTTAGTTATGGATGAGAGTTTTGAAGAAGACCCATTAGCAGGTAGGATTTTTATAGATTTATTACTTCTTAAATAAGGGAATGAAGGAAATGGAACTAACATTTATTCGTGTTTTACTCTGGGCTAGATGGGACATTATGTGCTTAATGTGTTCTCTGTATAATAATCATAATAGCTCTGCAAAGTTACCATGCTGTCATTTTCTTCTCTTTATTAATTACAAAATTGTGATTTAGGGAACTTGATTAATTGGCCCAAGATCCCACAGTTAATATGTGCTGAACCATAATTTAACTCCAAGTCAGCCAGGCTTTCGGACCAACCCCCCGCCGCCATGGTAGCTTTGTATCCACAGTATCAAGAGACAGGATCCAGTTAAGATCCTGGATCCTCAATCTTCAAGAAGTCAGATTTAACTGTGTTTGCTTTTTCTGAGGGAAAAAAAAATTAAACCAAAGCAAACACAGGTAAAGGCCTAGAGTTTGTTCTAATATGTTTGATAGTTAAAATAGCAATGAATACTTTTTCACCATCAAGGGTTTGAGGGCAGATCTCAGTTACCTGTGGTCTCAAGACTATAGATTATTTGATTGCCTTCTCTTTTCTCAGAATAAAATCAGCAAAGGAGAAAGATACTTAAGGTGAAATCCCAGAAAAGCCAGGTATAAGCTTCCAATAGTCCTCTCCTAGCGGAGTTGCACAGATAGCACCTAATTTTCCCGGCAGTAATATTTGATGACACATGACAAGTCTTGCTAACCAGAGAAGCTCACTCAAGTTTTGGTGTTCCGGGTCTTTATCGGGCTCTGTGAATACTGTTTGTAAATATAGATAAATAGGTAAGTAGCTCCCACATGACTAACTTTCGTTAGTCTCCAACCCCCAGAAGTTCAACTGAAACAAACATGCCCCAGGACTTGAGGCATACAAAAGCTCGCTTATTAGAAAGGATAATCCAAGGGCTGAAAGGTTATCTCCCCAGAAGATAGAAAGTCAAGGCCCAGTCTTTTTTTGGAGTGTGCAGGATTTGAGCCTTTATTAGACAAATAACTCAGTCTATTACTCAAGGAATTATTACACATCTTGTTCATTCTTGCCTTTGTGTCTACCAACGTGGAAAGCTTTCTCAGCCACTTATGCAAAGCATTACTATCCATAAGGACCCAGCACAACTCTATTTCATTGAATTCTCCTCCGTGCTCCCCCACATCTCTGCACATAGAAGCATTAGCAAACTCTGCCATACATTGGGAATATTTATATATTGCCTTCAAGTATCACTTCAATGGTCATGTCATCTCTCAGTGAAGGTTCTCATATAGTAAATTCTCAGGAAATGAACTACTTGTTTAGATTTTTTATTCATTCTTTAATGTAGAATTTTATTTGCCCTAAACTATCCTTTCAATCATTATAGGATACTTAGTTTTAATATACAAAATAAAATATGCAAGTTCTTATTCATTTTGTTTCAGACTTTTTAGCATATTCCCATTTCCCATTTATCTTTTCACACTAAAGATCTAATCTTTATATGACTTCTAACCACTGACTTTGTTTTTCTCTGTACTTTTTCTACCTCTGGCATTTAAAAAAAGTGGTGATCAAAACTTCACATCACCTTTTGCACAAGGGAAAGATACTCATTTCCAATAAACTTACAGCTCTGTAGAGAATTTTACTAGTATTTTTCCATCAAAGAGCTTTATCAAGGAATGCTCTTAATTACTTTTGAGTACTTTTCCTAGGTAACAAGAGATAATTTAGAGTCCTTCATTCAATATAGGATATATGTTAGCTATTATTAACATTGACACATTACTTTGTTCCAGGCAGTGTTCTGTTTATTATCTTAATCTTCATAACAGCTCAAGGAGGGTTGTCCCATTTTTATTGGGGCACCCAAGACATGGGAGATTAATTTGTTAAAACTACAAGCTAAGCCTGATTCCCTTCACTTCCATGCTACACTGGCCTCACCTGACTCTAATTTAAAAATTCCTCAAAATTATACCTCCTACTTATCTTTAGTATCTCTGGTCCTTTTCTATATAACTATGGTAAAGTTTACCCAAGTCAGGTTGAAAGATCTAAACACTTTTTAAAATAAAATAAATTTTAACTTTAAGATAAATAAAATTAAAAAAAATTTAGCCAAATTTATCATTTTGACCTCTTTAAAATTATTTTTAAAATATTACATAAGCCATATTGCAGTGCTTTCTGGCAACTTATCAGTTTATGAATTTACTCTTTGTAGAGTGCAATTATAATCTATGATTTTTCTGATATAAGACAAATTAAGTGAACATAAAATACATCGTGCATATTCTTGGACATCAAACAGAAACATTTTCTTGACTGCTCAACACACACACAAAGGCACACACACACACACACACACACACACACACACACACACATGCATTTTTCATACTGACCTAAGTGATGTATCCCCCAGAGATGTGTCCCATCCCTATCCCCTTCTCCTGAAATCTTTTCCTTTTAATATATTTCAAATGTAATAACAATTTGGTACCATTTGCATTATTTGGTATTTGTGAGGCCAGTATATAGGGAAAAGAAAACAAAAACCAAAGTTTTATAGTATAAATGAAAATTACCGTAGTGAGGAGAAAGGCCTTATCATATAGTTGAAAGAACACGGAGATAGAAATAATAGCATGGGATTTGGACCCTAGTTTTAGCAATACTTGACCTATGCCACTTCTGGCAAATAATACACCTGTAAGATAAAAGGATGTTTAAAAAAGAAACATGTACAAAAAAGATGGAAGTAAAAGGTTAACAAAAAATCAATACAGAAATTGGATGTTTAAAACATTTAATGCTACACCTAAGATCTGAAAGGTGTCTTGCAGAATAGTTTTCAACTCCTCCATTCACCAAATCATGCCAGTGGGCAGCAGATGGTATTCTGTTAACTAATGAGAGAAAACTGCTGGTAAAGTCCTCTTTTGCCTTTATCCTTAGAATTACACAGCATATATAGAAAAAAGAAATCTTAAATAGAAAAAGGTTGGGAAAATGATTAATGCAAATTAGATACACTTAAAAAGACAGTTTCTAGTCCTTTAAATGAATTCACACCCTATAAGTTACATCCTAGAGTACTTAAGGAATTTGACAAACTCACCCATGACCTTGGACAGTAAACCTTTGAGTCAAGATGATTTGGTTGAGGTGCTAAGGACAGATACCAGCTACACAAGGACAAAAACTTGTTAATATCATTCCCTGGTATGTCCATAGTTGCAAGCATGTGTAACTAGTATGCCTTAATGGCTTTACAAATGTCACTGACAGTATTCCAAAATATACGTTTGTTTGTGGAAATGTAGAAAAAGAAGCAGTCATCACTAGGAGGCAGCATTGGTTCACGAAGACCAGCTATGTCCATGACACATAGTTTCCCTGCTAAAGGAGGACTAAAGATCACAGCAAAGCATTTGACCAAATTTCACATAAATAATCTCTGTAAACAAGATGGAGAAAAAGGACTAAATACCTTATAATTAAACAAATTTGTAGCTGGTTGAACGGGAACACTATGCTGTTTAATGGATCAGTGTCAACCTGGGTGGAGAGAGCTCTGCCTTATCAACATTGTTTTTTTCAATCTTACATGGACAGAAATTTTTTACCAAATTTGCCAATGACTTAAAAACTGAGACTAATAGCCCAAGTTAAAAAAAAAAAAAAAGCTCCAAATTAGTAAAAATAAATAAATAAATAAAATGAGTGAAAGTAAATTTATAAAATGAGATCTAGAAATATGCAAGTTCAGAATGGAGTGATCCTAGTTTACATGTGAAAAACCTGAGTTTTCATTTTTGAACCCCACAAGTCAAGAGTATATGATTGCCATAAGATAAATGTACTCACACTGTATACTTGTTAAATAACGTAAACTTAATACAAGTACCTTCCACTTAACCTTAAATCCTCAAAGTTGAAATATTCCAGTCTCTTACGGAGAGAGATTGTAGCCAGAGGCACTGTGAAAAACCAAGGTGGCAAGACCCACATCTGCAACTTTCCCACTTTGGCCTTTGAATACCTAGAATAAGCTGTTTACTGTTAAATCCCATAAATCATCCCAAATTTTTAAAATGGAGCCTAATTTCATTTGTTACAACACCAAAAATACATATTGCTATCCATGCCTTAAAGATAAGGATTCTGAAGCATAACTAGGACTCATCCAGGCATATGATAGGTCTTTTAATAATTCTACTTTCCTTACTTAGCTGTTGAGTATTCCTTTTTGCCCCATTCCAGATCTACTGAACCACATCAATGAGAGTAGGGTCCAAGAATATTTAAAGCAGCTCAGGTAATCATGAAAATGACCCACAACAAAGCTTTGAGAACTGCCTTAGATCATCTAAATATTTCTTTTAATCAGGTTTCTAATAGATATTTGACAGAAGGAATTTGATAATATACTTTCTACTGATAGGCAGTTTATAAAAATACAAAGACCTGGTCAAATTAGAGCCGTTACTCATGTGATCTCTCATAAGGCTCTTAACCCTGCTGAGCCTCAATTTCCCCACGTGTAAAGTGGTCATTGTAGGCATTGAGCATCACACCTGGCACAGGCTATGAGCTCAATAAATGCTACCTACTAAATTTTGAGGGTGAAGGCCCAGAATACCTTCTATTGCGTTAAGGACTGCTTTACAATTTTGGCTACTATCCAAGTAGGTTCACGTGCCCTTGTGAAGGCACTGTATACTTTCTCGTCCACACGGTGAATCCTTTGTTACATGTCTGAGAAACATGTTGACACAGACAGCCTATATTTATATTGAATACTACTTAAAAGTTTTTATCATATCTCACAACAGGTTAAAAGTTCTGAATGATTTATAAAGGTGTTAAACAGAATGTTTAAGTAAAGCAAATATTAATAAAGTTTATCTTTAATTATCTTTCTTCTGGAATCAAGATTTGTAATGTTTAAACCAAAACTGTCGGCACGTAAGGCCATTTGACTTAACAAAGTGCTTTAGCCTAAAAGCAATGCTTTAAACTGTTACTTTAGATAGTATGTTTTCGGCTAAAAAGAAACAGATTAAGTCCTTTCTGCAGTTAATTGCCCTTTACAAAAAAGTTTAGTGAAAATATCTTTTCAGGAAAGATTTATTTCTTTGATTCATTATTAAGTTGGGCTTAGATAGTGCCTGAATCACAGAGCACAGAGGTAATTACAGGTTAAAATTGATTTGAGGCTCTTTATAAATAAGAAAAGTGATTACAGAATAAAAATCTCATTAAAGAACATAAAAAACTTGACAATGCAAATTAATCAAGTTACCACTCATAGTTGTGGTTCCTTTACAATGCTCATGCAAAAAGAAATCCAATTTGAATTCGTTACAAGCACAGAAAGCCTACCGTGCACCCAGGAATAAATAATTGCATAGACCGTTTGGTTTATTTTCATTCATTTTACCTACCAACCATTACCAACATCCAATTCACATTTGGGGAATGATTTTGTGACATCAGTCAGGTAAATGCATCATTATAAGATTTCAGAAGGCTACATCATATTAGAAACTCATAACTGTGAGGGAGGGGGGACTATGGTTTGTCTACTGATTTATGTGTAATTTGTGTTATGTCAAGTATGTTGGCAAAATATCTGACTTGGACTTCATTCCTAAGTGTGTAGTATACACACTTAGCCAATGAATGATCTGTATTCCTTATTTGATTTTTGAAAATAGTTTACACATTTAAAATACCATTATTTACTTATATATCATTTGGTTTATAATCCTTCATTACATTGCCTGTTTGCTTTACTCAGTTTGTATTATTTTCATTTTATTATTGATTATAAAACCTTATACTACAAAAGACAAATATTTATGATTGCCAATACTAACTAAACTTTGTCTAATCCTGAGGCAGCCCTGAACAACAGAACATCAAGCAAGTTATGCTGGGTGATGGTGCCTGGTGACCAGTGAAGAAGACTATCTCAACAGTTCTCTTCTTACAAGTCTTATTTCTATGAAGATAGTTTCCTCTGGAAAATGTTTTGTGAACCAAAAAACTATCATATCTAATAAGTAGAGTTTTACATATTTAAAAAAATGAACAAAATCTACCTCTGAACTCTGAAAGGATCTACTCCAGAAGCCCTTTTCAGATTTTATACAAATTAGCCCAAGGGTCAGCACACTACAGCCTACAGGCCAAAACCCAGCCTGCCACCTGTTAATGTAAATGAATTTTATTGGAACACAGCCATAACTATTCATTTATGTATTATCTATGGTTGTTTTCATACTACAACAACAGAGTTGAATAGCTGTGACAGAGACCATATGGCCCTCAAAGCTTAAAATATTTACTATCTGCATTTTTACAAAAAAGCTTGCCAACCCCTATTGCCAAACACTTTCATTTAAAAAAAAGAAAACCTATTTAAATTTTGCTTGAATTACAAGAATGTAAATATTTTTCTATTTTCTACTCACCACAAGTTACACACTTTGGTCCTCAGTGAGTTGATGAGAATTTCTGTGGACTAGTCTGGCTAGTTCAACACTATTTGTACCATTGTTTCTATGGATTCTTTAAAAAATCCACAGAGCTCTACAAGGGGTTTTAAAAAACAGCCTACTTGTAGATGAGGGACATTATCCACTTAATTGATTCCCTCAAATAATTAACCAATTCTATTGATTATTGCTTGAAACCATGTTTACTTCTTTTGAAAACAGGTCTATGGAACCAAGGAGTCATGGGAAGTTGTTGACAATAACAGCAAGCACTGCCTCAATATAAACGTTAGGTTTATTTACTCATATTTATAAAAACCAAAAAACTCCTTTAATTAATACTAGAAATTTCCCAATTTTTTAAAAAGTTTTTTTGATTTATTTATTCAACAGAGATAGAGACAGCCAGCGAGAGAGGGAACACAAGCAGGGGGAGTAGGAGAGGAAGAAGCAGGCTCATAGCAGAGGAGCCTGATGTGGGGCTCGATCCCATAACGCCGGGATCACACCCTGAGCCGAAGGCAGACGCTTAACCGCTGTGCCACCCAGGCGCCCCTGAAACTTCCCAATTTTTAAGATTAAAAGCTAAGATGGCTTTTAAGACTATATGGAATCCATTTTTTCAGATAATATGCAACTTTGTTAGCATTTTTCCTTTTCTCAACCAAACACATTTTTACCTACACTTCTAAGGTGCTAGAGAGGAACCAACCACCAGGGCCGTGTGATAAACGGGGATGGTTCCTATTACAAGATTTACCTTTCTGTGACTTACTTAAAAATGGGGAAACACATGTATCCTGCACTACTGATGGTATTTGTATGCTTGATTTACATAGCACACAAATTTCTCTTTTTAACTAATTTTCCATAAGTATTAAAATATGAAATATTTGTTCTAAAAGTTCTCAAAGTAAACATTAGATTTTCATACTATTTAAGAGAAAAATAAGACCAAGCTACCAAAACTATGATTTAGGGGAAGAAAAAAGTTTTTCAAGTAAATGTAGAAATATTTTAATTTACATATCATATTACAATGAATCAATATGGAGTCAAAAGTCCACAATTACACATTCATAAAAATTCCATACATCATCCTCAGAATAATCAGTTTCTATACAAAGATTTACAGATGTCCAATGTATGTAATTCTTCCTCAGTGTGCTACAGAGTTTAGAGGTTCTGCTCGAATATTCCCCAAATCAAGTGCAGAATCTGTCTCTTCATCAATTTCTCCAATGACTGCACTGTAGTTATTTAAGGAGAAAAAAAATCAGTTAAAACAATCTTATTTCTAAATAAAACTACAAGGACACAGTAAAAACTACTTAAGGTGAAAAGCAAATATTTTCATGAAGTAGTGAATTGCACATTTAAGTTACAAATTACTTCAAGAAGTACTCTGAAGGCACTATCATTACAGAAGCCAGTATTAAAGGACAGACTGCATACAGTGTGATTGGATCATGAGTCTTTAAAGGAAAAAGACACAAATAGACATGGTACAAAACCCCACAAATTCCAATCTTATGATTTCAACTCAATAACTCAATCCAGGGACTGTGTTGGGGTTGATCACAAAATCACTACAAATAAAGCAAATAAAAGTGTCTACTATTTGAGTAACTTCAAAGAACTAAATCCATCAGTATACATACACACATATATATATGTAACATCCATTAGTTTCCTTTTCAGGATTTCTCAGTTCATTCAATTTAAATCCAAGACCAAAAAGTACAGTTCTTCACATATAAAGATAATGGTAGGAAAAGGTACTCAGGTATCACAGCAAATGATTTTTTTATGTGATTGGCTAAGGTTAAAGCCAGCAAACTTTCTTTGATTCAACACTACCATAACATATATTAACATTAATTTCATTAATACCATGCTAGGTACCAAGCCATGGCTCTCCAGCTGGATACACTCATTGTTAGAGCCACACCATGGGACATGTATAAAACATTATTCCATAAAAAACTGGTTGTTTAAATTAGTTTGGTTTTAATAAGAGTAAATTCTACAGGTGAATACTTATAATACCGAATTTGCCCAAGTGTGCTTTAAACTATATAAAGGTCTCTAGCTCTCTAATAAATAAGAAGTACCAAACTCTGGGAAAATATATTACATTTTCCCAATATAAAACAAATCAAAGATCTCGATTCCACCTTAAAAATTTTAGTATCATTTAAAATCCTTATGGAAGACAGCAAAGTGCTGATACATGTTTTAAAACTGGCTCTCCAAAGGAAAAGGGGGAGGCAGCTCTGCAGTGTTTACTCATATCCACAGTGCAAATACTCCCACTATGGTCAATTTCAAGCTACCACCAACAAGACATCAATCAACCAGTTTGCAAAATTCCTGAAAATATAACAATCTGCTTCCATGAGCCAGTCAAACTGGCTCCAGCACAGCACTGAATCTATAACAAGTTTTAAAATTTTTTAAATTGAAGTTCCAAAAAAAAAGTTTTTTTAATTTTTTCAAATCAAAGTAGGAGAAAGCTTCTTAAAATCAATTATTAGGCAGAAACCCAATACAAATCATCACTATTATTCTGGTCAGGGGAACTGGTCCCTACAAAGTGCTTTGTCTTTCTCTTGTTTTTACAGCTCACTTTGTAACTTCACACCTAAAATTCACCTCATTAGAGTATCTTATAAACCCCTGATTTTTTGATTAAAGATCAAATAATTTATCCATCTAAAGGTGATTTTCTTAAGATAAATAATTTAAATGAATATTCTTTCATCTTCTATACTCTATTTGTCTTCCAAAATAATGTGAGATGTGTAATAGATCTTTTGCTGCCTTACAGCTATGTTTTAATTCTATACTCCCTAGAAAATTGATTCAACAATCTTCTAGCCTCTCTAACTACACTAGCCACATGGGACTATTAAAAGTAATTAAATTAAATTTAAAATTCAATTCCTTAGTCACACCTTTTTTCACGCACTCAATAGCCATGTGCAGCTAGTACCTTACCATAGTGGACAATATAGATACTCATTTCCATCATCACCACAAGTTCTATTGGACAGTATTACTCTATACTGTTGGCAGACTTTTCTTAAATTGCTACCAAAAAATGTCTTCCCAAACTGCCATATCAATGTTACAAATTCACTAACTTTACAGCATAAACATGGGTCATCTTAAGTGTTCCAACTATACTAAAAACTAAAGTAACAGATAAATACTTATTTGTAAATTCAACACTTATAGAACATGAATTATTTAAAATTGTTCACCCAAAAGATTTTGAAGACATCTTCAAACCCTAGCCTTAGACCCTAGGAGTGTATTTATGCTGCTCCAAAATTAGGAGTATTTTGGAAGAATATTTTAAAAAGCCTCTCTAATGAAGTATTCAGTATAAGGGAGAAGGCCCTTTCTGGACCCTATGTAGGCCACTTAACTATTAGAAATATGGACCACTCTCAGTGGATAAAAAGGTTTTTTCCATATAGTAAGCAGTACACACTTGTGAATATTTAAACTGCCTTAAAAAAAGGGCATATTTCACTTACACATTGTCACCTCTTACGATGTATAACCCTAGCACCACTTGTTCTACTCCCTGTGAAGAGCTGAACACTCGTTCATGGCTTTCATCCAAAATCAAATTAATGGTCTGGTCAAACCCTTTCAGTGTTCCCTGTAAAGAAAACATTCAAGAGAAAAAGACAAATACTCTGGTTTACCTGAATGTGTAAATTCAATGATGCAAAAACTTTACTTGCCATGTATACCAACAGAGTACTTACTTTTTATTTTTAAGTAATTATTTTAGAAGTAGCTTCTTTTACCTGCATCTTCCTCTCCCACTCCCCTGCTTGGGTTCCCTTTCTTGCTGACTGTCTCTCTCTCTCTCTCTCTCAAATAAATAAATAAAATCTTTAAGGAAGAAGCCCACATCCCTAAGATCTCTATAAAATGAGGGCGCACGGCCTGGGTCCCAGTCAACAACTTGGGCTCTGGNTTGGGCTCTGGACAACCCCGCAATCTCTCCTCATCAGAATGACAAGAAGGAGAAGTCCCCCCCAGCAAAGAAAAGATAATGAGTCTGTGACCTCTGCCACAGAATTAATACATATGGATGTATCTCAATTATCAGAAATGACCCAATTATCAGAAATGGAATTCAGAGCAACAATGGTCAAGATGATGAGTAAACTTGAAAAAAGCATCAGAGAAAGCGTTGCTGAGAATATAGAATCCCTAAGGGCAGAAATGAGAGCGAATCTGACAGAAATTAAAAA
>NC_048218.1:181226325-181265065 GCF_002007445.2 Ailuropoda melanoleuca | reverse complement strand
CGTTACCTTGGAATTAACTTAACCAGAGACGTAAAGGACCTATATGCTAGAAACTATAGATCACTTTTGAAAGATATTGAGGAAGACATAAAAAGATGGAAAAATATTCCATGCTCATGGATTGGAAGAATTAACATAGTTAAAATGTCCATACTACCCAGAGCAATCTACACTTTCAATGCTATCCCGATCAAAATACCGAGGACATTTTTCAAAGAACTGGAACAAATAGTCCTTAAATTTGTATGGAACCAGAAAAGGCCCCGAATCTCCAAGGAACTGTTGAAAAGGAAAAACAAAGCTGGGGGCATCACAATGCCGGATTTCGAGCTGTACTACAAAGCTGTGATCACAAAGACAGCATGGTACTGGCACAAAAACAGACACATCGACCAATGGAACAGAATAGAGAACCCAGAAATGGACCCTCGGCTCTTTGGGCAACTAATCTTTGATAAAGCAGGAAAAAACATCCGGTGGAAAAAAGACAGTCTCTTCAATAAATGGTGCTGGGAAAATTGGACAGCTACATGCAAAAGAATGAAACTTGACCACTCTCTCACACCATACACAAAAATAAACTCCAAATGGATGAAAGACCTCAATGTGAGACAGGAATCCATCAAAATTCTAGAGGAGAACATAGGCAACAACTTCTATGACATCGGCCAGAGCAACCTTTTTCACGACACATCTCCAAAGGCAAGAGAAATAAAAGATAAAATGAACTTATGGGACTTTATCAGGATAAAGAGCTTCTGCACAGCCAAGGAAACAGTCAAAAAAACTAAGAGACAGCCCACGGAATGGGAGAATATATTTGCAAAGGACACCACAGATAAAGGACTGGTATCCAAGATCTACAAAGAACTTCTCAAACTCAATACACGAGAAACAAATAAACAAATCATAAAATGGGCAGAAGATATGAACAGACACTTTTCCAATGAAGACATACAAATGGCTAACAGACACATGAAAAAATGTTCAAAATCATTAGCCATCAGGGAAATTCAAATCAAAACCACACTGAGATACCACCTTACGCCAGTTAGAATGGCAAAGATAGACAAGGCAAGAAACAACAATTGTTGGAGAGGATGTGGAGAAAGGGGATCCCTCCTACATTGTTGGTGGGAATGCAAGTTGGTACAGCCACTCTGGAAAACAGTGTGGAGGTCCCTTAAAAAGTTAAAAATTGAACTACCCTATGACCCAGCCATTGCACTACTGGGTGTTTACCCCAAAGATACAGACGTAGTAAAGAGAAGGGCCATATGCACCCCAATGTTCATAGCTGCATTGTCCACAATAGCCAAATCATGGAAGGAGCCGAGATGCCCTTCAACAGATGACTGGATTAAGAAGCTGTGGTCCATATATACAATGGAATATTACTCAGCTATCAGAAAGAACGAATTCTCAACATTTGCTGCAACATGGACGGCACTGGAGGAGATAATGCTAAGTGAAATAAGTCAAGCAGAGAAAGACAAGTATCATATGGTTTCTCTCATCTATGGAACATAAGAACTAGGATGATTGGTAGGGGAAGAAAGGGATAAAGAAAGGGGGGGTAATCAGAAGGGGGAATGAAACATGAGAGACTATGGACTATGAGAAGCAAACTGAAGACTTCAGAGGGGAGGGGGTGGGGGAATGGGATAGACTGGGATGGGTAGTAAGGAGGGCACGTATTGCATGGTGCACTGGGTGTTATACGCAACTAATGAAGCATCGAACTTTGCATCGGAATCCGGGGATGTACTGTATGGTGACTAACAGAATATAATAATAAAAAAAAAGGGCAAAAAAAAAAAAGTACTTCTTTTAAATATAAATCCATTATAAAATAGAATACCTCTTTATAACCAACAGTAGGGAAACAAAACTTCCCTCTTCGTTTTTTAAGACAGAGAAAAAACCACCACACAACTGACTAGGGTGTAGAGTTGTTCAGTTACGAAGGACACCTATGTACTAGTGTAAGGAGGCAGCATAAAAGCCCACATAGTCCAGGCGCTAACATGAGACACAGACTAAAACAAATGAAATTTAAAGGCAAACTATATAAACATATAAAAAGGGGGAAGCATATATACCAGCCATGCAATGTAACAGAATCACTTCATGCTACACACTAGTACCAAGCCCTGTGCTAAACACACTGCACACAGTATCTCAAATAATTTTTATCCTTTGAGATACACAGTAGTTACTCCCACTTCAGAGAAGAAAAATTGAGGCACGGAGATGTTAAGTAACTTCTCAAGGTTTCATGAGTAGAAAGTAGCAGAGCTAGGTCTTGAAACACAAAAGGCTAGCTTCAGGGCCAGACCACTGAACTACTATATTATATACTACTATGAACAAACAAATATAATTTACCATTCTTCAGAGATTCAAATCAGTGCCATAAATACATACAAACTTCAATTGGTAGTAACAGCTAACACTTAATGAGTACTTACTATCTTAAGTGTTCCATGGGCCAGTATTCTATGGGCCTCGCATGTATTTACTTAATCTTCCCAAAATCCAGTAAGGTAGATATGAATATGATTGCAATTATTAGAACCAGAACTTGAAGGAAATATTCAGAGAAAATATTATGGGAGAATCTTGGTTTTGAATAAAGGAAGATATGGGTCTAGCACAACACAGTAGCTCAGATGCTGTTCAAGTTTCTGAAGAAATATCAACTTACATTAGTTTTGGTTGGTTAATTCTCTGAAGCTCACTATTAAACTGTTACATGTTTTGAAAATCAAAATATGTAAAATCAAAATACAATAAAGAGAAAATGATAACCTAGAATTTGGAAGAGAAACAAAATATGGGATATTTACTAAACTAATTAGTATAGTTGTTAACATACCCTGACACAGCCTCTTGACGTCATTTTACCCAAGCGAGCCATGTGCCAATAAAATACAGAACAACTTAACTTCAGTACTCAAAATGCTCTTTTAAAATAATTTTCTTTCTTCTGTAAAGTTAAATTAATTCTCAAAGTTATTATCTATCCTGTTCAAAATAGGAACATTTAAATATGAGGTTTTCGCAAAATGAACTATTTGCAAATGTCTGTTAATAGTAATAGGTGCCTTAAAGTGTAAGGTGAGATAAAAATATTTCAAACTGTCCTTATTTGACAAAATACACTAAGGTGCCTAAAAAGAAAAGACTGTTCTTTTGATTAAGAAGGAAGCAAGGTGACTAGCCTTAGCTTTGGAGTCAAGTTGAATTTAAATCCCAGTTTAAATCTAAGTGACTCTGAGAAAGTGATTCACTTTTTCTGAGTCTGGTTCCTAACCTCAAATTCAGGGATAATTTTTCACAGAACTGTATTGAAGATTAAGTGATAAACCTCAAATTCAGGGATAATTTTTCACAGAACTGTATTGAAGATTAAGTGATAAATATATGTAAAGTGCCTGGTACATGATATACATTTAAACAAATGGCTAAGTCTAACACTTTGATAATAGTCACTTATGGACCCACTGAGAAAAATCACAATAATTAAAGCAAAGAAAGAAAAATCACAATAATTAAAGCAAAGAAAGAAAAACAACGGCAGAATGGTAAAATTAAAATAAATGAATTAGATACAGTTAGAAAATAGAGAAAGTTTAACAGCTTTGAAACTTTTCTGAAAGCAAGCAATGTATGAATTATAAGTGAAGAAATAATTAAGTAGCCAAAAATCCTGAAATAGGGGCGCCTGGGTGGCACGGCGGTTAAGCATCTGCCTTCCGCTCAGGGCGTTATGGGATCGAGCCCCACATCAGGCTCCTCCGCTTTGAGCCTGCTTCTTCCCCTCCCACTCCCCCTGCTTGTGTTCCCTCTCTCGCTGGCTGTCTCTATCTCTGTCAAATAAATAAATAAAATCTTAAAAAAAAATCCTGAAATAAATTCCTCAGGTCAAGAACAGATCAAGGAGAGAATCCAAGAATTTTTCCAGAATTAAAAGGGGGATACTGTGATAAAAGGACAATGAGATGAAATAAAAGTAGAGTCAATCATCATCATTTGTCCTACAGAAAACGGAGGTCCTACAAACTACATATACTGAAAGTATATTTACACCATACAAGCCCTAAACGTTCATTTTTCTACATATGTAGTATCTAAACCATAAAGAAGTTTCTAAGAGGCATACACAAATTTTCAAAAAAACTATGATTCGTGTGGTGAATGTCAGAGCACTGAATGGGGAAGGAAATTAAAAAAAAGGAAGAGGAAGATAAATATAAAATACAGACAGATGTCTGAACACTAGACTAGAAGCTCTCTGAGGATAAAATCTATTATTCATCCTGACTCCTAGAAGCTTTCTATGTAAATTACACCCAACGTTAATTAGTGAAGTTGTTACGGATCAGCAGCTATTTGTTAGAGTTGAATCATAACAAAACCCCAATGCAGGTGTACTGTGATGCTTAGACATTAGAGATCAAAAGTTTTACATAAAATTTACAACCAATAAGCTTACAAGGAGAGAATGGACACGCTTAATACTTACCACAATCATTCTTCCGTCAGAAGTTATAACTGCAACAGTTCCTGATAACTGAATCAAGGAAAGCATTCTCAGGGAATAAAAATGAAAACTTGGGATCTCCTAAGGAAATGGTTTGAATTACTAGGAAAAAGGTGAGAGAATTAAGACGCAACTACTTAGCACAGCCACTACATTCACAACATATCCTTAAGTTTCTAACTTCCTCAGATCCTTGTGATAATTATGCAATTAAAACAGGGAACAGAAAAAGAAAATCCCTTTCTGTACATGATCAGTTGTAAGGGGGAGATGTTTGGTACCCTTTTTCGCTGGGGCATGCTCCCCATAGGGTTTGGAGCAAGACATTTTCCCCCTTCCTAAACCTATCCCTTCATCTCTAAAAGGAAAATTGAATTAGTGCTAAATTAATCAATATTGAATGCTTTCAAGCGCTGTAAGACACTTTCTTCCAGGACCTGGCCTCTGGAATTCAAAAAAGAAGCTATAGTCAATGTCACAAGGTGCCAATATGCTTGCATCATTAAGCCTTTAGGATGTCACCTTTGTCCCAAATTTATACATGAGAGCAATGCAATGTTTCTGTCCTGAGATTTTAAAATGGTACTTCTATAGGGTACGTTACTTCACACGGGGTTTTATAAGTTATTTGCCCTTCGTGAGGATCAATTACAACAGCAAGCATTATTTTCATTCTATCAACAAAGGAGTTGAGGCTTCACATGGTAAAGGGGCAGAAATTCAACTTGTGCACCATCTTTCAAGTTTTTGGTATCTTCGAACAATGAGCAAAGCCTATGAATAAGACAAATTCTTGGGTTGCAAGACCCTCCTCGCCGCTAGGACGACCGTTGACCTTATTCCCAAACGTGAACGTATATGCCCTAGGGTAGTATGGAGGTACAGAAAGCTGATTTCTATAGAGACAGGGAAAAGTTCGGAATAATCACATTGTTCTGTTTTGTTTTTTTTAGGTTAAAATTAAAAGGCGCCCTGAGCCCCCAGGAGCGGCGGGCTCCAGCCCCGGGAATGGGATTGGTGGGTCCCAGGTCCTTAAGCCCCTCACCCGCAGCCCAGGCCCCGCAGTGGCCGGGCATCCCAACCGCCCGCCGATCCCGACCCCCGGACTCTCCAGCACCAGCCCTCTCCAATGCGGACCCGGGCTTCGCCAGGGCTCCGGCTGATGCCCGCGGCAGCCGGCCCGAGGATACGGTTGATGTAGTTTTCCAAGGCAGACGTCATGATGCTCGGCCCGGCCGCTCTGGGCAACACAGGAACAGCAGCGACAACTGGAGCTAAAAAGGCCCGCCAGGAATGGGCAGAGGCTCCCGCCGACTGGCGGCAGCAAGTATCGCGAGAGTACAGCACCGTAGTCTGGGCCAGTCAGAGATTGAAAGAAACCGGCCAACCACTCTTGAGAGGCAAAAGGCTGGCGAGTTAGTGCGCGTGCGTACTGTGTTTCCGCAGTGTTTTTCCGGTCGGCGGTCTCAGCCTCCCAGCGTGACAAAAGCGAGTAGGAGGCGGAAAAGAAGGAAGAAACTTCCTGAAGGTGGGAGAGCGAGTTTTCTACTGGAGTGAAAGGCAGTGTGGTAGAAGTCACTGGCGGAAAATGTTGAGAGAAGTCAGGGAAGGCGGGAGAAAATGAAACAAGGTGTTTTCATCACAAGTAGAGAGATGAGTGTTGTTCTCATATGAAATGTGGGTGTAGGGGGAAGTGGTATGATTCTTAGTTTTATGGCCGAAAATTAATTTTTTAGAAATTTTCGGGCCGAAAATTAATCTTTTAGAAACTCAGTGGCCCAAGACAAAATTATGCACGTTGAGACCATATGGTATACATCTTTGGAGAACAGTACAGTAAAAAGCATGTTCGCATATTCTGCATTTGCCCCTAAAAGTACTCCAGTACGGAGGCGTTGTTACTCATTTATTTAAGAAACTGAATATAAACACGAAGATGTATGAGCCTCCGAAAATTGCCTCCCTTTTACCCTGCCACTTTCCTCAGGTTGAAGTTAGTAAATAAATGGCATGTCTGCTGCACCTCCTGGGAAAAGAAGGGGCGTCCAGATAAGCAAGTACCAGGCTGGGTTTTAGACTTGGCTTTGCTAACGAATTATGTTGAGTGTCCTTGCACAAGTAACAACTTACCTGGGCATCTGTTTATGTCCTGTCACAGGTATTATTTTGGGTATTACCACATATTATTAGAAAACATAACTCCTATTTTATTGTGACTTAAAATTGAAGTTAGAGAAGGATCTATATACAAAATACTGGCTAGAGCTATTCTTTTTACAAATCTCTTTTTGGTTTTAGTTAGGCTTGTGATTTCTTAACTGAAGAATTGTAGGTTTGAAATAACTTGAAGTGTCAGCAATTTTTTCTGAAAAGTGAAGCATCTGTTTTCATTGCAGCATACTCACAAAATTACCTACAGATCACTCCCAAACGGTTAATATTTTATATACTGAAAGTTACTCTGACCTGTTTGAAACCACATATAGTCAGAAAATAGGTGGGGAGTGTCCCATTATTTTTAGGGGGAAAAATGAAAGTCTCTTCCATAAATTAAAAAAAAATGAAAATATTGCGTGATTTGCAAATGTTAGACATTGAAATAAAAGAAAAAGTAATGATTAGTGATAAATGAGGTATCATTAGTAAGGACTTTAAAAAAAAATAATCTGCTATCTTTTTAAAATGAATAATAGTCCATGTAGTTTTTCATCTCTTAGAGTGCTTATGTTTCAGAATGTTTATTAGCATTATGTAGGAACTTACAGAACTAATGTTATCATAGATACATCACAAGTTTATTACCTTGTGTAGTTTCCATTAAATTAATATGCCAGATAAAGAGCAGTTGTCTAGTGTATGGAGCATCACAAAATCTCGTTGGTTTGAAATTTTTTTACACAACTCTTAACACTGCTGTATTTTCTGTCATCCCTAAGGATCACAGAGGCTGAGAGAAAGCCTATGGATAAAGAAAAGTCTAGTTAGTAAGACAAAAAAAAAAATGAGTTATATCCAGATGACCTTGGGAGTACATGGCCTTAGAGAGTTCGACACCTCATAAAGGAAAATTAAGTTCCAACAGAGGAAAAGGATATATTTAAACATCTGACAACTAAAAAACTAAGGGGTACAGTGAGACCTTTAGTTTCAGTCCAGACCTCTCAAAGTACTACTCATTTAAATGATATTCTATTACCGTTAAAAAGAGTTAACCAAAAAATGCTGGAATACTCATTTTATCCCATTAGTTCTGAATCTAAACCTTAAGCCTAAAAGTAAACTTTTCTTTCTTTCATATTTAGTTCATTTAAGACTAGTCTAATATTGTGTATATCTCCCAGCCCAGTTGTGAGCCTTAGTTCATTTAAGACTAGTCTAATATTGTGTATATCTCCCAGCCCAGTTGTGAGCCTTGCCCTCATTAGTAATCCAATTACTAATTTAGAACAACAGTCAAGATTTATCAAGAACAGGACAAAAAGAGATAGAGAGGAGAATCCCTAGACATGACATTCCCAGGAGTTACTTTCTGTTAGTAGAAACCAATGTATATAAAACGGGTCTCTGGACACACTGCTTAGGATGATCTTAATGGTTGTCCTAAGAAGCAGGACATAACTCATCTCCCTTTGTATCCTGTATTCTTTCGTTAACCTGAAGAATCAAACTCATACTAGGATCTGGGGAAACTGAATTTGCACTTTCCTGTGAATGGCTCATGGAAAATATTACTTTTAACCTAATATGGTATGAACTTTTATTTACATTTACTTTTTATTGATTTACAATATTTAAAAATTCCTTTGAGTTCTAAAAGTGTCAACCATTGTGTCAACCAGTTAGCAATATTGAATAGATCTTTCTAGGGTTTTCCAAGACAGAAAAGGACATAAATCATGATCTCTCCTTACAAGGAAATTCCTGAGTAGGTACAGAACTTTAATTATAAACATGAAATAATTAGTACATGGAAAAACAATAAGTATTCCAAATTATAAAGAAAGATAATTGATGTGGATATATTAGCTCATTTAACACTATAAATTACAAAGTGTTTTTCATTTTTTTTTTTTTGGTCTTTTAAGGTATTGAGATAGTCATTTTAAACTCCATTTGTTAAGGGATGGAAAAAATCAAATACAACTGACTTGTTAATTGAGAAGCAGTATAGAATCATGATTAAGAACATGGACTCAGGAACTAGCCTGTCTAGATTTGGATACTGTGATACTGTGTAACTTTGAGTGGATACTTAAGCTTCTTGCCTCAGTTTCCCCAACTGTAAAAGGGAGAAAATTTGGTAGTTACCTCATCAAATTGTTGGCAGACTAAAAGTAATTCTTGCATAGCTTGGCATATGATAAGCACTTAATACATGTTAGTTATGATTAGTGAAGAAAATACATAACAGTTAACCTTTTTCTCAGTCCCAAAGCTTGTTTCCTTACAATATTCTATTCACTGCTTTTTTTCCTGATTGGACAAATTGAGTGGTTACATATTTTAAGTGCTTAATGAAGGGGAAGAGGTGTATGTGTGAGAATCTTGGAAGGTTGGGGCACCTGGGTGGCACAGCGGTTAAAGCATCTGCCTTCGGCTCNGCTCAGGGCGTGATCCCGGCGTTATGGGATCGAGCCCCACATCAGGCTCCTCTGCTGTGAGCCTGCTTCTTCCTCCCACTCCCCCGGCTTGTGTTCCCTCTCTCGCTGGCTGTCTCTATCTCTGTCGAATAAATAAAAATAAAATCTTTAAAAAAAAAAAAAGAATCTTGGAAGGTTTTATGAGAAGTGTAACTGGGATTAAGGCTAGCAAAAATGCAGGTGTGAGTTTCTGATTTGTAGCAGTAGGAATGGAAAGCAGAAGAAATATGATTCAGAGATAGTGGTTAAGAAAGGCAGTGGGGCAGGGGCGCCTGGGTGGCTCAGTCATTAAGCATCTGCCTTCAGCTGAGGGCGTGATCCCGGGGTCATGGGATCGAGCCCCGCATCAGGCTCCCTGCTCCACTGGGAAGCCTGCTTCTTCCTCTCCCACTCCCCCTGCTTGTGTTCCCTCTCTCGCTGGCTGTCTCTCTCTCTCTCTCTGTCAAATAAATAAATAAAATCTTTAAAAAAAAAAAGAAAAGAAAAAGAAAGACAGTGGGGCAGGCAGCAAATCATGGGCTGCATAGTGATAGTGGTTGGTGAATTGGAAGGATGGCAAGAGTAGGGAGACCCAGGAAAAGACAGGACTGCTTGTTACTAAAGTAGATGGGGCCAACATGTGTGCATGTGACACATGTTGCTCACCAGCTAGTGATGAGGCCACAGAACATACTGGTTACACTTAAAATGGCTTTCACTTTACTTTGAAGGTCTGGAGAACCAGTTTATCTCAGGAGGTCCACTATTTCACTTTATAAAGGATAAGGCATATTAATGAAATGCTATATACTTTTATGCATTCTTTTTTTTTTAAGATTTTTATTTATTTATTTGAGAGACACAGAGCACGAGTGGGGGGGAGGGGCAGAAGGAGAGAGAGAAGCAGACTCAGCACTGAGCAGGCAGCCCAACATTGGGCTCTACCCAGGACCCTGGAATCATGACTTGAACCAAAGGCATATGCCTAACTGATTGAGCCACCCAGGTGCCCCACTTTTATGTATTCTTTACATTATTTTTATTTTGGAAACCCACACAGTAATATAAACATTTCAGCTACAGTGTGCTATATACATTCCTGTAAATACTATGTTTAAAAAAATAGCTCACTTAAAATAACAGAGCTTAAGGAAAAAAATAGATCTGGAAAGGACCACTCAAAACCTGAACTGACTTACAGTATTGGTTCCCTGACTTTGCTCTTATTGAAATCACCTGGAGATCTTTGACAACTTCTGATGCCCTGGTCCCCAACCCCAGACATTCTGAAGTAAATGGTATCAGGGAAGAGGCTGGGCACAAAAGCTCCCCAGGTGAGTGTAACAGGAAGCAAAGTTTGGGAACTACTGAACTGCACAATTCCTAACAAAGAAAAGCTATCATTACTTATTTACCTTTTCAAAAGAGTTGAAGGTGGCTTGAAAAATGAGTTTATGGAAGAATTGATACTGCTGAGTGATCGAAACAATAGCAGAACATTATCATCAGAGGTTGCAGGTGGAGAAGCAGTTGCAAACTTTGCACAAAATGTAGAGATGCCAGAGATGGATAGCTCTGATTCATTGTCTCCTGTGGCTTTTGCACAAAGATTTAGGAGAACTGCAGACTAAGCACTGACAAAGTGGAGCACAGGGCTGAGCTAAGCCAAAGGAAGAATGGGGTGCCACACAATGAAAGAGGTCATTTATACTATCTCCCCCCAGGCCTGGTGTGATCGTGGAGTCCGCTGTGTACTTTACATTCAGCTGTTGTTTCTTGGTAGCACAAGACATAAAGTGCTTGGAAAAATTAAGTGTGAAGCAGCCTGCCTTCCATGTTATTCTAACATTACTCCCCTATTTAATAATCATGTGAGCTGATTTGTATTATACAAAACAGTGCTGTAGTACAATAGACTGTTACTATTCTACAGAGAATCTGGGCTTTAAATGTGGTTAATCTGCCCCTATTTACTTCTCTCCTCCTGTGGTTCATCCTCTCTTTTAGCACCAGGTAGTTTTTTGGGCAGGCAGGTCTTAAGCTTCTGATTCTGCCCTAAGAGGATACATGAATTCATACAGAGTGGGGCTGCTTTATTTAAATAGCAAGTAAAGAGGAGGAGTAATCCAGATGGAGCATTCAGAGCTGAGACTTTCAGTATCTTTTTTTTTTGGTATAAATTGTCATCTATGTGTTATCACTATCACAAAGCAAGTTAAAAAACATTACTTTAAACTGTGCATTTACTTGCATTTTGTTATTTTTGCTGGCATTTAAAGCTTAGTGTGTTTAGTGGCTTGGGTTGCAGTACAGGTAAAATTATATTGTCCTTTTCATTGTGATTTTGGCATGACAAATTTGGAAAATAATACTGAAGACAGAAATTACTTTGACTTAGATCTCTAGAATATTTCACCTGAACTCATTTCCGAATGGTATAGTCCACACTGAAGGAATAGATTGATTTAGATTTGTTGTGACATTATATTGCAAGAGAGATCAAATTTAGGGGTGCCTGGCTGACTAAGTCTGTAGAACATGTGACTCTTGATCTCACGGTTGTGAGTTCAAGCCCTGGGTTGGGTGTAGAGATTACTGAAAAATAAAATCTTAAAGAGAGATCAGATTTAATTTATTGGTATCCTTGAGGAAAAATACTGAAGTTAGGCTATGAAGGATGAATAATGTGAGAAAGTACAGAAAGATGAATGGAGTGGTAGAGTGAAGTATATGCATTATATTGACAAAAACTAAGCATGAATAACCTTCAGCCACTAATGGAAAGCAAATGCTTAAATTAATTTAAAATATGTGTTGGGTAGAACATATTACAATGAGCACTGGGTGTTATACGCAAACAAGGAAGCATGGAACACTACATCAAAAACTAAAAAGTACTGTATGGTGACTAATGTAACGTAATAAAAAAAATAGAAAAATAATGAAAATCGAAGCTTTCTTACTATTTCTGAAAAGTTATTGTATAAGTTTTGCTGTTGTTTTGTTTTTATACCTAAGATATAATTACTCTCCCACCACCAGTGGCCCGCCTCCTTTTTTTTTTCAGACCATGGATCTAGATTTTTGAGCTGGAAATAAATTTAGGAGTTTCCAAGTCCACGTTTCTCGTCTTGTGGGTAAGGAAACTGAGTCCCAAAGAAGTTCAGTGACTCTCTCACTAGATCAGGTCACGTAGCAGAGCCTTCTAGATTCTAGATCAGTAATTTTGACAATAATTAGTAATAAGTTGTTTTACTCACAAGAAAAAATTTGAGTCTGTTTGTGTAGATGAGCACATGTCCATAAATATGTCATTGTCTGCCTTTGTATGTAGACTTTTTTAAAGATCAGAAGGAACTGATATTCAAGAGTATACTCAAAGGCTGTCTGCATTTTTGAGATATCGGTACCACTGGGAAGATGAGGAAAAGCAAATAGGATATTGTATTAGGCAGTATAATCCCCACCCTACCCCAAAGATGTCCACATCCTAATTTCTGGAACCTGTGATAATGTTACTTTGTATGACAAAAGAGTCTTTTCAGATGTGATTAAGGTTAAGGACCTTGAGATGGCGTTAATATTCTGGATTATCCAGATGAGTCCACTCTATGCACTTCAGTCCTTCGAAGTGAGAGTGAGACAGGTGAGTGGCTCTGAGAGATGTATGTAAGAAAGACTGGTTCCACTGTTCATGGTTTTGAAGTTGAAGAAGGGGGCGCATGATCCAAGGAATGTGGTCCTCTTTAGCTGGGAATAGCTCTTAGTTAACAGCCAGCAAGAAAACAGGAAACTTAGTCCACAAAGGTTAGAAACTGAAATCTGTCAACAGGCCTAGTGGGAGGAAAATGGATTCTCCCTCAGAGCCTCCAGAAAGGAACACATTCTGCCAACACTTTGATTTTAGTCCAGTCTGCTCCATACCAGACTTCTGACCCTATTGAACTTGAGATAATAGTTTTGTTGTTTCAGCCATTAAGCTTGTGGTAATTTTTTTTTTTTAAGATTTTATTTATTCAACAGAGAGACAGCCAGCGAGAGAGGGAACACAAGCAGGGGGAGTGGGAGAGGAAGAAGCAGGCTTCCAGCGGAGCAGGGAGCCCAATGTGGGGCTTGATCCCAGGATTCTGGGATCACACCCTGAGCCAAAGGCAGATGCTTAATGACTGAGCCACCCAGGCGCCCCAATTGTGGTAATTGTTATATCAGCAATACAAACTAATGGAGATAGTCAACGTCTTAATTTATTATCTTCCTGGATTTTGACTAAAGAAAGTCATTTGGAAAATCACTTGTACTATATCTTAGATTTGGAGCATGTTTGATTTTGGAGCACTTACAATAAACAACTTAAGTACTGTTGTTCATGAACATCTTTCTCTGTGGTACAAAGTCCTTCTAAATTCTGAACTTCTTCCCAGAATTTCCTCCATAGTGGAATTAAGTAAAACATGGGTTTCTTCAACCCAAATTACTGTTTACTTCATGTGTGTGTTTCTGACTTATACTGTCATTATTGTAAGGTGGAGGACAAGGAGTAGTACGTGTTCAACCTTTACTGAAATCTTAAGCGTTCTTGATCAAGCACTCACAGTCCTCTCAGCCTCCATCTCTCCTGTGAACGTGGCCCATGGTTCTAGTTTCTTTGAGATTTGTTTTGGCCAAAGTCATTTTGTTAGTAGATCACAGAGCTGGTTTTTGAACCTAGGCAGTCAAGCTCTACTTAGGAACTTAGGTATTACCATAATGCCCATTTTGACCAGCTTTGAGATATGATTCCTCCATTTTTCTGAATTTAATAATGTGTACCATGAATAACAAAAAAACAAAAAAGTCAGGTTAGACTTCAGTAGTATGTGTGTTGTTTCTTCCCTTTCTTCCTTCCTTCCTATTGTTGGCATTTCAGTCCAGAATGGCCAGGAACATTTTCCAAGTCATTACCCCATGTGATAATAACTCATGTAATGGGATTTTTCATGCATAAAAATAATAGAAAATAAAGAATCTGCCTTTTTTTTTTAAGATTTTGATTTATTGGGGCGCCTGGGTGGCACAGCGGTTGAGCGTCTGCCTTCACGCTCAGGGCGTGATCCCAGCGTTCTGGGATCGAGCCCCACATCAGGCTCCTCTGCTGNGAACATTTTCCAAGTCATTACCCCATGTGATAATAACTCATGTAATGGGATTTTTCTCGCATAAAAATAATAGAAAATAAAGAATCATCTGCCTTTTTTTTTTTTTTTAAGATTTTGATTTATTTATTTGACAGAGAGAGAGCCAGCGAGAGAGGGAACACAGCAGGCGGAGTGGGAGAGGAAGAAGCAGGCTCCCAGTGGAGGAGCCTGATGTGGGGCNTTGATTTATTTATTTGACAGAGAGAGAGGGAGAGCCCGAGAGAGGGAACACAGCAGGCGGAGTGGGAGAGGAAGAAGCAGGCTCCCAGTGGAGGAGCCTGATGTGGGGCTTGATCCCAGGATTCCGGGATCATGCCCTGAGCCGAAGGCAGACACTTAACGACTGAGCCACCCAGGCGCCCCAAGAATCATCTGCCTTTTAACATACGCATCAGAAACTAAAAAACCACAGACATATCATAATGCACTGGATGAAAGGTAATCATCAACAGAGAGTTTCTTAGAAACAAAGCATGGTAATTCAAATTAAACACACCTCTTTGTCAGGGATATTAATCATTGTTTTTTGGGTATTCAACATCAGAAGGTCTGAGATAGAGCTCAGTATATCGGATACTTTTTTTCCCCTGGTCTTTCTTTCAGCAAGAGAGCACCAGTCTCTCTTATAACTATGTCAGACTTTGGACCTATAGAGATTGCACTCTTGTGGTCATACCAGTTGCAGCAAGAGCAAGTTCATAAAGGAGCAATACTATTGAGGCTACTGGTGGCCTCAGCTTCAGTCTGTGTAGTTTGGCAGTGGGGTCCACAGGATCCTAGCTGACCCAGCCTTGCTGTGTGTTCAGCACATGCTGCGTGGCTCTGTAACTTCTGAATCTTATTCTCCAGCCTGTCTCACAATTATGGAGCTGCTGAATATCTTTTAATAACCCTTTCCTGGTTAAATCAACTCAAGTGGATTTCTGGTTTCAAACTGACAACTAAGAATTCTGACTGAAATGTCCTAGCAGTAAGCTACAGTGATCTGCAAACATTTTTTGCTTATTTCTTCTACATTTTTGAAGAAGTTTATTTTTTTAGTAATCTCTACACCCAATGTGGGGCGTGAAGCCACGACCCTGAGTTCAAGATTCCCATGCTCCATTGACTGAGCTAGCCAGGTGCCCATCTTCTACATTTTCTTAAACTAAAAAATTTTTTCCACAAACCTCTTTATACAAGCTTGCTTTAAAACTCTTAAGTTTTTGTATCATAAGTTTATTAATTACAAAGAATGTTATTTCTGCCACATAGTATTTTGTGTATGTGCTTTAAATATATTTTCATTAAAACCTTGGCACTGCAGATTTGACTTGTAAGTTTTTGGCAAAAGCCCATTATCAGACCCATGAGCTGACTTTTTTTTTTTCAATTTAAATAAATATGTTACCATGAATTCTGTGAGAACTGAATATCCCTGCATATCCTTTCTGGGTGTGTTATGGATATAAAGTCCCAGTCACTCTACCTGCACCAATTTTATGTCCCTTTTAACTCAATTTCTAGATACATAGGTGCATTAATAACCGTTTTCCAGTTCTCTCAAAACTATTGCAATGTGCTCCACTGACTTTCACTTGTTGATACATTGCATTTCTGTGTTCGAGGGCTTTTTCTGGAACCCTGTTTATGTAGTGGTAGGTTGGAAATGCTAGGGACTTAGCACCCCCAGGGAGCAATCTTCATTCAGTGACTGACAAGGTGGATTTATAAATATCTCAGCCCCTTTATCAAGGTGGAATAATTCAGTTGGGATCTCTTCAGTCATTCAGTACAGTAGCTGTGTTAATAGGGCACCTTTCATTGGCTGCCTTCCTTTCCTTGTGACACTTTCTACCCCCTTACTGGGTTTCCCTAAATAAACTACTTGCATTTGAATTGATGCGGACCTGCATCTGGGAGAACCCCAACTGAGCGATCATAAATACTTCTTCCTTTCAAAGGGGTCTATATCTTACTTGAGTTTGAGAATAGCTGTAGCCTAACCACAGCCCTTGTCATCTGATTTCACCTGATCACCTTTTACATGATACAAAGGGCAGGATGGGGCTTCTAGGCAGGCCTCTTGAAATAACCCTAGGTAAACAATCACCACTGCCATGAAAGTTGGTCTGAAGTGGGATGTTTACTCAAAAATGAAATTCCTGTGTGGTACCTTAACTAGGTTGCTGCACTGAACTTCAGTTATGCTCGGTGAGGTAGCAAGAAATGAAGGCAGAAATTACTCAGTTATCTGACTATGACATAGGAAAACTTTATGGTGTTAGAATAGACTCTGACTTTGGGATGTTCCTTAATCAAGTCTGAAGTGGTACAAAAGGCAGAGAGTGAGCCCACAGTTCAGTGCTGCTCTGACCTGCTGATTCCTTCCTCTGGGAGGGTGAGATCCCCAGACTTTGGGTGTGCCTCATGGTTGCCACCGTGACTAATCTAGGTCCTAATCTCATGTATATCCTTTGCTCCATTTGCTTACGGTTCAAAAGCAAAGTGAAAGCACCATTGAGTGAATCGGAGTGGCCATTCTGACCCACCTCCAAACACTGTCCAGCCTGTGGTCTGGCCATAGGTAGGTGCCACCAGTAAACCTGTGCATCTCCCAAATATTGGGCTCTTCAGGTAAACATTTGGCAAATCTAAGCTCACCTTCCTCTTCAATACCAAAGCGAAGTGGTTACGACATTCAGAAGCCTGAGTCACACTCACAGGTTGGGGATTTGGTGGTGGAAATGAAGGTCTGAACCACCCGTGCCTCTTTCCTGGTTTAACTGGGTGTGGATGTTGAATTTGCAAAAGCTTCTCCAGTTTTCCTCAGATCATACTGGGAGGCTCAGTTAGTTAGGTGTCTGTCTCCCGATTTTGGCTCAGATCATGATCTCAAGGTCATGGGATCAAGCCCCACATTGGGCTCCATGCTCAGTGTGAAGTCTGCTTGTCCCTCTCCCTCTGCTCCTTTCCCTGCTGTGCTCGCTCGCTCTCTCAAATAAATAAATACACAAACAAATAAAATCATTAAAAACAATACAAATCATACTAAGATGGTGATAGTGCACTCCACCTTTCTGTGAGCCTGGCCTTGTTGTATTCCCTCTCTGAGCCCTGGGCTCTCTTTACAGACCTTTCTATTTAGAAGAATGTCTTAGGACAGAGTCTCCAGAAGCACAACTTGAAGCAAAGATTTCTATGTTAATGGTTTATTAAAGAAGTGTTCCCAAGAGGAATCAGTAAGGAAGCAAGGGAAGCAGGAGAGGAGAGGGGAGGAAATGCAATTTGCAGGCTAATTCTCACCCAAGGTAGTTTCAGTCACACCCCACAGGAAATGATGGTGTGTGTTTTGACACTGTATAGTTTTGTCTTCATTGGAAGCAAGAGACCTCAGCTTCTACAACTCCTGCCAGTCCTTAGGAAGGGCTGCCTGGGGTGGGGGCAGCAGACTTCCAACTCAGTGTAAGTGAGGCAAAACCCAACCAACCAAGGGTAGGCAGTATCCTGGAAAAGAGTGCAGGTCCTGACCTCTGGNGTGATGGTGTGTGTTTTAACACTGTATAGTTTTGTCTTCATTGGAAGCAAGAGACCTCAGCTTCTACAACTCCCTGCCAGTCCTTAGGAAGGGCTGCCTGGGGTGGGGGCAGCAGACTTCCAACTCAGTGTAAGTGAGGCAAAACCCAACCAACCAAGGGTAGGCAGTATCCTGGAAAAGAGTGCAGGTCCTGACCTCTGGAAGTAAACATATGAGAAGTCAGGAGAGAGGTGCCCAGAAACGATGAAAGCAGTCCCGGGCATCTGAGTAGAGCACTGAGAGTGTCCAGTTTGGCAGGCTTTAAGTTTTTTGCCCATTTAAGTTTTGGGACTATCTGAAATGGGAAAATATTAGGAGGATCAGAAGATAATTACAATTGGGTAAAAGAAATTTAAGAAATTTGTTTCCAATTCTTGTTAACAAGGTATACAGCCCCCAAATACATTCATGTGTGATCAAGGCCATCTTCTGTTACATGGTCAGGGATTATAATGAAAAAGGATTTTTAGAGAGAATTATGCACTGTATAGAATAAATCTTTTTGTGACATCATTAACAAAGCCTTATATCTTCTGAAGCAGTTGTTGGCACACTTTATCATTGGACTACTCTTTAAAATATATGTAATCCAGGTTTGCTCAGGAGTTATCATAGCTTGAGGGCACAGAGGAAATCATAACAGTTATAACCCAGATTTCTCTAGTTTGTGCTTAATCTGTCTCATGAAGGATTTTCATCTCCCATTCAAAGTCTTTCTGGTCATTCTGGGAGTCCATCTAGGGTGCTTTGCAATAACTCACCAGGAGTCTTTCTTTTATGATCATGGAGGCTTGAGAATTTTCTTCACGGTGATCCTTTCATGCCTGCAGTGACAAGATGAATGTCTCTGGAAGACTAGGGTAAAAGGGGATTTTCTCCCAAAACTTCTAGAGCTTCAGATTGTCAAGGTTGCCAAAATGATAGTCTGTTCTCATATTTTTCTTGAGCTAAAGCTGTACTGTATTCAAATTGTAAGCTTGATACTGGTTTCTGGAGGAGAGCTGTGTGTGCACCTGAGTCTCAGAGAATCTTTGTGAAAACAACTCTTTCTTGCTTCTGTCTGTACTTACCTCCATGCTCCCAGATTTTAGACATTACCATGGGGAGGGGTGAAGAGAAAATTGTCTTCATCGTCTTTTTCCATCCTATACAAATGAACTTATGCAAATAGATGATTGCAAACACTTGAGAAATTCCCAGTCTACCTGAATTCTAGTAGTTGATACATCTTTATCTTCAATGTGTCTTTTCCTGACACCCCTCCAAAGAAACATACACACACCCACTCACGCACACACACATACTCCAGAAAACCTCTCTGTAAACATTATTTTACAGTGGGATTTAACTTGTCCTACTCATTTATTTAAAAATCCTTGATGAAAGTTTGATATGCCAAAAAAAGAACCCCAAAAGTTATTTGATACATAGTATCAAATGAATAAAACCGTTTTCATAAGACTCTTCTGGTGTATATAGATGGATTCGTAGATAATGTACATACATACATACACACAAACAAGGATGAAAGGTTTTTGGTTAAAGAGCCCACTTAAGATCACACAAATACTTGATTTTGAACTACACCAGATCTCAGACCTCCTGCGCACAATACTTCCTCCAGTGTTCCAGATCATCTCCCTACATTGGCTGAGAGTCTTTTGGTTGCAAGTAATGGAAAATGTGAACAAAAGCGGATTAAGCAAAAAAAAAAAAAAGATAAGATATTTATAGGTTCATATAACTGAATTGTCCACACTGTTCTAATTTCAGGCTTTCAGGGAGTCTCGATTCATAGGTTCATGATGCTGTCAAGACTCCAACTCCATTTTGATTCCTACAGCTCTGTCTTCCTCCAGGTGCTGGACTCATTTTTATGCTAGCGGCCCTCATGGTAGCATTAATGGGCCTCACATTGTTCAGGTCAAGTATCTAAGGCTCTCACAGAAGAGCAAGGGAATTTCATAGGACTCCTTATGAAGTCACATTTCATTGGTCAAAATGTGATACATGTCCATCCCTGCACCGGTCAGCGCAGTCATGTGCAGGATGCCCAGCTGGACTTACCCTGGGGGAGGGACCTATGCTCAAACCACATGGCTGCCTTGTACTGGAATGGGTGAGTTTTGTGATAGAAAATGTTTGGACAAAAGAGAAAGTGAATCCTGAGGAAGCAGCCAGCAAATACCCACTTTTCCCTAAGAGCTATTTGAAACTAATGCAACAAAGCTCCAAAGCTCTAAGTAGCTCATAAATTCAGTTATATTGAGTTGAATCATGTTTCCTATATGTAATACCTGTAGTATCTAAAATGTTATTAAAATGTCTATTTTTTTCCTTTTGCATTTGCTTGAGGTTTTTAATATAACCATGAATCTAAGTTGGAAGTAAAGATTTAAACATACATGGCATTTACAATTGCTGTTCCTCATGAGAAGTCCTAAAAATCTTACAGCTTAGTATACATTTATCTTTTCTAGGGACTCATGGTCACAAAATTTCTGGACAGAGTATAACCTAGGACCACTGCTAATTCAGGACAAAGAAGTTTTTCTGAGGCTTTTCCTCCTATGTTGTCTGCACCTAATCAGCTCCTCTATACCTTTCCTAAAGATTTATTTATTTGAGAAAAAGAGTGAGTGATAGAGAGATTGAGTGCACAAGCCAGGGGGAGAGGTGGAGGGAGAGGGAGAAGCAGGCTCCCCCCGAGCAGGGAGCCTAATGTGGGGCTCCTGGGATCATGACCTGAGCTGAAGGCAGAAGCTTAACCAACTGAGCCACCCAGGGGCCCCTCCCCTACACATTTTCAAAGAGCCTCCGGAAATATACTCTCTGTACCTTTCCCAATAAACCTCCATAATTCCTTATTCTGTTTTCCTTAATAATTACTTTCAAACATTTTTCCATGTCTTTGGGTGCAATACACATTGAATAGAATGAGCTGTGCAAAATAAACTTTGGTTGTAGGTTCAAAAGAACTATACCCTTTTATGTCAGAAAATATTTTAAAACTTACCACCTACACAGCAATAAATCATCTGATGGTAGCCCTTTAGTGCACCATTAGAACTCTGATAGAATTTCATGAAAGACCTGCCAGATTATTTCCATGGAAATTGATCTCATTTTAGAGATATTATCCTAAGGAACGTTCCATATTGTTAAAAAAACAAAATTCAACTGAATAAGTTTGAAGATCTAATTGGCCTTATTCAGTGATTGATTCATGAATCACTGAATAAGGCCAATTAGATCTTTAAAAACATTAACTAGCATTCATGTCAGGGTATGGTGAATCAGCAGCGCTGACATTCTGCGTAGGCTGTATTAGACCTTACATAAGGGACAAAGCAATACGTCATATTTTAGGAGCTGTGATAGTCAGTGGTGGCATACATCGATGTATAGTAGTAGTGAAGCAAATTATTAAAACATTTTTATTCTTATTATTTTTACTTACGTCAAATATAGCCTGAGTTGCTAATTAATGGTAGTAATGTAAAATTTTGTTTACAAATAAATTTAGATAATAATGTGAGTTTATTTGAAGAATAATGAAATTATATGTCATTATATTTATATATATATTGAGATGTCCTCACATGAAGGTGGTACAGGTATGACTGAAATTCAGGGAATGTTGACTTTGCCCTTCAGCATGTGCTAATGGACTTGTAAATAAAATGAAATGTTATCTTCTATATGGAGGTGATCCTAGATTCCTCAAAGAGCTCAGAAAGTTAAACAGTTACAAGTGTAGTGCATTCAGTGCAAAGAAAAGCAGAATCCGCTTAGGGAGATTATTATTTATCCTTACATCTGTTTAAGCTGATTTCTCCTTGGCAGAAATGTATTAACACTGTGAGGAATGGCTATGTACCTTAGAAGTAGGATGTTTAGAAATAAAGGTGCAGAGGAAGGAAATTTGCAAGAGAAGCCCTCACCTAGAGAAAGGATGTTCTGTGAGGCTGGTTTAAGAAGCCACTTGACAAGAATATTGCTACTGTCACATGGAAGCCAGATTTCATTACACACATTCCAGTAATCTAAATCCTTGTTCTGCTTCCTCGTTTCCCAAACACCCCTGTGATAATTGGGCTTAGTGGTCAGACTGCTATATCTAGACTGCTTGGCAATTACATTCCTTATAAATAAGTAAAGTGGCTCAAACACCAAGTCTGTGATGAGCTTTGTTAGTGGGATCAGCTTCTTGAGAAGCTAATTATATTCACATTGATGAGATTAAGTTTCTGAATCTGAAAGGTTGAAGGCCTGATCCTTGGACTGGGTGATTGCATGAACATATGTGCTTACTTTGCAGGGATCTGCATGAACTGCACATCCAGAAAATCCCGATGTCTCAAGGCTCACCTTTTCTAACTTTTTCAACTATACTGTTCTTGTTATTGTAATTTGAACCAAGTTCTTAATGTTATTTTATGCCATATTGACATGTGAGATAGTTTGCAGATATTCTCTTAAGGAAAAAAGATATTAATTTCTGTCTCTTATTTTTGAAAATATAAGGACTCAATGTTTTGCAAAAAAATGTTGAGTTATTTGAGTACCCACCTGCCTGAAATTGAAGCATCAGACACATTAAATATTTCTCATTCACACTGCTATATAGCTTTCTCTTTTCTTCATTGCCAGCTTTTTTGAATGAGCCATTTGCTCCCACTGCCTCCACTTCTTTGATGCCAAGTCTCCCCTCTCCACCCCCTACCATCTGGCTCCCACCTCCATTATTCTGCTGAAACTCTGTTAGGTTTCTGACTGATAATAGAGCTTCTTAATCTTTTCACTTGACTTGTCTGCAGAGTTGGATGGTCTGTTTTCTGCCATTCTTTTGAAAACATACCTCCTTCCTTTTCTGATGTCCAAGACCCACTGGCTCCTCTTAATTTTTCTTGTGACCGTGCATACCCCTTTCTGTCTTCTGGTGTATTTTACTGCAAGCTTTTTTTTAAAAAAAAAGAAATGTGATGTGGCAAATGAAACTAATCTCCTATTCTCTCTCTCCAATCTGTTCTATTCTGAACTTGCATTATCATTGATCTACTGTTCTGCATTTGTGTATCTACATACAGTGTATTTTATGTTGTAAAATTTCACATTTACAGAATCATACCATCCTTTGTAGCTTGCTTTTACTGAACATTATTTGAGATTTACCTATTTTTGGTATATCTAGATTCAGTTAATTCATTTTAATTTCTCTGTAATCTTTTGTTTATAAATTAATGACAGTTTTAACTGCCCTTTAAGTACAGACTTTTTAGATGAAGACTTGATTGTTTAGAGCAGTGTTAGGTTTACAGCAAAACTGAGGGGAACATACAGAGATTTCTCATATACTCTCTACTCCCACACTTGCATAACCTCCCTCATTATCAACATCCCCCCAGAGTTGCATTTGTTACAATTGATGAACCTTTATTGACACATCATAATCACCCAAAATCCATAGTTTACATTACAGTTCACTTTTGGTGTTGTAAGTACTATGAGTTTGGACAGATGTGTACTGACCTGTATCTACCATACAGTCTCATGTAGAATAGTTTCACTGCCTTAAAAATCCTCTGTGTTCTGCCTATTCGTTCCTTCCTCTCCCACCAACCCTTGGCAGCCGCTGACCTTTTTATTGCCTCCATAGTTTTGTCTTTGCCAGAATGTTATAGTTGGAATCATATAGTATGTAGCCTTTTCAGACTGGCTTCTTTCCCTCAGTAACATGTATTTAAGGTTCCTCCATGTCTTTGTTGGTTTCATATCTCATTCTGATTTAGTGCTAAATAATACTCCATTTTCTGAGTGTACAACACTTTGCTTATCCGTTCACCTACTGAAGGGCATACTGCTTCCAAGTTTTGGCAGTTATGAATAAAGCTGCTATAAACATCTGTGTGCAAATTTTTGTGTGGGCCTAAGTTTTCAACTCCTGAATACAAAGTTTTAAGAGACTTTGTTGTTATTTTGTATTTTTTAAAGTGATTTCATCTACTCCCATCGCACCAGCTCCCAATTATAGACCACTGACCTCCATAACTCCATTAGCCTTAAAGATCATGTTGGGGATGATTTCAGTATGCTCCATGTATATATTTTTTGTAGGTATTGAACTTGTCTAAATTGCCCATTGTTATTATTCCTAGGAAGTTTCATTTCTCTCACCCCTTTTCAGTACCCTTGAAAACACTACAACTCTCCCAGTCACTGAAAATAGAAAACGTGGGGTTACTTTTTATAACCTATTTCCGTCTTGTTTTTTCTCCTAATTGTTTATCTAATCCTGATTCTATACACAAAATGTCTCTGTTTCTTTTCTTTTCTATGTCCACTTCCATTGGCGTAGACTAAACCTTTATTATTCTTACTGAACTAACACAATTTCCTTCCAGATATTTGCCATGCACCTGATTTTCCCCCATTACTATTTATCCTTCATCATGCTGCCAGAGTTATCTTTCTAAAAAAGAGCTGATAAATTCTCTTGAAAGGGATAGTAAATATTTTAGGTTTTGTGGATTATGTGGTCTCTGGGGCAGCTATTCATCCCTGCCATGGTAATACACTAGTCACAGACAAGAATACATAAATGACTAGGTATGGCTGTGTTCCAGTAAAACCCTCTTTCCATTCTGTTCCCCTCCCCATTCAGTTTATATCACTTAACTGTATTATTGTTATTATAACAGTAGAATAATGCATGAATGAGATACTTGAAAGTATACAGCCATAATTGGTGAAGGCAAGGAATTAGTGAGGAGGTTCATTCAATCAAGAATGAAAATGCTTCACAAGTTTTTAATAGACTAATTTCCTACTAACCTACTTAGTTGAATTGGTGGATCAGTTCAGTCAACCCTGTAACCACACTAATAGCCTACTGGTTAAAAACTTCATTTCAGTCCAAATTGTGGAACAACTTTGGGTCCAGTCAGGTGGTGGATCTTCTCAGCTGAGGGGTTTGTCCTGATGTCTTGATTTTAGCTGAGTTTGGTGTCCAGGTAGGTGTTTTGTTGAATGGCTAAGACTCTCTTCAGAGAGATAGGTCTCTAAGAGAAAAAAGCAGCAAAGTTTGAGCTTTGTTGGGAAGGGACATTGGATGAAATCAAAGCGGGGGTAATGTTGTCATTACATATCCCTTATGTGCAAATAAAAATGCTGTATATTGGAACTAAAACCTTATACATGTGAATTAATTTCACTCAGAGGCAAAATGTTAAAAATTGGAATGTGTATATGTGTAAAGTGGTATAGAGGTTTCTTTATCTTATGATATTGAATGGAATTTAAGTGTTTGTATTTGAGAAATATGGTTTATTTAATACTAGGTATTGCAATTACAATTTGGGTAATTGGCCACTAGATGGCAGGACTGATACGCGTGTGGGTCAGAAGACACTATAAAGGGGCATTCTGTAGGCATACATAATTTAAAAAGTCAACACGTGCAATTCCTTGTTTAAGTGCACAAGTTAAGCAAATACTTATATGTTAGGATTTTTGTAAGTGCTGGAGACACAAAAATGAATGTTACATAACTTATGTCACCAAAGAGATGATAATTAGAGATAGGTGTGAGGTCTTTTTGTTTTTTAAAGCACTAATAGATTGTGGTAAACACTATTCTTACAGATTTTTTATTTCAAAGTATAATTGGAACATAGGGACTATTAAAATTCTACCTGTGATGATGATGTGAGACAAGCAAGGAGTTCTTGGAATGTTATAGAGAATATAAAAGTCTGAGGAGGAGCTTGTCTTCTAAAAAACAAAACAAAAAACAATCTAGGGGCGCCTGGGTGGCACAGCGGTTAAGCGTCTGCCTTCAGCTCAGGGCGTGATCCCAGCGTTATGGGATCGAGCCCCCACATCAGGCTCCTCTGCTGTGAGCCTGCTTCTTCCTCTCCCACTCCCCCTGCTTGTGTTCCCACTCTCGCTGGCTGTCTCTATCTCTGTCAAATAAATAAATAAATAATCTTTCAAAAAAAAATTTCTTAAAAAAAAAAAACAATCTAAAACAAAAAGTAGAAAAATAACTCATCTTTTACTGTTATGGATGAAGTGACAATGTAAAATTTAAAAGATTAAAAAGGAAACTAATTCCTTTTATTTTTAAGATTTTATTTATTTGTCAGAAAGAGAAAGAGCACAAGCAGGGGAAGCAGCAGACAGAGGGAGAAGCAGGCTCCCGGCTGAGCAAGGTGCCGGATTCTGGATTTGATCCCAGGACCCTGGGATCACGACCTGAGCCAAAGGCAGATGCTTAACTGACTGAGCCACCCAGGCGTCCCCGAAAATGAAACTAATTCCTATGTAATCTTTACTTCTAATCCAGTGGTTCACAGCCAAGGACAGTTTTGCCTCCTACAGCACATTTGGCAAAGTCTGGAGACATTTAAAAATATATATATTTTTAAGTAATCTCTGCTCCCAGTGGGCAGCTTGAACTCACAACCCCCCAAGGTCAAGAGTCACACACTGTACCAACTGACTCAGCTAGGCACCCCCATCTGGAGACATTTTTGGTTGTCACATTTGGGGAGAGAGTGCTGCTGGCATCACGTATGTGAAGGTCAGGGATGCTGCTGAACAGCCTGGTATGAACAGAACAAGCCTCCACAAGAGAAAAATTACCTGGCCCAAATGTCCACAGCACCAAGGTATTGTAAATATAGGTAAATGAATTTAGAGGTTTAAAATTGGACAAGAGAACACAGGTAAAATTCAGCATTTTGGAACTTGAAAACTAATTTTTGTCTCAAGATCAGGAGCAGATGTGGTTTGGTGTTTGAGAGAAAAAGGCTGGAAACAGCACCTTGGATTAAAGATATTTGGGCAACCTCATTCAACGGCTTTCGAATACGTATGTACAGTTGGAGCTAGGATGACACAAGCTTGATTTTGCCTTGGCTAATAAGGGTTAGAGGGTGGAGTGGCCAGAATCAGCACTGTGGAACACGCAGACCAGGATTTGGATCTCAGCTTTGGCATTTATTAGCTGGGTGACTCATTTTACGTTCTAAGTTTCCATTCCTTTAAAATGGGGAAACTTGTTGAGAGGATTAGAAATGTATGTTAAATACCTAGAATATAAAAGTGCTGCATAAATGGTATTTAACATTACTGAGATATTGTTAAGAGTCCAGTTATATCTCCCCTTCCACAGTTGTCTTTGAAAATTAGTCAGAATACAACTGTATGTCATAACATTGAAAATAGAAAAACATATGAGTTGTGGGATGGGGAGAGGAAAAGTAAGTGACAAAACACAGAACTTTTGCAAGACATCATTGGGAGAAGTATTGAAAGCTGAGTCAGAATCACCAAGCTCTCTGAACAGTATTGTTATCTGTCAGGGAGAAAATAGCTAATATTTCCATGAGGAGGCATGGGGGCTCCGGGGTGGGGGTAGGGGAAGATGATGCTGTGATTAGCCAAACAGAGCCTGGCTAAATCCCAACCGTGCTGTTCCTTCACCTACACAGCTGAAGGGAATGAAGCCCACAGCGGTGCTGACTGCTCTCACTAGCTGTCACTACCACTGTTCCAAAGTAGGTGACGTTGCCCTGCAGCGATACTGTGTATACCCAATCCATACTTTCCTTGTTCTTGACTTCATGCTTTCTGAACTTCAAAGCTCCAAAGCCTTCTCCACCATAATCACTCTTAGCTGATGATCTTGGTTCCTATTTCATTGGCAAAATAGGAAGCCTTCATAGGAGAACTTTCATGGACTGTCGCACTTCATCTACTCACCTTCTGTGTCCATTCACTCTCCCTTCTTTCTCAATTACTAAGAATGCCCTTGAACTGTCTACTCTTAGCTAAGGCCAACTGCTCACTGATATACTATATTCCATCCATTTTCACCACTAAAGGCATGATTCCAGTAATTCTCACCCATTCTCCTGGATCATAATTATTCCCTGTCCTTTGGATCATTCCTATCACCATACCAACTGCTGTTATTTCTCTCATTAATTTTTTTTAACTGTGCCAGCTTCATTTTGCTTCTTTTCTCTAAAGCAAAACTTTTTAGAATCCTCTATATTGACCGGCTGACTTTCTCTGGTTCCGTTTTCTCTTGAACTCATTCCATTAGGCTTTCACCATCACTGCTCCACAAAAACTGTGCTTTTCACCAGGGCAATTTGTATTGCTAAATTCAATAACTAGCTCTCATGCCTCATCTTCCCTGAACTATTAGCAGCATTTGATATGGTCAGTTACATTTTCTTCCTTAAAACATTTCCTTGGTTTCCTAGCTACTACACCTTGCTGGCTTGCTTTCTGCTTTGCTTTCCTTCTCAATCTCTTGCTTTCCCTCTGTATGCTCCCTCTTCCAATCTCTGTATTTTGGAATGCCCTGTAGTTCTCAGAGTGAGAGCTTTTCCTTTTCTGTCTATATTCAGTCTCTTCATAATTTTATCCAATGTCATGACTTTAAATACGGTATGCTGATTTCCATATTTCCATCTGGCTTAAACCTCTATCCTGAATTCCAGGCTTGTTGCCTAAATTTCCTCAACCTCTTTAGTTCCATTTCAAAATTAATGTATCTAACACTAAACTCTATATACAAACTCCCAAATTTCCTCATCTCAGTTAATGGAAATGTAATTCTTCATTTGCCGAGGCCTAAACTTTGTAGTAATCCTTAACACCCCTCTCTTCTATTAAAAACATCTCACATCTGAACTGTCAGCAAATTCCATTGTCTGACTCTGTTTTCAGTTATGGCCCAAATCTGTCTAATCAATCCATTTCTCACCCCCCGTGCTATTACCATTCTGAAACAATCCCTTCTCCTCTCACCTGGTATTGCAGTAATGGGTTGGTTGGTTTTCCTGAGTATTCTTTGGTCCTCTTTCCCATTCTGCTTTTAATACAGAAGCCAGAATAATCCTTTTGAACTTAGATCATATCGCCCCTCTGCTCAGATTCTCCACTGACTTTCGAAAGATCCTGCGTGTTCTAGGCGTCCACTAACTTTTTGACCTTCTTTACTACTATTCCCTTGCTCATCCAGCTCCAGCCACAGTGGCCTAATCACTGTTTCGTGAATACTTCAGTAACAGTCTTTATACTTGCTACTTTCTCTGCTTTTCCCCTAGATTCCCTTGTGGTTCCCTTTTCCTAAGGGCCTTTACTCAAATGCCATCTTCTCAGTGAGGCTGCCTTTTTGGCCACTCAATCTAAAATTTTAACACCTATTTTTAAACATTTTCTCTATACTCCTTCCCTGCTTTAGTTTTTCTCTTTAAGACTTAACACTCTCTAGATACTATATATTTATATTCTGTGTATTTCTTCTGCTCATTGTCAATCTTCCCTCTCAAGAGGACAGAGACCTTTGTCTGTTTTGTCTATTACTATAATAGCAGTCCCTAGAATAGGGCTTGCCACACAGTAGGTACTCAATAAATATTTATTCAGTGAATTTTAAATGACTGTTTTGTTGAGTGAACATCAAATGAATCTGGTAACCCTATAACCATCCACACTGGGGAGGAAGGTTAGAGTAGACATGAAAATTTGTTACACAGTAATACTCAGCAGTATAATTGGCAAAAAATATCAAAAACATTTCCTCTCAGAATCACTAAAATTACTTGAAATCCTTCATAGCTAATGGTCAGGGGTATGATAAGAGTTGCCACATGGCTTGGTGAGGAGTAGGCGAAACTAGGAAAATTCAGTTCTCCTGTGGATATGTCTGGAAAACAAAGTAGTCTTTAGCCCTGTTTGTTTTAAGGTTTCTTTCTTTTTTTTTTTTTTTAAGATTTTATTTATTTATTTGACCGAGACAGCCAGCGAGAGAGGAAACACAAGCAGGGGGAGTGAAAGAGGGAGAAGCAGGCTCCTAATGGAGGAGCCCGATGTGGGGCTCGATCCCAGAACGCTGGGATCACACCCTGAGCTGAAGGCAGACGCTTAACGACTGCACTACCCAGGCGCCCCTGTTTTAAGGCTTCTTGACTGATATCTTAATTGATTGATGTGAATAAAATAAGTAACCCAAAATGTTAGAGCATAAAATAATTTTTTTATAGCTTATAATTCCATGGCTTCCCTGGGCAGTTCTTCCCAACATGATATTGTCCAGGGTCACGGGGATGGCATCAGTCATCTGAAGGCTTGACCAGGAGCTCAGCCAGACCCCTCAGCCAGATCTCAGTTCTTTCCACACGGTCCTTCCATTGAGCTTTGAGTTATTGTGACTGGGTTCCAAGAGCAAGCATTCCAAGAAGTAGGAAGCAGAAGCTGCTGGGTCATTTGAGGGCTAGACCTAGAATAGGCGAAGTATCAGTTCTATTTTCTTCTATTAGAATAGTCAGAAGTCCAGCCCAGAGACTGTGGAAGGGGAACTGCACGTGAAGTGTGATTCATTAACTATCTGCCATGTTGGGTACTTCTATTAGACACCTCCAAAACACTGAATCGCATTCCTTGGGCCTACCTCTGGTTTCATCTGAAACTAAAGTGTATACTTCTGTACAAGCTCCGGCTGAAAAATCCTTTCATGTTCATTCATTTATTTTTTTTTTATTTTTTTAAAGAGTCTATTTATTTATTTGACAGAGACAGCCAGCAAGAGAGGGAAAACAAGCAGGGGGAGTGGGAGACAAAAGCAGGCTCCCAGCGGAGGAGCCCGATGTGGGGCTTGATCCCAGGACTCTGGGATCACGCCCTGAGCTGAAGGCAGATGCTTAACGACTGAGCCACCCAGGTGCCCCTGTTTCATTTAAAGAACAAAGTTGGGACTTCTGAAAATGGTTGAACCTGTGTCTATGAATTCTAGTTTTTCCACTTCAGTGAAAGAGTTTGTAGTCTGAGGGCTGAAAATGTGTTTCAGTGTATAAAGCTAATTGAAATGATGGGGAAAATTTAGTCCTTTGTTAAATGGAAACCAACTGAAGAGGATGACTCATTCTGTCTTGGCCTTTCCTGCAAAGAAGTTGGATGGCTCCAGATTTAGAAATAGCGCATTTAAATGTGCATGCAACTCCTTTTTCTCAAGATAGATTAAACCTTACTGGAAAGATAATACTGTCCCATTAGGAGAGGTGACTGTTGTAAAATTTTCCTGTTTTAGGAAAATAAAATATGCAGTGCAAAACCTTTAAATGTGGTGTGTAAGCTAAGAGCTGGCACCTTAATTCAGTAAATAATTCAGTTTTTCAACCGAAAGAAGTTTTTATGCAAACTTTGGAAGAGTTTCAGTATGTATATGTGTGTATTTACACTACTAGTTGAATTTATATTTGAAGATCTATATTTGAAGTAATGTACTTGAGTTATATTTCTTTTACAATTAATTTGTATATCATCTTCAAAAATGATTTATAGCTACTTACAATATACATAAATGTGATCGGATAGAATGTATTGGAATTAAAATAAAAGAAGAAAGTGTAACAGGGTGGGGCACAGAGCAGATATATATCCAAATATATGTGCTTCCGTACTGGTCTTTGTCATCTGTATTCCACTTGGGATGAATATAGAAAAATACCTGTGGAAGGCAGAAGTTCTCCCCAAAATACAATTAGGATCTTTTCTAGCATACAGATGAACATAAAATGGAATCCAAAAGTTCTGCTCTGTGTAGCATGGCAACGATTGATTTAGGTTGAAAACAATTTAAAGCAGTTATAATCAGATACTTGCTTCAGGTGAAAAAACCTCAAAAATAGAATTCTTGAAAAGCCTTTTAACACCTATGGAATACCTGACCTTGCAAGATGCTGTGTTTGTTCAATGTTCACCAAGATAACTGAGATAACTTGTTGTATTGGTTTATTGTTTATAAATTGGTTAAAAGTTCTGGGACATCCTCCATAAATAACTATTTTCACATTTAAAAAGTTGGTCAGTAACTCTCTTCTGGCAATAATGAGCTTGCAGAACCTGTTGTTTGTTCAAGCTACTCACTATTTGAGATAATAATATAACCACATCATTAGCCTGTAGAACATTGTTCATCTTTCTGTTCTCTATGGGACTGGGTCCAACTGATCTGAAAGCAGCATCTGATCGTTAAGAATCAAGTTATAAAGAATGGTGTGGGTAATAACTTTGCTTTACCCTTGTGGAAAATTTCAACTCTTCTATCAAAATCTATTTTTGAGAAATTTAAGGATTGTTTTAGGCTGCTGTTCTAGTTGAAGAATAGCTTGAATTCATTTTGGTATTACATGATTTAAAAAAAAAAATTAGTATGTTTTACAAGCTATCAATTATCTGGGCAGCCAGCCCCAGGATGNCCCTGAGCTGAAGGCAGACGCTTAACGACTGCACTACCCAGGCGCCCCTGTTTTAAGGCTTCTTGACTGATATCTTAATTGATTGATGTGAATAAAATAAGTAACCCAAAATGTTAGAGCATAAAATAATTTTTTTATAGCTTATAATTCCATGGCTTCCCTGGGCAGTTCTTCCCAACATGATATTGTCCAGGGTCACGGGGATGGCATCAGTCATCTGAAGGCTTGACCAGGAGCTCAGCCAGACCCCTCAGCCAGATCTCAGTTCTTTCCACACGGTCCTTCCATTGAGCTTTGAGTTATTGTGACTGGGTTCCAAGAGCAAGCATTCCAAGAAGTAGGAAGCAGAAGCTGCTGGGTCATTTGAGGGCTAGACCTAGAATAGGCGAAGTATCAGTTCTATTTTCTTCTATTAGAATAGTCAGAAGTCCAGCCCAGAGACTGTGGAAGGGGAACTGCACGTGAAGTGTGATTCATTAACTATCTGCCATGTTGGGTACTTCTATTAGACACCTCCAAAACACTGAATCGCATTCCTTGGGCCTACCTCTGGTTTCATCTGAAACTAAAGTGTATACTTCTGTACAAGCTCCGGCTGTCTTTGTACTTCTCACTTCAAGTGAGAGCCAGATTTTTCAGCTTTCTGCCCCAAATCCTTCTCTGATACCAGGGATCCTGAAAATATAGGTGAGTTAACTTCTAGGACAACCTTATATCAGTGGGAGATGAAAGCTCCAGCCTCTTGTCCCTTGAGAAGGTAATTCTGGGAAGCATGATGTATGCATCAGGACCCTCAATACGTCTTGACAAATTAAGCTCCTTTTGCCCATAGTGAGAACTTTGGTTAAGGACACTTATATTGGATTTTTCTACTTTTTGAACTCACTTTCCTTGTTCCCTCATTCCTGTGTCTCTGGATCTCCACCCAAATAAACCACCTGCATTCAGGATCTTTCTGACTTTATTTGTGGAAACAAACTTAGGCATTTTATCTAATAATGAGAAAAATCCTTTCATGTTCATTCATTTATTTTTTTTTTATTTTTTTAAAGAGTCTATTTATTTATTTGACAGAGACAGCCAGCAAGAGAGGGAAAACAAGCAGGGGGAGTGGGAGACAAAGAAGCAGGCTCCCAGCGGAGGAGCCCGATGTGGGGCTTGATCCCAGGACTCTGGGATCACACCCTGAGCTGAAGGCAGATGCTTAATGACTGAGCCACCCAGGTGCCCCTCATGTTTCATTTAAAGAACAAAGTTGGGACTTCTGAAAATGGTTGAACCTGTGTCTATGAATTCTAGTTTTTCCACTTCAGTAAAAGAGTTTGTAGTCTAAGGGCTGAAAATGTGTTTCAGTGTATAAAGCTAATTGAAGTGATGGGGAAAATTTAGTCCTTTGTTAAATGGAAACCAACTGAAGAGGAACTCATTCTGTCTTGGCCTTTCCTGCAAAGAAGTTGGATGGCTCCAGATTTAGAAATAGCGCATTTAAATGTGCATGCAACTCCTTTTTCTCAAGATAGATTAAACCTTACTGGAAAGATAATACTGTCCCATTAGGAGAGGTGACTGTTGTAAAATTTTCCTGTTTTAGGAAAATAAAATATGCAGTGCAAAACCTTTAAATGTGGTGTATAAGCTAAGAGCTGGCACCTTAATTCAGTAAATAATTCAGTTTTTCAACCGAAAGAAGTTTTTATGCAAACTTTGGAAGAGTTTCAGTATGTATATGTGTGTATTTACACTACTAGTTGAATTTATATTTGAAGATCTATATTTGAAGTAATGTACTTGAGTTATATTTCTTTTACAATTAATTTGTATATCATCTTCAAAAATGATTTATAGCTACTTACAATATACATAAATGTGATCGGATAGAATGTATTGGAATTAAAATAAAAGAAGAAAGTGTAACAGGGTGGGGCACAGAGCAGATATATATCCAAATATATGTGCTTCCGTACTGGTCTTTGTCATCTGTATTCCACTTGGGATGAATATAGAAAAATACCTGTGGAAGGCAGAAGTTCTCCCCAAAATACAATTAGGATCTTTTCTAGCATACAGATGAACATAAAATGGAATCCAAAAGTTCTGCTCTGTGTAGCATGGCAACGATTGATTTAGGTTGAAAACAATTTAAAGCAGTTATAATCAGATACTTGCTTCAGGTGAAAAAACCTCAAAAATAGAATTCTTGAAAAGCCTTTTAACACCTATGGAATACCTGACCTTGCAAGATGCTGTGTTTGTTCAATGTTCACCAAGATAACTGAGATAACTTGTTGTATTGGTTTATTGTTTATAAATTGGTTAAAAGTTCTGGGACATCCTCCATAAATAATATTTTCACATTTAAAAAGTTGGTCAGTAACTCTCTTCTGGCAATAATGAGCTTGCAGAACCTGTTGTTTGTTCAAGCTACTCACTATTTGAGATAATAATATAACCACATCATTAGCCTGTAGAACATTGTTCATCTTTCTGTTCTCTATGGGACTGGGTCCAACTGATCTGAAAGCAGCATCTGATCGTTAAGAATCAAGTTATAAAGAATGGTGTGGGTAATAACTTTGCTTTACCCTTGTGGAAAATTTCAACTCTTCTATCAAAATCTATTTTTGAGAAATTTAAGGATTGTTTTAGGCTGCTGTTCTAGTTGAAGAATAGCTTGAATTCATTTTGGTATTACATGATTTTAAAAAAAAAATTAGTATGTTTTACAAGCTATCAATTATCTGGGCAGCCAGCCCCAGGATGACATTCACAAACCATAGGACTTTCCAGAATTCCGGTTTTTCTAGGTTGAACCCACAATCTCCTTTTGATGCCAACCCAAGAATGTTGATATTAGTTCTTTTTTGTTTTTTCCTTTTATCCACTCAGCCCTGCCCCCAACCCCCAAAACTGTCCTTCCAACTCTAGAACTTTGCTTTTGCTCCAGATTATGCCATTGTAATAACAGTGTCTTTAGCTAAACCACCTAACCTTTCCATGTCTCATTCCTCCGCTGAAAGCACCTACCTCATGAGGTTGTGGTGATGAAATGAGTTCGTACACATAAACTATAGAGGAAAAACATTATTTTTTTCTTCTATCCTCCTAGGCCTTCTGGCTGGGGCCCTGTAGATTGGCTGACAAAAAGATTAACTTGAAAACATTTTCTTAGCATGTACATTGCATACACATGGAGCACTCAGAGATGAGGAACTCAAAGGTGTGGTTAGAATTTGGGGTCTATCTACCTAACTTAGCAGGGGAAGCGATGGGGAAGAGCAATTATGGAAGAGCAAATGGCTTTTTGGAAAGATAAGTGGGTCCTTAGAGGCATATATGGGAGATGTGATAGTTTGTGACAGTGGGTGTCTGGGTGTGGTGCCGACTTCTTGTCTCCCAGAAGCTATTAGAGTGGCTCCTGGGAGGGGATTTGTGACAGTTGAGTTCTTTGGGGAGGCCCTGCTTTTAGGCAGATAAGGGATTTCAAGAACTCAAATGCCTTCGGCTCAAAATAATCCTGTCAAACTGGCATATTTTGGGATGGCATATCCTGATCCCCTTCCATGTATAAGACTGTGTAATACTCTTAAAACATTCCTGACAAATAGCAAACACTCTGAATGCATGGTGCTGTTATTTTGATGATTGCTAGGATGGAATTCTGTTCGAGCATCCATAAGTGAAGGTTTGGGTTGGACTTTGCTTGTACCAGCGCTTGTGTCCACTGAGTTAAAGGTGAGGAGGATCTAAGGGCGCCTGGGTGGCGCAGTCAGTTAAGCATCTGACTCTTGGACTCTTGGTTTCGGCTCATGTCATGATCTCGGGGGTCATGGGATCGAGCCCCAAGTCAGGCTCCATGCTCAGTGGGGAGTCTGCTGGAGATTCTCTCTCCCTTTCCATCTCCTTCTGCCCCTCCCCCCTGCTCACACACACTCTCTCTCTCTCAAAAAAATAAATCTTTTTTTAAAAAAATTTTTTTAAAAAAGGTTAGGAGGATCTGCTCTCTCACTTCTCCTTCTTCCTTCCTTCAAGATTCTGAACCAGTTGAGAGCAAACATAAGACAGGGGTGCTGGATGGCACAGAGAAAAAGTGGGTGGAAGCCGACCTCTGAGCCCCTGGGGCTGTCTGTACGGTAGGCTCTGGAGGCAGCACAAGCTGCCATGAGCCAAGAACTCTGCAAGGTCCGGGTGCTCTTCTGAGAGTGCACATGTTTGCTTTACATTTTAAAAATTAAAGCCAAAAGTGCTCTGGCTGCCACTGTAGAAGCTGGGCTTTCTCTTTCCAGCCGACGATTGTAATTCTATTCTTCCCCCTTGGCTAAGGAAAAATTGGGTATGAACTGATTTGACTTTGTTAACCTGACACTACTCCCCTGTTTACTAGTTGGGTGTGAGCTAAGTCACGTTACAGAAACCTATGTGGCAGAACTGTCCTATGAAGTTGTGACTCATGTTTCCTCTTTCATTTTAAGGTTAAATCTGAATGTCAGTTCCTTACTCCTGCTGGTGCTGGGCAAGTAGATGCGAGCCTCGGCCCTTGCGTGTGGGATCTTGCAGACCTGCCAATGATGGGAGGGTGCAGGCTCACACAGAGGATCAGCTCCACCAGGGGTTCACTGAGTTCGTTAAGTTACAACACACACATACAGAGCAAACCACGTGTCTAGAATTTTCACTCTTCTGGGGTTTTTGTTGTTGTTGTTCGTGCATTTTTAATGTCCTCTGTGACATCCTCTGGGTATGCTGAGCTGCTGGCCTGGAGCTAATGCACCTTACGAAACCATGTAAAGTTCCCCAGCATATAGCAACCATTCAGTAAACGTCAGTTATTATTATTACCCCTGATCAATAGAGAAATGCGGCCTGCTGGGTACTGGTTTCTCCCTGGTCTACCCCATCAGTTACAGTCACTCGTCTTTGTACAAGAAGTTGCTAGTAATTGAGATTTGCTAAGAATGGAAGATTTTTTTCCCTTGGCATTTCTGAGAAGGCAGAAATGTTTGTCAAAGTCTCCAACACTTTGCTTAGAGAAAGGAAATGTTGATGGAAGTTCCTACATTTTGAGCCAAGGCAGAAACACACAGTGCGGATAATGAAGTTTCTATTTATAACATGGATTCATACAGATTTCTCCACTGGAAGAACACAGGCAGTTGGACTACAGATCCCACATGTGTCCAAATATATTTTGTGTGACTTAGCTAGTCTCAAGGCTTCCTGGGCCTACAAACACAAGCAGATGGTCCTGGCAGGGGTGACACCACAGCCTGTTTGCTGAAAGCTTCCTCTGGAAGCTTCCTTTGGGGGAGGGAATGTGCACACTCAGTGGGGTGACCATGATCGTGCATCTGTTTGGTCTAGACTGGCCAGTGTTCTTCTGTTGTACTAGCGTCTAGAGTGGTTTAACATTTGTCACTCTCAAAAAATGTTCCAGTTTAGGTGATAAATTACATGCTTACTTCAACATGAAGACACATCATATATTCAGCTTGCCAAGGAACAAGTTCTAAAATCACAGAAAAAGATTTCTTTCCTAACGCATTAGACAATTTTGCAATAGAAGCCATAAAACTGATAGAGATCAGGATGATGGATCTATCTCTATCTTTCTAAGAAATGGCTAGAGAATTAAAAGACCCAAAAGACCAAACATAAAGAAAATTTTTTTTAAAGATTTTATTTATTTGACAGAGAGAGAGACAGCCAGCAAGAGAGGGAACACAAGCAGGGGGAGTGGGAGAGGAAGAAGCAGGCTCCCAGTGGAGCATGTAGCCCGATGTGGGGCTCGATCCCAGAATGCCAGGATCACGCCCTGAGCTGAAGGCAGACGCTTAATGACTGAGTCACCCAGGTGCCCCCATAGAGAAATTATTAATGAAAAGTCTAGAAGCCTAGCAGGTGATTAACATTAATAGCCCCCAACATTTTGTAGACCTTACTCTTGGAGTCCCAACCAACCAAAATACAGAAGAGGACTCTTGGAGAATGCAGATCGTGCTCCAGGACCGCCACCACTCACTGGTGGTGCCGTGTGGCTCGTGGCTCATGGGTTGCTAGGGTACCATTTCTTGTGGAGCAGTACACTCCACAACCAGCCGGTTGAGCCCAGCTGAGTCAAGATAGGGGGCGAGTCTGAGGGATTTCTGACTGACCCTTAATCCCCACTGGATTAGGTGGTGAGATGGCCGGAATCAGACAGTGGGGTTAGATCCCTCCATATGGAGATAGCTAAGTCCTTTCCCACTTTCTGAAACTTCGCAGTGTGTTTAAGATGGCAGGATGTCTTCTCAGGGAGAAGACAGGGAGATTAGTATTGGGGAAGGATCCTTTCAATGGGAAAATCTTTCAGTGGAGGACACAAAGCTGTCAGGCAATTTGGGGCAAAAAGGGGAATTGTCATTATCAGAGTTATCAGTGTGGCTTAGATCCAAATATGATAAAAGTATCCTTTGAGGGATTCTAGTTTTCACAGGATAGCATCGTGTACTCTCTGGGGACAAAGAAAAAAGCCTGGAAAATCCCAACTATACCCCTGTACTTTCAGAATTTGGGGGAGTGAAGGGGTTAGG
>NC_048218.1:181001210-181220098 GCF_002007445.2 Ailuropoda melanoleuca | reverse complement strand
TAAGAATGGAAGATTTTTTTCCCTTGGCATTTCTGAGAAGGCAGAAATGTTTGTCAAAGTCTCCAACACTTTGCTTAGAGAAAGGAAATGTTGATGGAAGTTCCTACATTTTGAGCCAAGGCAGAAACACACAGTGCGGATAATGAAGTTTCTATTTATAACATGGATTCATACAGATTTCTCCACTGGAAGAACACAGGCAGTTGGACTACAGATCCCACATGTGTCCAAATATATTTTGTGTGACTTAGCTAGTCTCAAGGCTTCCTGGGCCTACAAACACAAGCAGATGGTCCTGGCAGGGGTGACACCACAGCCTGTTTGCTGAAAGCTTCCTCTGGAAGCTTCCTTTGGGGGAGGGAATGTGCACACTCAGTGGGGTGACCATGATCGTGCATCTGTTTGGTCTAGACTGGCCAGTGTTCTTCTGTTGTACTAGCGTCTAGAGTGGTTTAACATTTGTCACTCTCAAAAATGTTCCAGTTTAGGTGATAAATTACATGCTTACTTCAACATGAAGACACATCATATATTCAGCTTGCCAAGGAACAAGTTCTAAAATCACAGAAAAAGATTTCTTTCCTAACGCATTAGACAATTTTGCAATAGAAGCCATAAAACTGATAGAGATCAGGATGATGGATCTATCTCTATCTTTCTAAGAAATGGCTAGAGAATTAAAAGACCCAAAAGACCAAACATAAAGAAAAATTTTTTTAAAGATTTTATTTATTTGACAGAGAGAGAGACAGCCAGCAAGAGAGGGAACACAAGCAGGGGGAGTGGGAGAGGAAGAAGCAGGCTCCCAGTGGAGCATGTAGCCCGACGTGGGGCTCGATCCCAGAATGCCAGGATCACGCCCTGAGCTGAAGGCAGACGCTTAATGACTGAGTCACCCAGGTGCCCCCATAGAGAAATTATTAATGAAAAGTCTAGAAGCCTAGCAGGTGATTAACATTAATAGCCCCCAACATTTTGTAGACCTTACTCTTGGAGTCCCAACCAACCAAAATACAGAAGAGGACTCTTGGAGAATGCAGATCATGCTCCAGGACCGCCACCACTCACTGGTGGTGCCGTGTGGCTCGTGGCTCATGGGTTGCTAGGGTACCATTTCTTGTGGAGCAGTACACTCCACAACCAGCCGGTTGAGCCCAGCTGAGTCAAGATAGGGGGCGAGTCTGAGGGATTTCTGACTGACCCTTAATCCCCACTGGATTAGGTGGTGAGATGGCCGGAATCAGACAGTGGGGTTAGATCCCTCCATATGGAGATAGCTAAGTCCTTTCCCACTTTCTGAAACTTCGCAGTGTGTTTAAGATGGCAGGATGTCTTCTCAGGGAGAAGACAGGGAGATTAGTATTGGGGAAGGATCCTTTCAATGGGAAAATCTTTCAGTGGAGGACACAAAGCTGTCAGGCAATTTGGGGCAAAAAGGGGAATTGTCATTATCAGAGTTATCAGTGTGGCTTAGATCCAAATATGATAAAAGTATCCTTTGAGGGATTCTAGTTTTCACAGGATAGCATCGTGTACTCTCTGGGGACAAAGAAAAAAGCCTGGAAAATCCCAACTATACCCCTGTACTTTCAGAATTTGGGGGAGTGAAGGGGTTAGGAACAGGATAATAGATGCAGAGGGGAGACAAAGATCATAATGGGAAAGTGTGAAAAAAGATATAAAGTATGTAAATAGATAACATGTAATAATGCTATATATATATATATATATGGTTAGTTAGTAGACACACAGATAATAAAATTATACAAACACACATAGGTTGTATGTATCCACCGCNTGTATCCACCGCAGGGATACAGTGATCCTGGGGGAAAAGGAAGGGCACAGAGATGAGCCAACGCAGAGCTTTTGGTTGTCTCTGTCATTATTCTCCCCCAAATTAAATTGGAAATGAATACTTTGAAAGCAGTGACAGGACTCTGATTTCCAGGTTCCTGGATTCTTGTGGGGCCTCTGAGAGCCCCGTTACTCTTGGCTTCCCACAGGGGTCAGGCCAGAACTGCATATTCTTGGGTACGAGGTTCACCTTGCTCTTCCCTCCTAGCATGCAATTGCCAAGATTTGCCTAAAACCCAATTATTATATATTTTGGTTACCATGGATTCTGAATCACATATTTTCTCTTAAGGAGAATAGTGTGATATATTTTTTTGGTGTGATATTTTAGTAAGTAACCTTTTGAGCCAATCAGTGACCCATATGCAGAGGGGAGAGGGTAATGGCCCTGGGAAAAATTTATATTGAGCAGGAAATAGAATGTGTTGGAGAAAATCCAATAAAGCGGTGGGTGCATGGCAAAAATGGGTTAGAATACATGGGATGGGTTTTTCCTAGTTATAATAAGGACTCTATCCCCTATTCACACTTTTCCAGACCAGTGGTTCTTAGAATGTGGTCACCAACTCAGCATCAGCATCACCTTGGCCACACACCAGACCCACTGAATCAGAAACTTTGGGTCTGGTGCTAGCAATCTGTGTTTTACAAGCCCTCTAGGTGATTCTAAGACACAAACCTAAGGTTTGGTTACCATTTCTCTAGACTCACTTCTTGTTGCCCACAGTGAAGACAGGTCATTAAAAATCACCACTGTTGATTCGAATCAAAAAGAAGAAGTGGGAGAACAAAGAGGGTCAACAAACCCAAGTGAAGGATAGGCCTAAGCTAGTAATTGAAGTAAACAATTAGAGAATGCTAGCAGTAGAATAGACAAAATTAAACATAATGATTTAAAATTACAGAGAACTAAAATTAAGAAAAAGATCTAAGATAATGCTAAAATTAAAATGCAATAAAATAAGCTAAAAGTTAAAAATAGAAGGGGAAAATAAGTGAAACTTCTGATAAAAATAACATCTGCCCCGTATATCCTTCATATCAGGTGCTGTTCTAAGAAAGGTGACTCTTCTAACTCATTTAATTCTCTGAATAACCCCATGAGACAGGACCATTACTATTTCCATTTTATAGCAAGGAAAGTCAGGCACAGAAAGCATACGTACTTTGCCCAAAGTCACACAGCTTGTTAGGTAAAGTGAAGAACAGAAATCCAGCTAGGAGGGCAATAAAAAAACATACCTACTAAGAGAGGCCAGTTAAAAATAAAAATAAAGCTGGTGAGGTTAATGAGCTTAAAATGAAAGGTCAAGGGGAGCCTGAGTGGCTCAGTCAGTTAAGTGTGTGACTCTTGATTTCAGCTCAGCTCATGATCTCAGGGTTCTGGGATTGAGTCCCGCATCTGGCCCTGTGCTTAGCATGAAGTCTGCTTGTCCCTCTGCTGCCCACCCCCCCATTCTCTTTCTCTCTCTCTCTCTCTCTCTCTCTCTCTGGAATAAATAGGTAAATAAAATCCTTAAAAAAAATAAAATGAAAGGTCGAGAAGTAGGAAAGGAAAAATATACTGGTGGGGTGGGAAACAGAGAAGAAGCAAAGAGGAACAAAGAGGAACAAGGTCTCTAATGGAGTGTGGAGGTGGGTGTGCTTTCCCAGCATCAAGGCAGAGGGCTGCACTGTGGCTTGTGAAGAAGAGGGTGGAGAGCCTGGCACACCCTCATGGCTACCCTATCATTTGACCCCCTCTCAGGACCTTTCAGCTCTCTACTGAAGCTGGAAGCAGGTCTTTTCAGACCAACAAATATCCTTTCAGTACAAATACCATACCTATTACTGTGCTGGGGCCTCACTTGTTTCTTTTTTAGCAAAAGTGGAAAGCCTTTGGTTTGCCCTGGCTAATTGGGAATTAATTTGCTTTGTTTCAATTGAAAATTTTTGTCTTGTTTTGTCTGAATCTTGGATATGATGGCTTCAGCACTTCTGAAGACACAAAATTTTCACTTCCATTCAGCAGAGATCAGAACCTGAATGAAGCTTATTGAAATAACTAATAAGATTATCTGGGTTTCAGGACAATTAGAATGGCTTTTCTATTTTAAGTTTCGTTAAGTGTGTTTCCCCCTTCTCATTTCTTATTCTGACTCTTCAGTGAAGAGGAACTATTATGATGGTCCAAGAACAAGGACAGAATATCAGGGCAGCTCACATCCCAGCAAGCCACCTATCTTGGAGGTGAAGAGAGTAGAATGAGGATACATCCAGATGTGTCCTGGGTTGCAGACTTAGGATAAATTGCCTAAAGCAATAGATAATAAATAGTTGTCTTGAAAGGTGGTGGGAAGTTATGGGTTTACTCTCCTTTAGGAGAAGACCAAAGAGAGGTAGATTCCTTCCTCAGCACAATGATCAAAGCTCGGTGAAATGCAAAGTCAAAACTGCAATTGGGGGCTGCTATTTCTATGGAGTACAAAACTGGTACTCGTACTACTTTTGAAAGAAAATGTTTAGAATTAATGTTCTCTTATACTAAAATGGAAAAAAGAAATATTAGGAATAACAAAACTGAAAAGGAAAGATTAATTGTGCGATATTAATATGATTTAGAGTGCATACATTTTAGTTAATAACACTTTGATTAGGTAATATCTAAATAAAAACAAAGAATTTTAAACTACCAACAAATATACTGTTAAGGTGAATTTTCCCTCCCACTTCTGTTCTCTGGGTTTTTCCATCTAGCAGGCAATGAAATATATATTATTAAATTTTGTTCAAAAATTTTTAAAAAATACATTTTTAAGTTTATTTATTTAGTTAGTTATCTCTACCCCCAATGTGGGGCTCAAATTCATGAACCTGAAATTAAGAGTCGTATGCTCTTCTGACTGAGCTAGCCAGCTGCCCCTAATTCAAAGATTTTTAAATGTTTTGAGTTGATTGATTATTTTATATTTAATTTTATTTTCAGAGAGGAGTACATTATGGATCGCCTTATAACAAATTTCCTGGGCATTTAGCTCTACTTTACTTGACAAATGCCAACAAACAACCTTTGCTCTGCATTAGCACTGAAGAACCAGTATTTCCTCTGAAATAGAATTTTCTAGATCTTGGAATAAACATATAAGTAGAATCTGGGATGTCTTTTGCTATTAAATACAGCTTGACAAAGGGATTTTTAATAAAGTATATTGGAGGATGCCATAGGACCAGCCTCAAAAAAAATGAGGGCGAGAATAATAACGATGACTGTTATCTAGTACCTACTGTGTGCTGAGTCCTTCAGTGCATTACTTCCAATTTTGAAGCTGATCAATTCACAGCAACTCTGAAAGGTAAACATTAGCATGCCTGTTTTAAGATTCAGTAACTTACCGAAGCTCTACAGTTGGAAACAGCCCGAATTTAAACTCAGGCATTTCCAGTTCCAGTTTCTCTTTTACTATATTCTCATACTGGTCCATGCTACTTCTTAAAAGGGGTTGGCATATGTAACTGCTAAGATCAAAAGAAAGGAGAATAAAAAGGGATCAGTGTAGGAAAACATCTAGGGAGAAACCATGGCGTTCAAAGGCGGCTGGGTTGGTTATTCAAAAAGTCTGGGGTTTTGTTAAAAAGAACTATTCCATGATTTATATAGCATCGCAAACTAATTACTTCCTGTTTGCCAGAGTCATTTTCTCTAGTATTTATAATAATTCTGTTGTCACAGTAGATCTCCTCTGGGGGGAGGATATATTTTTTTCCCTTTCTGGATGTTTGTGCTGTTGTATCTGCAATTTCCAGTGTTGGTTCACCGGACCTGGATATTCTGTAACTAATTCCTGGACAATTAGGCTGAAGGGTAAGTATATTGGATGCAAGATCCCCACACCGGCCCTAAACTTTGTGGTTACTGTTGGGGCATCTGTGATAGAATATTCTAATGGTTTGCCAAGAAAAAGACTATAATAGTTATCTATTGTTGCATTTTAGTTACCGTAAAGTAGCATTCATTGTGGTACAGTTACTGTTGGTAGGGAATCCAGGTGCCTCTGGTTCAAGGTCTTTCACAGGTTTGCTGTTAAGGGCTGGGCTGGGGCTGTAGTCATCTCCAGGCTTGACTGTGGGAAGATACACTTCCACACGCATTCATGTGGCTGTTGGTTGGAGATAATCAGTTCTCTGCCACAGGAGGCTCTTCACAGGGCAGCTCACAGCACAGCAGCTGACTCCCTAATAACAAGCAAGCAAGAGAACAAGAAAGGGTGCTTAACACAGAATTTATAATTTTTTGTAATTCATTCTTGGGAATTACATGTCATCCCATCTTTTTCTGTTCTGTTTGGTTCTATTCCTTATAGACAGGTCAGTAAATCCTGCCTGTACTCAAGGGGAGGCCCAAGAGCAGATCTGCAGTGTACAGGGATCCTTGGGGGCTGTAACTGAGGGTGCCCACAACAAAGACACTGTACTGTCATTGCCTGCTCCTTTAGAACCTGTTTACTGCTTTGTTCCTCTCCTTAAACTGTATATTCTATAAAAAAAAAAACCCAAAAAACTAGGGCTGTGTCTGTGTTGTTTACTATCCTAACAAGTGTGGTACCTAATATGTAGTCAATAAATGTTTAATGAATAAATAGGTTAAAGGATAAATTTTAAAAGTGGTTGTGGTTCTCATACAAGTTAATATCTGTCAAATTTTTACTTAGCTCACTAATTATTGAGAGAACAAGTAAGATACTATAAACCACTCAAATGAAAATTCAGAGTACCAACTATTTATTGTCACATAAGGAATGCTGCAGTGATTTTTACAAATGGGTGCAAACTAGCCAAACTGATCAATATTTGCAGGGCAATAATCAATGGCATTCACGGGACACAATCTGCATTTCTATGGCCAGAAATTGTTCTCATTACTAACAGTTTTCTACAATTAAATTATGTCTGTACAGTGTTGTAAAATAATATGATTGAAGGCAAAAGCAGAGATAACCTGTACTGATGAACTAGACAGTGTGCTCACTAAGTTTCAAAATCTTCCAGAATTTTTTCTTACAAATGAATGGTACAGATGAAGAAAATGCACCCCGAGGAAAGGCCAGGCAAGAGGACAGTCTTAGCTCTTTTCTCTTCAAATTCATATAAGCAATTGGGACACTTAATAGGACTTAATATTCCTTGATTATTAGAGAACAGTTTAAACATGTTAGAATATCACAGATGGATCTCCCCACCTTCACAGTGCTATTCCCTTGTACACTGTGCTTGACCTTGTGAGATAGAGCGTATCGCTGGCAATAGAGAGTAAGACCAAACCATTTCAGTTCTTCAGGGATTGATGGGGTCTTGTAGTAGATTCCAGGGTCTATGAGATCTAGGGTTCTGTCAACAATTGCCAAACATAGGTGGACCAGCTACATAAAAATCTTGGTGGGGAGTGTATGACTGTCGGAAGGTTATGTCTTTGTCAAGAATTTTTACTCATGGGCTCTATCCTAAGCCTACTGAATCTAAATGTATTAAAGTGAGGCCTAAATAATCTTAAGGTACTCCTCAGAGCATTCTGTGTGACTAATTTTATTATGCACTAGTCTAGATCATTTCTCATTGAAGTCATTCATGGTTCTTTGGCCATGACCAAAATGCATCTAAAGAGTTTATGGAGCCTTTGAGTCTACCATGGAGAAATTATAGATGGCTTTCCCTTTGAGCTTTTCCAGGCGAATTTGGGAATAAAGATCCTTGAGAAAACATATTATGCTATCAACTTAGCTGTAAAATCATTACAGAAAAAAAAAAGAAAATAACGAGGTCTAATTACAGATCTCTTGCTATATCCTCAAACCATAGACCACGGTTATTACAGAATTAACTAATTTTCATAGCCTCAGTATAAAGCCTTTTGATAGTATCAGTCCATGAAAGCTTCAACAGATTTGCAGAATGTCCTCCTAGGTCCTACTGGAATAAGAGAAAGACAATTATTTACATTTTTTCTACCATACGAATTTTGCTGAATCATTTCACTAACTCAAAAAGCTACAACTATTTGAAATTCAAATGAACATTTACCATCTGTGGTCTTCATTAACATTGTAATGGTATCATGATTTCAGACATTTTGGTTGATGAATATTAGTTTTCTTGAGCTTTATATCCACTAGTTTCAATTTTGTAGTCCATAAAGCATAACAGGTAATCTGATTTAGAGCATATATACATGTATACATGGCATATATATCATATATACATATATGATGTAAATCATAGAGTGAGAAAAGATGTTAGAATGATTAATTCCAGTATCCTTATTAGAAAGGGGAATGGTTATGAACTGAATTGTGTCCCTGCAAATTCATATGTTGAAGTCCAACTACCAGTACCTCAGAATGTGACTGTGTTTGGAGACATGATCTTTAAATAGGTAATTAAATTTAAATGAGGTCATTAGGGTAATTCCATGTGAAATGTGTCCTGATAGGAGAAGTTTGGACACAGGCATTGTCTTAGTCCGTTTGGACTGCTATAACAAATTGTCATAGACTCAGTGGCTTATAAACAACAGAAATTTATTTCTCATGGTTCTGGAGGGTGGGAAGTCCAAGATCAGTGTACCAACAGATTTGGTGTCTGGTGAGGACCAGCTTCCCTGTTCACAGACTGCTATCTTTTCACCATGTCCTCAATGGTGAAAGGGGCAAAGGCTCTCTGTGGTCTCTTTTGTAAGGGCACAAATCCCATTCACGAGGGCAACACCCCCATCATCTAATCACCTCCCTAAGTACCCCCCCTCCTAAATCATCACATTGAGGACTAGGATTTCAACATAAGAATATTGAACATAAGAATCAACATAAGAACATTCATCTATAACAGGCATGGACAGAGTGAAGATGATGTGAAGACACAGGGAGAAGACGGCCATCTGCAAGTGAAGGAGAAAGGATTCTGAGGTGATTAACTCTGCTGACGACCTCGATGTGGGACTTTTATCCTCCAGAATTGTGAGAAAATAGATAACTGTTGTTTAAGCAACAGCACTTTGTTATTGCAACCATAACATAATAACATAGGAATCAAATTGCCCAAGGTTAAAGAACCAATTAGCTGTAGGACTGAGACTGAAGTATCTAAGTCTTCTTCCTCTCAGTTTGGTATCTTTTCCTTTTTGTTATGATGCTATTCATACATAAAAAATTAATTCTTAAAAAGCTTTAGTTATGCAAAGTCATAGGACTGTAACAGAGTAGTTTGAAGATTGTTCTTGTTCTTCATTCACCTTCAACATTAGATGGTCTTAACAAATGTTGGTTATCAGCATGGGATTGAACATTAAGTATTATACATTTATGCCCTGAACTCCTAAGACTAAGGATTGCACCATTTCAAAGATATAGAGCCTATTAAAAATGAAAAGCGCTGACACTTGTTATTATAATAACCTCATCTTTGGCATCACTTCCGCTCACCAGTTTCTCAGCTTACTTTCTTATGTACTGTGTGTAGTGTCTGCAATCCCACAACTTTCTATGTAATTTGAATCCAGCTTCGTACTAACATTGCACATAACTTTTTAGCCTGTAGTTATAGCTGAAAACTTAAAATTTGGTGCTCAAAGATTTATACAGAAGTTTCAGGATTCTTTGACAGAGTGAGAATTTTTTTTGACTACCTTAGAATTTTGTTCTTTCCATCCTTCCTCTCTAATTTGCCCGCCAACTTAAAGTAAAGACCCTAAGGTAATTATTGAATTCAGTTTTGTAAAGTCATTAGGGTCTTTCCAGATCGTGAATGAAAAGCAAATGGAGAATGTGCGTTGTGAAAGTAGAGCCACAAGTCCTGCAGCACCGGTGTTATGTCGAGTTGCCAGATAAAACACAGAATGCGTGGTGCGATATTTGGTACGCTAAAAAAGTATTCATTGTTTTACTGAAGTTGGAATTTAATTGAATGTTCTGTATTTTATTTGGTAGATCTGAGAACCCCAATTTTATGTGATTTATTAACAGATTGAATACCAAGATTTCTCCATGTAATGAAGGACCCCAGAATGTATGCAGAAAAGATTGTGTGAAGCACATTTGATGCTTAGTTTCTCAGAACAGAGACCCATTTATTGGAGAAGCAGTGATCTAAATAAAAAATAGATTGTTAATTAACAACATCTTATAAAAACTACCAAACTACCTGTTTATAAAGGAAGACCAAGTTATTGCTTATTGCATTAAGGGAGGTCACTATATTGGCAGTGCTTTGAAAGTGTCTCAGGAAGGGGAGGTGAAGGGCAGGGTATTTGTAAGGCTTGGGGAATCTAGTTTAAGGCAGGTTTTTCAATGTGGTAGGAGGGCTGATGAGGATTGGGCAAAGCTTATGAAATAATAGTTTAGGATTGGTGGACCCAACAATGAAGGGTTTTAAAGTTAGCCTTGAAGAATAAACAGCCTTTGATGAGACCGATGAATGATCTTTTAACTCTGATGAGGGCACGTTTAGTGGTTGATGATTTGGATAAATGGATTTTTAGAAAGTTCTTGTAGCAGATAATAAATAACAAAAGCAACAATAACAATAACAGTAGCTGAACAATGAATTCAAAGTTATTTGGAATTTCATCTTTTGGAGCAAGAATTTTATAAACACAGAGTATTCTGTAGTAAGTCATCTTAATGTAGTCAGAAAGCTGCATAGCCATAGATCATTGGTTCTCTAAGTGTGGTCCAAGGACCACTGAATCCTGGCATCCTTCTAGGAGGTCAACGGAGTTGTCTCTTTTCCAACTGCATGTCTGTGTGAGGCCACATTTTCTTGATAAATTTCAACCAAGACAACGTATTCCAAGGACTGACTCAGATGAGGACCTCTCCTTGATTAAGCCAGACATTAGGGATTTGCAAAAATGTTAACACTGCTGTTTTCATTGCATTTTTTATTTGTGATTGTCAAGAACTATAGACGGTCTGAGGTTTTACTCTACTTGCAAGTTAACAGATTAACTTGCCACAGTTTAATGGAGGCTGGCAGAAGATAGGAGACTCCTGTGTCAGAATTGAAAGACTTTATTATTCACAGCAAAACCATAGCCAGAGTGTCGGTATGTTTACATCAGTTTCCCCCAGTGAGTACCAGTTTCACAGGGGCAGCACAGACAGGCCTGGATGGATGCCTGGACACACAGTGGGTTGCATGACAGGAGAGACAGACTGAGCGTGGGGGACCTGCCATTCATAGCTGACAGTAAGCAAGCCTGCTTTTTGTCCTGGAGGGAGACCCTACTTGACCCTGCAAGGCTACTTGCTGCCTGTGCCACCATGAGAAAACCTGAGTAAAGAGCTGTTCGAGGTTTGCCTTCTTGACATACATAGCAAGTTGTCTTGAAGCATGAGACATTTGTGAAGGCATGTCATTCAACAGTTATTTTTCATAAAAATATATTATTTATGTTAACATATACATATATTGCTATTTTAAATAAATAATATATAAAATTCTCCATTTTGATTTGTAATTGATAAATATCAATAGTTATAACCCCTCTAAAACTTGCTCTTTGGGGTCCTCAGTAATTTTTTTTGAGTATGAAGATGTCCTGAGACCAAAAGTTTGAAAACTACTTTTGCAGTGAATTTGACTTCTCGCCATTATAATCCTCTTAGTTCCTTCATCCTAGTCCTAGAGATCACTTATTTATTGCTGCCAAAGAATGCCAGTGGGTTTATGCAGTGCATGTTCTAGAATAAGCTCTCTTAAATGTTTCCTTGATACCTCACCACTGCTGGTCCCCCCTGCGCTGTATGATCCTGGGAAGGCTAGAAGTAGGTGGCTTCTGAGAGAGTTGAGACATTCCATTGAAGGCCCTGCTAGCTGAATTTTGCAGAGGGGCTTTTGGCTCTCTATCCCTTACTACGTGGTGTCAGGATGGGCAGAGTCAGGTCTGAACTTTGGCTCACTGACATACACCGTTAGTTAATTTTTCTCTTTTATTAGAAATCCTCTGAACAGTTTTTGTTTGTTTTTTCCTTTGGATTTCTCTTTGTTCTTCTTCATGTTTATTCAATAAATCTTCCTTTCTCTCAAGTTTGTCTCACAGGAATCTTTGTACTTTTTTTGTTATGCATATTTATCTGATATATATTTATATAGAAATGTGTGAGATATACATATGGATCACAGGACTCCTTGGCCAGATCTGTATTTTGACAGCACAGGGCCTCTCAGTTGTCTTTGTCTCCTTTCTTATTTGCATTTTCTCAGGATAAAACATCCCAAGGTCTTGTTACAAAGTAGCCGCTTAACGATCACCTAGCACTGTCTAGAATATGGTAACATTGAAATTCCAAACCACAACATAGGAAGTTTACTTTCTAACTTACACATGTCTATAATATTTCTTTAGTAATGAGCAGGTATTTTTTCAAACAAAAGCAAATTACCTTACTTAGAAAAATGGAAAAGAGTTTTTTAAAAAAATATAATAATTAATTGGCAGCATAGACTTTGAATGCCTCCATTCAAATTCAAATGTAATACAAACCATTAGATGGCAGGTTCCTTAAGTTCAAGAGTTATGTCTTATTCATCTTGCTATCCTGGACACCTAAGAAAGTGAGCATACCATAGGTGCTCAATAAGTCTTTATTAAAGAGATAAATAATAACAAAAATTTATTAAGTGCTAATATCACGAAGTCATAAAACATCCTTATGGAGTTATCTCCTTACTCTAGGTCATTTGAACTTCACTTTTCAGACTTCCAGATTCCTGAACAAAATTTTGAAGCTGAATGCATACAAAATTCCATAACTGAATATATCCGAACTATTCAGTTGAACTGTCTAAAAATTCTATTTTTGTAGAATGGTCAGATAATGGCTATTCCATGTGATTTATGCTAAATAATTCTAGATCAGTGTTAATTTTTTTGTTACATATAATTTAATAGAGGTGAAATAGGGCAAAGAAAACAGGTAGCGGATCCCTCAAATGAAACAACCTCATTGTGCTTCTGTATTGCTGTAAAGGGGTTAGATTTGGGGTAGGAAGAAGATACTATGATATGTCAGAGACCTATGAGGCGTTTTGTTTATATTTTGTTTCTGAACCACTCATGTTAATCAGGGACTAGAGGGAGGAGAGTGTGAATTTGGACCAGAGTCTTGAAACAAATACAGAATGCTGTAGTTATATAGTCCTCTCTGAAAACTGAAGCAAATGGGCGCATACTGTTCCATTTTATGCTTGGGGTCTTAAAATAGATCATTTAACACCATTTCTAAAGGGAAGTGCAATCGAAGAGGAAGCACTAGTTCAATTAGTGATAACCACCTGGGCCAGTGACCACTTCAGTGGTGCTGGCCAGCCTCTTTGTTTTAATTATTCCATTGAAATCTTCCTTTCTGGAAATAATATACTTTATGGCTGACAACCTTTTGATTCCTAGAAATATCTGATTCTCATCACCTCTCATCCCCAAATAAGCAAACATAGGAATATTTTATAGGTGAACGCAAGCACGGGATACAAGTCCTGGAAGTTTATGGGTGGCTTAAGGCGGACGACGTGCCTACAACAACGTATTCCTAACTGTTTTTACTTAAACCTCACTTGGAAATGGATTGAGCATCATGACCCGATGAAACACACGCACGCACACACCTGAAAGAGGAGTTTTATAAATTAATATTTATTTACCTTTGATATTCAAAATTCACACTAACATTTTTATTTTTTATTCTGTTCTATATTAGCAAAATATTGCCACAAACCATTAAATTGGTTTCCTGATACACCAATAGAGTCCCACCTATAATTAAATTATTCATACATAAACATGTAAAATCTTTATTTCAATAAGGGCTGATCCAAAAATGTAAACAAGTACAATTGGCTGTAGAAATGAAAACTTGTAGGAGAACGTGCCTAGTCGAACAGAAAACCTCAACAATATTTTGTGATCAATTGAGGGAAACTCAGAAGGACTGCCTGAGGGTGGGATTTTATTGCTGATTAATGTAGGTTGTTTCAGAAATAAATGCCTTATCTAACTTCTGTTTACCATGTTTCAAATCTACACATGGAACATTACTTTGATTGTTTTTAAAATGTGTCGCTTATTTTTCTGAGGCCTTGTTTTTGCTAACAGGCTTTTAATAATCATAATTTTTTTCAAGAATGTAAATCTCATGGTTGGCAAGAGATATAAAGCAATCTTTTGCCAACCATGTCTATACATATCTGTATCTATCTGTCTATCTGAATGTTAAGTGATTTTAAGTCTAAAAGGAAAGCAGGGGATTGGAAATGCTGAAGGAAGACAATTGCAATTTTAAATAGGATCATCAGGGAAGGTCTCAATGAGAAGATGACATTTGTGTTAAGATCAGAAGGTTTGGAGAGCAAGACATGTGTGTGGGTATTTAAGGAAGAACTTTCCAGGCCAAGGGAACTGTGACTGCAAAGAACCTGATGCTGGAGCTTGTCTAGTGTGTTGGAGAAGCAGCAGGGAGGCCGCTGGGGTGAGGTGGAGTGAATGGTAGAAGATGATGTAAGAGCTGTCACCTTGGGGCAATTGTATAGGGCACTGTGAGCCACAGTAATGATTTTGTCTTCTACTTGGAGCAAAACATGAAGCTGATGGGAAGTTGGGAGCAGAAGAATGATAACGTTCATTTTACATTGGATAGGATCTGTCTGGCTTCTCTGTGTGGGGTGGGGGGCAGTGTGGGAGCGGGGAGACCGTTTACAATAAGCTGTGCAAAAGATAACGTTGGCTTGGCCGGTGAGGTAGCAGCAGAGTGGGAAGAAGTAGTAGGACTGTGGGTCTGTTTTGAAGGTGCAGCTGGCAGTATGTGCCTACGGATTGGACATGGGTGTGGCAAAGAGAAGAGTCAAGAATGACTCTGAGGATTTTGGCCTGAGTTACTGGAAGAACCCTTGTAGACCAATTAAATAATGACGAACAACCTCAATGGAAAAATAGGCCACAATATAATTGAACTTAAACAACAAGTGATTCTTTAAGGCAGTATATTTTTTTTTTAAAGATTTTATTTATTTATGTGACAGAGAGACAGCCAGCAAGAGAGGGAACACAGCNGATTTTATTTATTAATGTGACAGAGAGACAGCCAGCAAGAGAGGGAACACAGCAGGGGGAGAGGGAGAGGAAGAAGCAGGCTTCCAGCGGAGAAGCCCGATAGGGGACTCGATCTCGGAACGCCGGGATCACGCCCTGAGCCAAAGGCAGACGCNATTCGGGACTCGATCTCCGAACGCCGGGATCACGCCCTGAGCCAAAGGCAGACGCTTAACAACTGCGCTACTCAGGCGCCCCAAGGCAGTATATTTTTAGCAGACCTTTTATCAAAGATAAGTGCACAAATCCTAAGGNGAACGCCGGGATCACGCCCTGAGCCAAAGGCAGACGCTTAACAACTGAGCTACTCAGGCGCCCCAAGGCAGTATATTTTTAGCAGACCTTTTATCAAAGATAAGTGCACAAATCCTAAGGGTATAGCTGGATGCATTTTCACAAAGTGAACAAAACACATCCATATAACCAGAACCTAGATCAAGAAACAGAACATCACTTGTACTCAAGGAAACACCCCCCTCCCCCGGCCTGAGTGATTATTTTTAAAACTAACTCTGTATTTAACTCAACATGTTAAGCCTTTTCTGCATAGCTAATGATGTCGATCAACAGACCACAAAGTAGGGGATATCTTCAGAAATTAGGAGAGGAAGAGTTTAAGAAGCCTGCCCACAACCGTGTGATGGGAATTAGTCATCTGCTTGATCTCATGAAATTCATACTGAAAAGTTCTTCCCTAATAATACAACGTGAGACAGACACAAAGTAAAAATAGATACATTATCTGCATAGATGTCAAAAATTAGAAAGTTCACTAAAAAGTTGTTAAGGGAAAAAAAGGAGCCCTGAGTTGACAAAAAAGAAACTTTGAAAAACTGAAGTTGAATATGCTAAGGTCCAATGATCTGTACTTTTAAAGTAAAGCATTCGTTATCTGGAAAGCTTGATGAAGGCAAGGATCAAATTAAGAGGATTTAGATGCTGAGTCTGAAAACTGGACTTGGAACACAGAAACTAAGTTACAGTTTTTTTCAGAAGTTACATATGAAGAAATATCTGAGCCAAAATGGGTGTGTGAGGGACTGGAGGTGGAAGGGGCAGGAGAAATAAGAAATGACATTAAGTTTCTAGGTGACTATTTCAGCCTCCTCCCCTTCCCATCCCCCAGATACCTTGGAATTAAAAATCTTACGTTAGGAGGAGAAGAGTCCTTGATTTTGGAAATAATATAGCAAATAGCTAATTTCTGATTGGCAAAAGACCCTGTAAAGACTTTATGCTGACAACACAGGGAAGTATTTATGCAAATATAATTTTTTTCTTCTTCTTAGGCAATATGGAAGGAAAAAGAAACATTTTAGAACTCTGAGAAATGACTAGAATTTGTCAAAAGCCAATTAAGGATCTTTTAGTGATTAGCAGAAAGCAGCAGAGCAAGCCTGTGAATTGAAGCCAAAGAAAGACTCCATCAATATGTATTGATCCCTTCTGCCCAGAGAGACACAATACTACTTATTAATATGCCTAACTATTCTTTGAGTTATCTTTCTTAATTTTATAGGCTGGGTTTCATTATTTTGAGTCTGAGGTCGTGTCTTTTGAAGTTATTTAACAGGCTTGACAATTGAATGCCTAAAACCAGAAAACAGAGACATCAGATATATCATACCTTGATAAATTATCTAGATAGTTTATCTCTAAAAGGCGAGCTTAAAAAGATACTTTACTTAGAATCCTCCCGAAGAGATTCTTGAAATTAGATTTCCATCTAAACAAATGGTAATCATCATGCTTTTATGAATTACCCAAATGAGACTCATTATGTGAAATGTTTTATATTCAGAAAATCTTTCAACAGTTCTCTTTGGTTTATTTTACCTATTTATTCTAAGTGATAGTTGTGGCTACAGATTTATGTATCATCTTAATGCAAAAACATCATTGCTGTCAGAAAATTTAGATATCTTCCAGTGATGTCTGTTACTCTTTCAGTTGTGTTCATGGGACTGTCCAGTCTTCCTTTTTTATTAATATTCTAATCATCTTCACAAGTACTTACAGATACATCTGTCCAATACTAGACTGAATGACCTGCATGTTCTTGTTGGCAAGAGCAATAGGAATTTTGTTTACTGCTATATTCCAGTTAGTAACCGTATAAAGTTGGTACTTCTTCAGTATTTGTTGAAAGAATGAATGAATGAGTATCAAACTTGTGGAGGCCGCCATGCACTGGTGAGAAACCAACCATGATAAGACCCTGAAGTTTGTCTTTATTTTTCTTTGCTCTTCTGGCATTGATACCATCTACCCACACCATTCTGTTGGGAAGCCTATCAGATGACTGGGAAACATGGAAGTTTAAATCACCCAAGCTGTGTTTGCCATGTGCACTTACGCCAAGCCCAGCGATACACCTGGCTCCGCCTCAAATATCCATGTGTTACTGCAGACACATAATGATGTGAGTAGGATTGTGTGTGAACGTGCTCTTGAAATTTTTGAAATTAGAAATATTTTAGTGCAGCCACATTCAGTCATCCTTCACTTAATTTCAGATCCTTGTCTCTGAAAATGCTATTTTGTAGTCACATNAGGATTGTGTGTGAACGTGCTCTTGAAATTTTTGAAATTAGAAATATTTTAGTGCAGGGGCGCCTGGGTGGCACAGCGGTTAAGCGTCTGCCTTCGGCTCAGGGCGTGATCCCGGCGTTATGGGATCGAGCCCCACATCAGGCTCTTCTGCTATGAGCCTGCTTCTTCCTCTCCCACTCCCCCTGCTTGTGTTCTCTCTCTCGCTGGCTGTCTCTATCTCTCTGTCGAATAAATAAATAAAATCTTAAAAAAAAAAAAAATATTTTAGTGCAGCCACATTCAGTCATCCTTCACTTAATTTCAGATCCTTGTCTCTGAAAATGCTATTTCGTAGTCACATAATTTCTACCGAAAATAAAGTAAGTGAAAGGCACCGTTGGTACCCTGTCTTCCCTGGAACCATCTCTATCAATTGTCCAATATTCTTTTGAAAAAAGAAAAAACCAAAACCCTATGATGAGTATTTCTAAGGTGGTTTTGATTCCTCCTATCTCCCCTACCCCAATTATTCAGCAAAAAAGGAAAGAATGTCAGTATTTTTCAAGTGTCCCCATATGACAGACACCTTACGTGTAGGAGCTAATTTAACTTTGCAGCAGTGCTGGCATGTAGGTGTTACTTACCTAATTTGCATATGAGACTACTGGAAAAGAAGCTACCTGCCCAAGGGCACGTGGCTNACCAAAACCCTATGATGAGTATTTCTAAGCTTGTTTTGATTCCTCCTATCTCCCCTACCCCAATTATTCAGCAAAAAAGGAAAGAATGTCAGTATTTGTCAAGTGTCCCCATGTGACAGACACCTTATGTGTAGGAGCTAATTTAACTTTGCAGCAGTGCTGGCGTGTAGGTGTTACTTACCTAATTTGCATATGAGACTACTGGAAAAGAAGCTACCTGCCCAAGGGCACGTGGCTAATTGAACATCAGAACTGGGATTTGAATCTGCCTGTTTGATTCTAAAACCTGTGCAGTATCCTCAACATCTCAGCATAATCAGTGTGTGCTGGAATTCACACAACTAAGAGAGATCTCAAATTGATTTAAGCATCTTCTTTTTTCTCACCTGTATTTTCATTACTGCACATTTGATTTTTTAACCCCCCTAAGGGAACTTTTCAAAAAAGTAATTAATAACATGTAATTAAAAACTATTCATGTAATTAATAACATGTAATTAAAAACTATTCGTGAATTCAGGTATACATTTTTTTAAAAGGAGACCTAACATTTCAGAGTACCAGCCCTGTTTGGAGGCATATCTTAAACCTTTATCATATACTACTGTTTTCTGACTATGACTAGTTTCTTAAAATGTTGAAACAATGAACTTACATTTGCACAGAACACATANGTTTAAGTATCTATTTTGCCTTTTCAGTTTCCCAGCTTATTTAGTTCTAAAAGGCAGAATTATTGAAATAAACTTTTCAGTGTATAGAAACATTCTCACAAGAAAAAGTTTCCTTGCTCTTGAAAATATTTTTGTTGGAGCAACAGAAGGATACCACAGAAGCCTATTTGAACGAATTACTTGAGTCAGCAGCCCTGTACAGACACAGTCTGAAAGATTCGTGAATTCAGGTATACATTTTTTTAAAAGGAGACCTAACATTTCAGAGTACCAGCCCTGTTTGGAGGCATATCTTAAACCTTTATCATATACTACTGTTTTCTGACTATGACTAGTTTCTTAAAATGTTGAAACAATGAACTTACATTTGCACAGAACACATACATAATGCTTCCCATGGGTTATTTGGGCTGGGAATTTCATTATCTACTACTTCCATAAAATTCAAATTAAAAAAAAACTAACATTATGTAATATGACGTTTGCTTCTAAATGCTTCCTGGAGGGGGCAGTGAAAGAGGAAAATAGTAACATTTTGGTAGATAGGACTATTTTATTAAGAATCAGTTCTAAAAGAGATGGGTCATAGCTGGGGAAAAATATATGTGCAGATATGTGTTTAATCTATACCCTCAGCTGCAACAATTTGAAGCCTTTGTAAATATATGGATACATACATACACAGATATGTAATTATACATAATGCATTTATTCACATCTACATATAAAATTGATGAGTTTTTATTTGGTTTATTTTCAGAAAATAATAGTCCACAAAAAGCCCTGGATGTAAGCTATATCCATCTTAGCTATTCAAAGGATGTTTTAACCCCCTTCGTCATCAGACATTTACAGTTAAATATATTTTGATTCAGTGTTTTCTTCTACACAAGCACAATAAAGAGAGCATATTTTTTATTCCAATAGTTGAAATGTGTTAGAAATAATTCATATTTGTTTTCTCATCTTGCAGTATTTTTGACTCATTGTATTTGTTTATAATGTCTATATTATATGACATTGACCATAGAAACATTTTTGTAGATATGTCTCCTCAAGTAAGAGAAACAAAAGCAAAGTTAAACTATTGGTACTACATCAAAGTAAAAAGCTTTTGCACAACTATGGAAATGGTCAGCAAAACAAAAAGGTAACCTACTGAATGGGAGAAGATATTTACAAAAAATGTAAGAGGTTATTCAACTCAACACTGAAAAACCCCAAACAATCTGATTAAAAATGGACAGGGGATTTGAATAGACATTTTTCCAAAGAAGACATACAGATGGTCAACAGACACATGAAAAGATGCTCAGCATCACTAATCATCAGGGAAATGAAAATCAAAACCACAATGAGGCATTACCTTACATATGTCAGAACGGCTAATTAAAAAAAGAGATAACAAGTGTTGGTGGGATGTGAAAAAGGAATCCTTGTGGACTGTTGGTGGGAATGTAAATTGGTACAGCCACTGTGAAGAACAGTATGGAGGTTCCTCAAGAAATTAAAAACAGNCAAAACCACAATGAGGCATTACCTTACATATGTCAGAACGGCTAATTAAAAAAAAGAGGAATCCTTGTGGACCGTTGGTGGGAATGTAAATTGGTACAGCCACTGTGAAGAACAGTATGGAGGTTCCTCAAGAAATTAAAAACAGAATTACCATATGATTCAGTAATTCCACTACTGGGTATTTACCCAAGGAAAATGAAAACACAAATTTGATATATGCACCCCTATGTTTATTGCAGCGTTATTTACAATAGCCAAGATATGGAAGCAACCTAAGTGTCCACTGAAAAATGAATGGATAAAGAAGAAGTGATATATATATCACACATATATTATACAGCCATAAAAAAAGAATAAAATCTTGCCATTTGCAATAACATGGATATATCTACAGGGCATACTGCTAAGTGAAATAAGTCAGAGAAAGACAAATACCATATGATTTCACTCATATTTGGACTTTAAGAAACAGAACAAACAAAGGAAAAAGGATACCAACCAAAAAACAGACTCTTAAAAATAGAGAGCAAACTGGTGGTTACCAGAATAAGTAGGTGGGGTGATGGGTGAAATAGATAAAGGAGATCCAGTACATTTATCTTGGTGAGCACTGAGTAATGTATAAAGTTGAATCATTTTGTACACCTGAAACTAATATAATACTATATATTAATTATACTTCCATAAATTTTTTTAATTTTAAAAATTCATTTCTCTTTTCCACCTTGCAGTATTTTTAACTTATTGTAAGGACTCAGTGTATGTTTGTGTAGTTGAGCTATGATCTTGTATTTTGCCACAGTTGTGCAAAAATTGCAATCCTTTCTACTCTAATCAGATCCACTAAGTCCAAGTGTTTAGAATTAACTTTGTGTATTGCATGAATTACCATTGTCATATATAGGAATTTATTTTAAATATATTGGACTTGGAAACTTCAAAACATTCATAGTTTTTTGAGGGGTTTTTTGTGGTTTTTTTTTTTTTACTTTCTGGAAAGGGTAGAGGAAAGAACATCATCTTCTATTGAATATGTGCTGTCCCAGGTAACTTGCATAAATATCATAGAGTTATAACATTGTTCGTATGCCAGTAGCCAGTGCTAATATTACCAGTCCCTATTAAAACCAAGAGAATTTGCTTTATCTTATTCAGTTCAGTGGATCTTGGATTGCAGACTAGGCTTCCAAATAGTTATTAGCTATTTTCTTAATTTCATATTTGAGAATCCTGGATTTTAGAGCAGTATTCAAATAACTATCCATGGCTTGAATTTTCTTTGTACAGTCTTATTAAGTATTTGTTCAGCAGAGGCTTACGTTCCTTGCCACAAAGGGTAGCTCAGTACCTCCTGAGGTAGTGATCCCACCTTTGAACCACTGTGGCTCTAAGAAAATTCTTTCTAATAAAGAGCAGGAATCTTCTCCTTCTAATATCCATCCACTGGTTCTGAATTAATTCCCTGGGGCCATGCAGAAGTAATCCAACAATTATTGGCTAGCAGATTAGTTTCCTAGGTAGGTTTGCTGTAACAAAGTACCACAGACCACAAACTGGGTTGCTTATAACAGTAGATATTTGTTCTCTTCCATTTCTGCTCTGTAGGCTGGGCCACTCTCTCTCTCTGAAGATTCTGGGAGAAAATCCGTTGCGTGCCCTTCTCTTAGGATCTGGTGTTCCCAGCAATTTTTGGCATTTCTTAGTTTATAGATGCATCACTTCCTTTTTTGCCTCCATCATTATACAGTATTTCTCTGTGGATCTATGCCTCTGTTTCCTCTTCTTATAAGGACACCATTCATATTGGATTAGGGCTCATCCTAGTGATATCACCCTAACAATAACATCTACAAAGACCCTATTTCTAAGTAATATCTTGTTCAGAGATACCATGGGTTAGGACTTCTACATACCTTTTAGGGGACATAATTCAACTCATAACACTGAGAATCTACTCTGTTCCAGGGTTTGAATTAGTAACTGAAGAGCATAAAGGGGGAAGGAAAAGATGAAATAAAAAGATGAAATAACTACACTCTGAGGGATATCAGTCTAGTCAGAAAAAGGTCCATAAAGAATTAGTACATGTTCAGGGGTACCCAGCTGGCTCGGTCAGAGGGGCACGCAACTCTTGATGTTGGGGTCCTGAGTTCGAGCCCCACATTGAGTGTAGAGATTACTTACATAAATAAGTAAACTTAAAAAAGAAGAATTAGTACATGTCTAAAGTGGGTGAGAACAAAAAGGCTGAGAACAGGACAAGTGACCCACCCTCATTAGGCAGGTAGAGCAAGGCTTCATGAGGAGGTTACTTCTTTTTTCCATTAATTTTCTGCTTGATTATAAAACAAATTCGTATTCAGTGTAGATCATTGGAAAATATGAAAAGCATAAAACAAAAAAAAATCTTAAACTTTCACTCAAGGATAAAATAGTTACTATTTTAGTGAACATTTTTAAGTATTCTCTCTATGCACGTATAAGAACTTTCATACAAAAATGAAATTGCTATAATGTTTGCTGTAATGTTCTATAAAAAAATTTTTCTGTTTAATAGGACTTCAAACATTTTTTCACTTCATAAGATACTCTGGAATATTTTTTGAGTTATATAATAGTCCATTTTGCAAATGGATTACAACTTACTTAAACTGTGTTTACAGAACCATAAACATATTTTAAAATTTCTTATTCTTAAACCAATGATGTGATTNTATATTTTATTTTATTTATTTATTTTTAAAGATTTTATTTATTTACTTGACAGAGATAGGACAGCCAGCGAGAGAGGGAACACAAGCAGGGGGAGTGGGAGAGGAAGAAGCAGGCTCCCAGCAGAGGAGCCTGACGTGGGGCTCGATCCTGTAACGCCGGGATCACGCCCTGAGCCGAAGGCAGACGCTTAACTGCTGTGCCACCCAGGCGCCCCCATAAATATATTTTAAAATTTCTTATTCTTAAACCAATGATGTGATTTTCATCACATAAAAATTTCCCATACCTTCTAGAAAAGTATCTTTAATTTACATTCTCACCATCAGAGAACCTATTTCTCCATCTTATCATCAACATTGTGCATTTTAAAACTTGGCCACTTGATNCATAAATATATTTTAAAATTTCTTATTCTTAAACCAATGATGTGATTTTCATCACATAAAAATTTCCCATACCTTGTAGAAAAGTATCTTTAATTTACATTCTCACCATCAGAGAACCTATTTCTCCATCTTATCATCAACATTGTGCATTTTAAAACTTGGCCACTTGATGGGCGAAAATGTATATCTTGATTTAATTTTCAAGTCTTTGGTTTTTAGCAAGGAAAAAATTTTTTATGTATCTTGCTTTTGTGAATCTTCCTAAAGATAAGCTTCATGAAGTAAATACTGTATCTCTCATTTTACTACTGTATTCCAGTTTCCAGTACGGTAGTAGATATATAGTTGTTACTTAGTAAATATTTATTGAATGCTCAGGCATTACTTAATTTTTCCCATGTTTTTATCAGTGTATTTTTATTTTTCTTATTGACTAGTAAGTGCTCTGTGTATTTTAAATAATTTAACTTCCCACTTATATCAGGAATATTTTCCCCACATTGTTTGCCATTTAATTTTTGTTAATTAAAATTGTTCCCATTTCTGTGTAGCAAATCAAGTAATGTTTTCCTCATGCGTTTTGTCTTTGGTGCTTGCTAAATAAAGCTTTCTGCATGCCACGATTATGTAACTAACTATTCATCAGTAGTTATAAGAAGCAATTCAGGAAGTAATGGTCAAACTCTATTTTCTCTGAAACTCTTAATCAGTGTTGTTGTAGGATTATTTCCAAAGTGTTTTGAAATTCCAGATTTCATTAAATAAAAATGATAATGGAAAATTATAGCAATAATAATAATTCCGAAGCTAAGAATTATTGTTAAACAATATATGTTATCTTAAAAAATCACAACCTTATCATCATCATCATCACCATCATCATCATCTGCTTTACAGCTGAGGAATCTGAGGATAAGAAAAGTAAATAAAACTCATTTATATTTGAGATGGTTTCTGAAATAGTGCTTTCTGATTGTTACATAAAAACATACTGCTTTAATTATTTTAGCTGTACCATGTGCACGTGAGGTGGAAGACTGGACCAGCTTCCTAAATAGAGGTTTCTGCTTCACGTATTCTCCATATGCAATTTAGCCTAGCCCCTCATTTCTCAGGTTTTTGCTCATTGCTGTCTTTCTAGTTGGAATAGTGGCTGAAGAGCTCTGAGGGATACAGTCAAAGCTATTTTTGAGTATTGTTGAAACTTCAACAAAAGAGATCCTTGGAGCTATGTTCCCATGGGAAACATCTTGAATCTCCTATACTTACTTCTTGTGATATCAACTACCTTAAAGGAGGAAAGTGGCAAGTTATTTTTGGTGTCTTTTCTCTACCTGGACCTTCCTGCACTATATCTAGCAGACACCCTTAGCTATTCTAGCTTGTATAAGGTATTTCTGTTTTTGTATTTTTTCATCATTTCAGTAAGGATATGCGTGTAGAATAGGAAGTTAGGTATTTATTTAGAAATCCATAAGGATCTTTAAAGGATGAGTAAATGTCCTTTTAGGCAGAAGAGAGGTGTAAGACATTCTAGGTAGGAAAATTATTCACAGAAAATGTAGAAGTAAGAAAGAAACTGTCTGGAACTGGTGTGGTTGCAATTAGGAAAACATAAAGTAGGAAAGGTAGTTTGGAATTAGATTATGCAGGATTTTGTGTGCCAAATTGAGATACGTGGGTTTTGTTCTTTAAGAAACCAAGAACCGGGGCGCCTGGGTGGCTCAGTCATTAAATATCTGCCTTCAGCTCAGGGCATGATCCCGGAGTCCTGGGATCGAGCCCACATCAGGCTCGAGCCCCACATCAGGCTTGAGCCCCACATCGGGCTCCTCCGCTGGGAGCCTGCTTCTTCCTCTCCCACTCCCCCTGCTTGTGTTCCCTCTCTCGCTGGCTGTCTCTCTCTCTGTCAAATAAATAAATAAAGTCTTTATAAAAAAAAAAAAAAAGAAAAGAAAAGAAACCAAGAGCCATCAGGATATTCTCTCTACAAATGACAATCCTTCAAACACATGAAATTGCTAACATATTTCCCTTGAGATTGTTTTCTGCTAACTAATTAACTAATATGCCCAGTTTCTTTTCTGCTCTGGTAGCATAGTTTGATTTTATCATTTTTTAATAGTTCTATGAACATACTTCAGTTTATTATCTATGGCAGTTACTAAGTATACTTTATAATGTTTCCTTTTGCATTTTTAAAATGCTGCTTTCACGTGTATAATACCTTGAAAACACAGGCTTTATCACTTTCCTATTTTTTATTCTTTCCTACCACCACACACAATACTCCCAACACACGCAAAATACTGGGATCATCTTATTAACTGAGTAGAGACTTTATTATTTTTGGGTGAATAAAGTGATTGTTAGTGTCAACAATCAATTTGTATTTGACAGTAATGCTGCAGACCTCATGTTCTCTCTCTCTCTCTATCCAGCAATGTATCAACATGTCTGTTTTTTATTTCATGTCTGAAATGAAGTCCAAAGATCAAAAGTAGGAGCTCTCAATCAGGGGCCTGTTAATTAGATAGTAACTTCTAAAATTTCCCCAATTTTTTTACCTGAATGCAAAAGAATAATTTATTTGGAAATTTTTCATATCTTATTCTATGGTTTTCTTAAAGTTGGTTTGCTGGTTTTGCAATAGAGCTGAACCATTGCCATACTTCCATTAAACCAAAAATAGAAGAAAAAAAAAAAGAGTAAATGTTTCCTACTTGTTATATCCCTTAAGTTTCTCCAGCCATGCAGAGTATCTTTAATGGCATTATTGTTAGCTTGGAATGCTGTGTAACAACCTTGCACATATACCAACTTAAATAGGAAAAAAAACAATGGCTAACCGTGATAGAAAAAAGGTGGGGTAATAGCATACACACCCTGAGTAGTTTAAGCAAATTTCCTGAAAGTTAGCCAATGGAAATTTGGAACACTGTCTAATTGTCTAAGACTACCTACCATTCCTGTTCTGAGGTAAAATATACCATATTAGATACTGTTAAAGTGATCTTGTACTAAAACACATGAATCAAGAAGAATTTGAATTTTTTTTTAAAGAGTCCCTTTATGACAAAGTAATGGGGAAAAACAACATACTATGGGAATATTTAAGTCTTCCATAGCAAAAGATGGCTCTTTGATATTTAATGTCATCTGTAACTATTTATAAGGGACACTGTGTGAGTAAATGGGGGTGGGGTTTTATCTTTTGGCAAACACCTTATCAATATGCTGCCCCACCATGTTCAGTGGACAGCATCATTTCTGATAATAAATTTTTAGGCAAGCAAATGATTATGTCAGAAATAATAATAAGAAACCCATCACAACATACCTACACTTGATGAAATCTAATTTTTAACAAGAGCGTAGATATTTGTGATTATAATTGGATAGGAAAATGAAAAGTATTTAATGAAGGCCTTAGCTTTGGCTGAAGCCTTCCTTACAAGTATATGCAGACTATGCCCATATTTTAAAATGAGGCATGAGAGTACCATATGGGACTTGCAAAGGAGATGGGAAAAAGCTAGGTTTGTGTAGGTCTTTACCCACGTTGAAGGTATAAAAAGGAAGGCATGGAGATTAGAAGAGGGTTTATGGGGAGAGCTATCAGAAAACTGTGAGTCCTCTGCCCTCCACCTCTTTATTGTGCTCAGGAAAATAGGCATCAAAATAACCACTCAGAAAGTTTGGCATATGTCCCTTGCAACTTGGAAGGAATGGTGGACACAGTCTCAGGCCAGACAAATTAAAGGGTAGGAAGCTGACTGTGGCTGGCTGGCTGCCCTGACGGTGGAATTGAGAGAAACCAATACATTGGAATAGTCTGTTCTTCCAGAATTTCTGAGGGGCAAAGGATGTGTGATAGTTTCTCACAGACCAGGTGAGGGAAAAGAGAGATAGAGCAGAGCAGGTGGGGTAGCTTTACCTTTTCTCCAACAAGATTCTCTCAGAAGAGAGAAGCTGGAGGTGTGCTATGATGTCTAGGGACTGAGGTACGCAATCAGCCATTGGCGATGCTTTCCCCTACACCACAGGAGCTTTGGAGAAGTGTTCCCCAGCAATGGGCTTTCTCCGAAGAACCTTAAAAAGCATCCCCAAAAAGAACGAGTGCTTTAAACACCTGGCAAGCCTGGAGAATGTCATCTCTAGTTCTTTATGACAGTATACGAGGAATAAAATCTTTCCTGCTACTTCATCTCCCTAAACCCCACCAGCTCCACCTTGGGAGAAGTCAGAAACCGTGGATTAGCAAGCTGGAGGAAGAAAGGTAGAAGCATAAGACAGAAACAGAAGTAAAGCTGCTATTCGTTTGAACAGATTTGATCTAAGGAGGAGAAGATTTGGTATAAATATAGTTGGAAGTTTTTACAATTACATGGGGCTGGTCATTTTAATATTAGAACTGTGATTTGGGGGACTAACATGACCAGAGGTTACTCTGAGGGTGACCAAAACAGTCAACAGTACTTTCCCTAAAGTGCATCTTTTAAAGCGAGGTAAGAACCAAGCCTGCAGAATGGGTTTGAATGGATGGCAGTTTCCTGGTTGTACACTTGAGTTGTCCTTGTTCAGTGTTTGTGCTTAGCTGTCTACCTATCCCCAAAACCCTCTAGCTTCCAGATATGAGGACAGTTGGCTCCCATCGTTAACTTCATTCTAGGCCCAGGGTGGAAAATATAGGACCCTTCATCCCAACCCATTTCAGTAATTCAGGATCCATTTACTTCATTGCTGGCCCCTCTAGCCTTGTACCTTGAAAGTTGTTTTAATAGTCAGCATTTTGCATCCTTTCTTGTCACAAAGCCTCCATCTTGTTTTCCAACTCTCCGTTTTTGATTTGCATCTGACATCAGCTATTCTTCCCATGGCCTGAGCTCCAGTCCCCTGCGTGGCATCCCACCACACATTGCCAATCCACCTGCCAGCCCTCCTTGTTTCCAGACTCCCTCAGGCTTTGCAGAGCTTGCCTGCTATGGTCTCCTACTCACTCACTCACTCACTCACTCACTCACAGACCTCCCTGAAGCAGAATTCCTGCCCAGACTTTTCCCTGCCTCTGGCTCTTTGCTTCGTATCATCACTGAAACAGACTCCTTTTGCCCATGTCGAGCCTCTCTGAAACTCTTTTCTTGCTACTGAGAAAAGCCCCACTTACTGTTCCATGCCCAAGAAGCCCTTTTAGATCAGGCCTGGATCCCATCAGTCTTCTTAAACTTTAGTTAAGGCCATGGAGAGCATGTTCCTCAATTTAAAAATATTTATTTATTGAATCCTCTAGTCCGGGTGTTTTGGAGTAACAAAGAAACATATCCTTGAGTATCTTATGTGAGGAAGACCCAATTGTATAGTTCTTAAACTGATGAAAAGAAAGTTTAATGTACTTTGAAAAATCTACTTCTTTATTAATTGCTCTTATACTTTTGTATGCCTTTCTCACCCAAACCTCCTGAGTGACAGTTCTGAGTGACAGGCTACCAGGATAGTAAGCCTCTTCCAAATCCAGGGGTACATCAGGCAGCAATGCCACCTTGTAGAACAGGTTTACCAAGATATCTAGGTTTTATTGTGCACTTTGATTTGTGGGAACCCATATTCATGATTTATTACCTATACCAACTTGATCAGCAGGAAAAGTAGTAGATATGTAACACTGAGGATGTTGTCAAGAATGTAGGCTTGGATTTACACATTTATATAAAGCAGACTCTCTTTCTGCTTCACCCAGATTCCCATTCAGTACCACCCTGTGGCAGTTGTGCAGTGAAGTCTACCCTAGAATCATATCTCACACACCTGGTTATGATGTCATTTTAATAAAAAGTGCTAGAACGATATTCTTTTTTTAAAAAACATAAAACATTTTATCCTTTTTCAAATAACTATGATTTCATTTAATCCTTACGGTTTACACTCAAATTTAAAGCAGGCACAAGGACCAATAGTGCCATTTTACAAGGATATGAGTGACCCCAAAAAGTTAAGAGATCTGACCAAACTTAAATAGTTGAAGTTGGGTAAGGCCCTGGTCTCCCAACTCCCAGCCAAGCATCCTTTCCTTATATGCCAGCCCTTATTCTTATTAGTTCTATTATTTTTTTTATTGAGGTACAATTTGACATATAAGGTTATATTTGTTTCAAGTGTACAACCTCGTGATTGCATATTTGTGTATATTGCAAAATGATCTCTATCATAAGTCTGGTTAGCATTCTTCACCATACATAGTTACAAACACTTTTTTTCTTGTGATGAGATCTTTTAAGATCTAGGAAATTATTAATTCTAAAGATTAGGTTTGACTGCAAATGATAGGAAAACCAAAAAAATTGTGATTTAAACAAGATAGAATTGGAAGGGCACCTGGGTGGTATGGTCGGTTAAGTGTCTGACTCTTGGTTTTGGCTCAGGTCGTAAGATTGAGCTCCGCAGTGGGCTCCATGCTCAGCGTGCAGTCTGCTTGAGATTCTTTCTCCCTCTCCTTCTGCCCCTCCTGCTCATGCGCTCTCTCTCTCTCTCTCAAACAAATAAATCTAGAAAGAAAGAAAGAAAGAAAGGAAGGAAGGAAGGAAGGAAGGAAGGAAGGAAGGAAGGAAGGAAGGAAGGAAAACAAGACAGAATTTGATCATTTCTTTGCTATCCTCAATACTTGGCATTTCAAGACAACTCCTCAAGTTACAATCATGAGGTCCACAGTGTTACTAACCATAATGATAAGGAAGATTAGGGACAGAACACAATTTTTTCCCTTTAAGGACATTTTCTAGAACTTATACAGGACATTTTTCCTAAATTCCATTGGCCAGAATTTAATGACATGACCCTCGTTAGCTTCAAGGGAGGCTGGGAAGTATAACCTTTATTCTAGGTGGTCACATGCTTTGAAAAATTTGTAGGTTCTATTACTAAAGAAGAAAAGGAGAGAGGGTATCGAGGCGATAGCTAGCAGTGTCGACCACATCTTTGCGTTTTATTGGCAGAGGTCTGTTTTCCTTAGATTACCTTTTTATTTATATCTACTTGTTTCTGAAATACAGTGAGATTTTTAGGTCTTTTATTTTATACCTATGAACAGAGTACCCATAAATGTCAGTAACGGTAGAATTATTTTAAAATTTTATCTTCACCCTAATTAAGCTTTAATGTGACATCTTGCTTCAGTTTTAATTAAGAGGATACTGAATAAACATTTTCTTTGATTTGTTTATCATACAAAGCATGATATTAAATACTCAGATATATTGATTAATGAAGTGTATTATGCCACCACTTGGATCAGTCCCTCCTCATTACTCATTTGGACTCTTACTAATCAACCATCTCAAAGTCTTCCTCTTAAATCTATTGAAAATATCACTGCTGACATAATTTCCCTGGAGTGCAGCTATGATAATGTCACTTCTCCATGTAAACACCTTAATGAGTTCCCATTTCCTATAGAATAAATCCAAAGTTTTTAGCCTGGAAATTACCACTTCCCACAGTATTATTCAAACCTTAATCTTTAGATTTTTCTTTCATTATAGCCTTTGTAATATTCATCCATAGTGGAAATATTCCCTAAATCCCATAAGTGTCTGATATTTTTATTCCTCTCTAACTTTGCTCCTGAAGTTTTGGGTATGTCCCCTCCGCCACATATCTTCTTCTATATATTTTATCTTATTTCAAGGACCTATGAAATGCCACCTCCTTCATGAAGTCCTGGCCTAACACTGATACTTTTCTTAAACTTATTACTATGGGTCGAGTTTTAAGGAATTTATACATCTCTTACTCTCTTATCACATCATTCATTTATTAAATAAACTTAAAATTTTAGTTCACCCAAGGGCACTTTGTAGATAAAGTATATACACTAAGTAGTTATTGAATGAATGAATAACATAATGTTTTGACTTTGTCTGCAAGCTAGGGCTTCTTGGAAACACCTTGTAGGAGATGAAGAAACATAATTGGGCTCTAATTTTTTACTTCCAGTTTAAATCTAGTACCAGACAATAGGAAGTGAATGGCATTACTACTTGATACCAGATGAATAATTCACAAGCTAATTCAGAATCAGTCTAAGGTCTTTTGCAAGAAAAACAATAGCAACAAAAACACATTACAAATCCCACGTATTTTCTTCTCATAATTAGTGTATCTCTATTAGTCATGCCATGCCTTTAGCACAATAGTTTAAATTTATAGACAAATATTTGCTCAATAGTTTTTTAAAAAGAAAAAAGCGGGTACTGTAAGTTTGGACCAGTTTGATCAACATCAAATTTGGGCACATTCAGAACAGATAATTGAACTGATAACTTGTGAGTAGATAGAATAATAGAATGTGGTGTCTATCAGAAGCCATAAATTACAGGTTGCAACAAATTAAATTTGCTGCTTCTTTCGATAGGGTTATCATAATGGAAAATCAGGGAGACATTATGTACCAAGGATATCTTGATTCTTTTAGTTATGTAGTAGTGTTCTTTACTAATATAGAAATAATATTATAATAACAATAAGAGAAACAAATATTACCCCCATATCACCGTCTAATGATCATTTCTTTATTTTTCCAATTTTCCTCCAGTTCTTTAATTCATTTATTTATTCACTGACCATTTGTTGAACATCTTCTTTATATTTCATGTAGAATATTTGAATTTTAACAGTTAATTTGGCTTTCCAGTATCCATGTGGATAAGATGGTGAAATATGAATTTAATGATAATATGATATTCCTGATTAATACCCAATTTATCAAATCATGCCTATTGAATGTGGATTACTGATTTGGTATCAACCTGAAAGGATGCTAAAATTTCTGTTTTGGGGTCTATTGCTAGTCAATATGTTCATCATAGTCTTTAGTATTAAAAGAAGTAATGATTATCAAATCCACAGATGTACTATTGAGACAAAATTGTAGATGATAGTAATACCACAGGTAATAAAAACTAGAATTTGATTCTCCCATTTTCATGTCATAATCTCCAGGAATTGTGTCTACATTATTGATAGTAATGAAACTGATGGAAGCTAATGCTTTCAAAAGAGAACCGACTATGTATCAGCCATGGTGCTAAATTTTACCAATTTTATTTAATCCTTACCGAAAATTTTCAGATGAGACAATCATTTTATAGATGAGGAAACAGAGGTTCAGATTGGTTAGGTAACACGGTCCCCAGGTTAGTGAGGATCAAAATCAGGATTTCAAGCCTGATCTTCTGACTATAAAGCCTATCTTGCTTTTATCTCAAATTCTTCATAATTAAGTATAACTAGAAACTTCTCTTTAATTTTTCAGTATTTTCTCCATCTTTAACTCATTCTGAAGGGTTTCTGCTGTGTCCACACTGTATTTACAGACCTTTAAAATTAAAAACAATGATAGGTTGACCACAGAACTTCTTATGTATATACATTGATCACTTTAATTATCTCTCCTTCCTTTCTCTCAGGGAATGCTTTTATAATTTTATTTCTACTTCTTTCTACTTTCATCAATCCATCATGGAAGACAGTAGGGTCAGTCTTGTTTCTTTAAAGTTTTTGATTACTCACTTTTTTAAAAAGACTTAATTTTTTAAAAAGATTTTATTGGGGCGCCTGGTTGGCTCAGTCATTAAGCGTCTGCCTTCGGTTCAGGGCATGATCTTGGCCTTACAGGATCGAGCCCCACATCAGGCTCTCCCGCTGGGAACCTGCGTCTTCCTCTCCTACTCCCCCTGTTTGTGTTCCCTCTCTCTCTGGCTATCTCTCTCTCTCTCTCTCTCAAATAAATTTATTTGAGAGAGATAGAACACGTGCGGGGGGAGAGGTGGTGCTGGGCTCTATCCCAGGACCTGGGATCATGACCTGAGTCAAAGGCAGATGCTAACGGACTGACTGAGCCCCCCAGCTGCCCCAAAAAGACTTAATTTTTTAAAGCAGCTTTAGATTCATAGCAAAATTGGGTAGGAGGTACAGATATTTCCTACAAATCTTCTGTCCTCATAAATGCGTAGCTTCTCTCATTAGCAACATCCTGCACCAGTATGGTACATTTGTTACAATTGGTGAACCTACACTGACATGTCATAGTCACCCAAAGTCCGTAGTTTACAATAGGCTTCGGTCTTTGGGTCGTATAATCTATGGATTTGTACAAATGTATAATGACATATATCTGTCATTACAGTACCACACAGGATATATGTTTACTTCCTGAAAAATCCTGTCTGTTCATCCCTGCACCCCAAACCTTTTGCAACCACTGATCTTTTTATTGTTTCCATAGTTTCACCTTTTCCAGAATGTCATATAGTTGGAATCATATAGTATGTAGCCTTTTTCAGATTGGCTTCTTTTACCTAGTAATATGCATTTAAAGTTCCTCTATATCTTTTTGGCTTGATGGCTCATTTTTGTTTGTGTGCCAAATAATATTCGTTGTCTGGATGTACTACAGTTTATCCATTCATCTACTGAAGGACATCTTGGTTGCTTCCAACTGTTGGCAATTATGAATAAAGCTGCTGTAAATTTCATGAGCAGGTTTTTGTGTGGACATGTTTTCTTTCAGTTCATTTGGGTAAATACTAAGGAGTATGATTTGTGGTTGGTATGGTAAGGGTATGCTTAGTTTTATAAGAGAGCACCAAATTGTCTTCCAAAGTGGCTGTCCCATTTTGCATTCCCACCAGCTCCCCATGCTCCCAGTGAGCATTCCTGTTGCTTCATATCCTCACCAACATTTGGTGTTGTCAGTGTTCTGGATTTTGGCCATTATAGTATAGGTGTGTAGTGGAACTGCTTACTCTTTCAGATTGCTGACCTGGGGTGCCTGGGTGGCTCAGTCATTAAGTGTCTGCCTTCGGCTCAGGTCATGATCCCAGGGTCCTGGAATTGAGCCCCGCATTGGGCTCCCTGCTCAGTGGGAAGCCTGCTTCTCCCTCTCTCACTCCCTGTTTGTGTTCCCTCTGTCGCTGTGTCTCTTTCTGTCAAATAAATAAAATCTTTAAAAAAAAAAAAAAGATTGCTGACCTTATTGCCTATGCTCAGTACATACTTGGCTATTATGGATTCTAAAATGGCGCAATTCCAAAGTTTTCATCAATTTCTCTTCATCAGCCCCCTGCAGCTTTCATAACCATGTGTAGGCTAGCAATTCTCTTTATTACTTTTTCTAAAATCTGAAAAATGATATTGTCTAGAAGATCAGGCAAATGTTTACTGATGCACTGATTTTTAGCAGAATATAGCTTTAGAAGATGTCTGGACAGATTAGATTTTTCCATTATGTGTATCTTTTGTTTCTGGGACAGCTTTGGCAGCACCTTCCACACGTTTTACCTGCCTGAACAGTCTGCAACTCTAGAACCATAGCATTTTCATTCATTTTATCCTCACCAAAGTGTGATCCCTATACCTTTATTCTTAGAAGACATCCAGAGTTTGTCTCAACACCAAGATTCTATTGTTTTTGTCTTGTACAGTTCTATCAATTTTGTTTTGTTTTGTATAATTTTGTACAATTATAGCTAGAGGAGGATGTTTAGATTGATGAATGCATAGCATTGATATTTATTTATTTGTAATTTTTTCTCAAATAATAATAGCCATTTTAATTGTATAATTATGGTGGAACAAGGAGAGGTAATTGCAGTCTTAGCTTGTTAAATATTTTAAACAGAGCATGAATATCTATTGATAGCATCTACTCATGTAAATATTTAATTGAATTTTCCTAAATGAATTCCTCAGAGAATCACAAAGCAATCTCTACTACATTAATTGAGATAAGAGTCAGATGCATAATGCCAGAAAGGGACCCAGGGTTTAATCCCAACCTTCCCTGACTCAACACAAAGACTTAGCTCTATATCCGTTCTCCAGTCCTTAGCATTAGAAAGTGCAAGTTAGTTCTTACTATTGCTCAGATCCTTTTCTATGCAATTCACATAGCTTTAATCCAATCAATAAAGGGAAGGAAAAATCTCTGAAAAACGCAGAATTATTTTTGATATGTGAAAAATGACAGCTCAATATCATTTGAGTCCATAGACATATACGGAAGAACTAGTTTCCAAAGCAACAGTAACCAAGTTGCCCTTATAAATTCAACTATGTGAATTATTTATTTCTCAGAGATTTTTCAGTAGGGATAATAAAAACAAGTACACAGTAGCTAACCCATATTTAGAGCAGCTGTCATTTAAGAGGGAAATATTGTTGCATTTGGGAAAAATTGATATTTTGAACTGCCACAATTGTGCATTATTTGTTCCATTTACCTTCTCTTAATGGTTTGGGGAAAATGTGTAAGAGGAGAAATGAATGTTGAGCTTTTTATGTCATGTACAGGTTAAGTAGGCACATTGTTCTCAACAGAGATACAAAGCTAATGGGTAATGCCTAAGTGCCATTCTACCAGCAGGACTCTAGCTATTTGAGTAGAGAGATATCCCTCACTCCATGAAACAAGGTCATTTTTCTATTCTTTCTGCTGATGAGTGACTAGTAATTCAGTAGGTAATTGATAGGAAAGAGAGGCGATTCCACCAGCTAGAGTCAAAAAGACCCAAATTTCATACGCATTTAAGCAATCTTTGGTAGCTATCCACCATCACTGAGAGAGGAGGCTTTTCTATATCATCCTTCCATAAGGCCTCTTAGCATGCTCACTGGGCATGTCTTTTATTTTCTTCACACCTGCCCTTTAAACCTGCTTTCTACATAAGCAAAGGTGAATGGTATTGTTGAGTATTTAGTAGTTCCTCTATTAGCACCCCTTAGGCATAGCTTCAAAAACTGTTAGTCTTGGGGCTCGTGAGTGGCTCTGTTTAAATATCTGCCATTGGCTTAGGTCAGGATCCCAGGGTCCTGGGATGGAGCCTGGCCTAGGGCTCCCTGCTCAGCAGGGTCTGCTTCTTCTCCCTCTGCCCCTCCCCTTGCTCATGCTCTCTTTCTTGCTCTCTGTCTCTCAAATAAATAAGTAAAATCTTTTTTAAAAATGTCAGTCTTACAGTTTACCCTCTCCTGCTTCTCCAACTCTAAGTCTAACACAAAATATATAATAGCATGGAGGGCATTTAGCTCAGTTTTCTGACATGGATGTACAGCATGATGCCATGTTTTCCCAGGTTTCTAGGGCTCTCCCTCAGCTTGTATTTATGGCTTCTGATGGATACCACATTCTATTCTAAGTACTCACAAGTTGTCAGTTCAGTTATCTGTTCTGAATGCTGCCCAAATTTGATGATAATCAAATTGGCCCAAACTTACAGTACCGCTTTTCTCTTTTTTGACTGTTGAGACGTAAAAAAACATTGATGGATACATAGCATAGCTGCCCAGTAACATCTGTATGTTGTTCTTAAGAATGTAGTTGAGTTGAACAAAATTAAAACTATATCTGTTCTGGACCCATTTACTAAATGGAAACATGGGCAAATTATTAGAAGTGATTCCAATATTTTGTAATTATTTTTTTAAACTACATTGAAGATGTAAAACACTTGCTTCTATGTGAAATAGAATATTGATATTCATTTATGGAGGTTTGAACTACTTTTCTTTTCCTCAGAAGACACTCAGTTTATAATTAATTTTCTAAAGTGTATTTACTGGCATTTAGCAATTACCTAATCAGTCTGTGACCATTTAGGTATCAGTTACCCCAATCTGATGAGGAATAATTGTTCTTAAAATAGAGTCCACTGATAGCCCCATTCTACTGAAATTATGTGACTTTGACAATTAAAAGTAGTAAATGGGCTGCTATTTTACTACTGAACTATCAGTACAAAAATTAAGAACTTCCTGACTTTTAGAAGCCTATAGGTTCTTGTTTTCCAATAAATTTCAGGGGCTGAGTAGATGTCAAACACTTCACCTCCTAAAAGTTTTTGAATTGGGGAGAGAATAGGGAGTCATATAAGGGCAAATATTAGTTACAGTCCTTATGAGTAATTCCTGGAAATATGAGGTACCCAGAAGTAAATGAAGGCCTTATTTATTTGTTTTTATTTTTATTTATTTTGTATTTTAAAATTTTATTGAATAATAATTGACATACAGTATTATATTAGTTTCAGATGTACAACATAGTTATTCAATATTTATATATGTTACAAAATGGTCACCACTATAAGACTAGGAAAGTCCTGTTTATTTGCTTAAGCTCCAAGCTTCCTCATTTTTCTGTCCACTCAAATTTTGCCAACTGAGTGAGTTTATAGTTAACTCATTCATGCATTTGAAGAGTCTGGCTGTGTATCACAAATTGTGATAGACACAGGCGATGGGGAGACCCAGTTGCCCTAAGATTTGCAATGAAGTAAAAATGTTATGTTAAGATCAACAAACCTGTGGGCTAGCCGAAAAGTTTAATTTAGGAAGGAACATTTGAGCTGGTGAAGAAGAACGAGGGAGGAAGAGTATTCCAGCCCAGTGGTGAAACCCAGGGATATGCTCGAAGGTGATGTGGTTGGGACCACACCATATGTATGGTTGCTTGGCAGGTTTGGGGGCATAAGGAGAGAGAGAGAGAGAGAGAGAAAGAAAATGAAGTTGGAGGGCTAGTCTGTAGAGGAGGACTCAGCGAACTGGGATTAACATTTTAGTTTTTCATGTGGGCCTTATGGAGACCCTGAATTTTTTAACACTGAGAAGTAACATGATCAAATTTATACCTTTGAACAAAAGATAGACTGAAAAAAGCAGAAAATGGATAAAAAGAGACCAGTAGTCAAGCTACTTATTTTTGTTTCTTATTTGGTGTAATGTACAGACCCAGTAAATGTTTGAGGAAAGAATAAATACCCCCTGGGAAATTTAAAATATCGATGTGGAACGCAGAAGCAAGATGGAAGTATATAGGGGTGGCCTGGAGAATCATTTGGGTGAGGTGCATAGGAAGAGGAAGAAAACATAGGATAGAGCTCGAGAAAACACCAGTGTTTAAGGGCAGGTAAAAGATAAGAAACCAGCGAAATGTCTAGTGGAATGGGAAAAAGCATGGAGAATATAGTGCCCATGATCCTGATGGAAGTAAATTTGAAGAAGGAAAGAAAAAATAAGCAAAATAAAGTGGTGCAGCAAGGTGAATGTTGGTTTTCCGTTGAATGCCATTACTGGCGAAATGACAACAGCTTCATCAGAGTGACTGCAAAAGGAACCAACCCGTGGGGAAGAGGATAGGACAAGATGGTGAGAGTAGTTATGGAGGGAGGAAAAAGATGGGATTTGCCACTGAAGTGGAAGACAGTGTCAAGCTTTCTTTAGTGCAGGTGGAGCTGAACTTGTTTTATCAACTACAGACAATAGAGAATTGAAGAAGAGAGAAGAGACAGAGAAAACACTGATGGATAAATTCTGGAGAAGTCTCCAAGCAGTGGGATATCACTGCACTGGTTGCATGATGTTTTTATGAGAAGAACTTAGAGCTTAAAAAAATACTTAAAATGGAGGACGGGTAGGGATTGAGCTGGTAATTTACTCATAATTCTGCCATCAAGAAGTTGATCTAATTGAATCCCTGATCCTGGTAAGAAGGGATAAAATGCTCCATTTGAAAGCATAATTTTTCTTATTAATATTCATTGATTCATAGATTTTTTTTTTAATCTGAAAGGGAATTAGAAGATCTCTTGAAGTTCCTGTCAGGTCAGTAAGGTCCTGAAAATGGAGGAAAGTCATGACTTTGGGGCCTCTTTTTCTGGAGCCTGCTTCTAGTAGTTGGAGTGGTTAATGCAAGGAAGGAGGTGCTCCTTTCTGCTTTCTACTGCGTCTTCCATCACTGCAGGGAGGTCCAGATGGTAGGTGGGAAGGGATAGGAACTGAGATCAGTCTGGATTCTGCTGGTACTGCACTGAGGATTTACTTTCACTGTTTTGGATTGGTGGTCTATCTGTTGAGAAAGTGATGCAAGAATCCATTATATCTCGTAGCAGATAATCAAAAGCACTTTTTTAAAAGTTCAATTGTAATAAGAAAATGTGAAGTTATAAAACCTATAATACAGAGGTTTTCAGATGCCAGTACAAAGTGATGACACTCTGGCAACTCTGCTTGCACACCGGAAGCTGTATTTAATATCAGGAATGTCATAAACGCTCAATATTTTTTAAAGCTATATATTAGAGAATAATAAAAAATTAATTTCAATGTTATATCATTTAAAAATGGATTTGCATTAAAAATGTGTACTTTTTCTGTAGTTAAAAGTCTGTTGCTTGACTTGTCTCTCTTTTTTTTCTCCTTTGCTCACTTGTTTCTTATATTCCACATATGTGGGGACATGGGTTAAATAGGTGATGGGAATTAAGAATGGCACGTGTCATGACAAGCACTGGATGATGTATGGAATTGCTGAATTGCTATATTGTACACCTGAAACTAATATAACACTGTGTGGTAACTATACTAGAATTAAAAACAATAAAAAAGTAGAACCAAAAAAATGTAATTTTTACAACATTCAACTCTGGGAAATAATTGGTGCTTGAGACATTTCGTGAACTGCTTTTCAATATGAAAAGAAAATTATTTTTCTTGATTATAAAGATAATGCAAACTCTAAATATTAAAATAAGTAAACACATAAAGAAGAAAGTTTTTTAAAATCCATATAAAATACCACCACCTAGAGATAAATACTGTTCATATTTAAGAAAACATCTTCTCAGATGTAGTTCTATAAGGGCACCTGGCAGGCTCCATCAGAAGAGTATGTGACTTGGGGTGCCTTGGGTGACTCAGTCGGTTAAGTGTCCAGCTCTTGATTTTGGCTTAGGCTTCAGGTCATGATCTCACGTTCCTGAGATTGAGCCCCGTTATGGGGCTCTGCACTCACTGGAGTCTGCTGGAGATTCTCTCCCTCTCCCTCTGCCCCTCCCCCTGCTCACGCACATGCGCTCTCTCTTTCACTCTCTCTCTAAAGTAAATATTTAAAAAAAAAAGAGAACATGTGACTCTTGATCTTGGAGTCATGAGTTTGAGCCCCATGTTGGGTGTAGAGATTACTTAAATAAATAAAACTTTAAAAAAAAACAGGTGTAGCTCTATAAAAGCACCAGTATACATACACTTGTCATAATTTTACTAAATAATTCTTTAATTTTTGATGAAGCCATAAAACCTTTCCGAATTTAATTTCCAGGGGTTGGAGACTATGGTTTCTAAACATCTTTTGTGTTCTTGCCTTCACTGCAACATAGAAGAACAGATACATTCGGAATGAAAGGCTATTTTATGTTGGTTCACATTAGTAGCAGTTTTCAGTTAGAAAGAGACTGGTTCAGAAGTTCTTTTGTGTCTGTAAGTGATATTTTGCTGTTCTTTTCATATAAATCTTTATGATGCCTTTCTTTTCCTACAAGCCATGATTTTCCTCCATAAAATGAGGGAAAGGAACAGCACTCGATGATGGTATTTTTTTGCACCCAGGGACGTACAAATTACTAAGAATATATCTTATTCCATTGGGCTGAGAAGTCTTAGTTACAACTTGAAGACCTGCTATGAGGAGACTCAGAATGAAAAAGGGAATCTTTTCCTTCTTTTTTCCTATTGAAGAGATTGTAGGAGAGAAGGTCATGACCTTGTCACCTAGGATTTATTCTCTGACAAAAGGAGGAACCAAAAGAAGGCAGCTGACAAAGGGGAAACTCCTCATAAATTCCTAAAGAGAGCTTAGAGCACATGTGCCAGCATCCTCCTTGCTACAGGGTTTCAAGAAGAGCTAAGCTATTTGGGTGGGAGAGTTTAAAGGGAAAAGAAAAATAATGAAAAGCAAGAGAGAGCACAGGGAGAAATAAACAGAGTCAGAAAGAGAAAAATTGAAGCAGATGGTGGGTGTGGATAAGCCAGGACTTCCAATGCCTACCACCCCTGGTTCGTTTCTCTGCCCAGAGTAGCCGAGCCCCTTGCTCCAGGCTCAGCCCTTGCAGACAACCGCTCCTTCACTTGGGACCTCATGATTTATTCCATTTGTTTTTGTGCTTACGCTGTTTCAATTTGCGGACTGGTCCTGGATCCTTATCTTTCTTTTGGCCTTTCTTCTGCTTACCAAGGAAAGCAAGATTACAGTTCTTAGCAGTGAGTATCTGGATGAAGATACTTGCAGGAGATGTGCCATCCTACATGGCCAGGAGAGTGTCATATGTCCATCTCATTTCCTTTCAGAAAGTCTCCTGACGTCCACTGCCAGCCAAATGAGCAGCAGGCAGTGACTCTTACCCTCCCCAGAAAACAAGGTAGCCAGGAACACAGAGAACAAAGATAAGTGCAAAAATTAAACCTTGGTTGCAAACCTAGGATGTAACTTCTATCACTGGTTTTAGTGTTTGGTGTCACATGTTCTGTCAGTATTTAGCCATCTGTATTATTTACTGTTTTTTAAAAGAGACTGTTGAAAGGTTTTTTTGAATAGCCTGTCTTTATATTATAGTTTCAATTCAATGGCACCTTTGAAGTGGTTTTTCTTTTCTTTTTATTTTTAAAGATTGATTGATTATTTGAGAGAGAGAAAGAGCGTGTGGAGGGGGGTGAGGAGGGGTAGAGAGAGGGAGGAGAGAGAGAGAGAATCTCCAGCAGACTCCCTGCTGAGTGCAGAGTCCAATCAGGGCTCGATCTCACAACCCTGGGATCACTACCAGAGCTGAAATCAAGAGTTGGATGCTTAACTGACTGAGCCACCGAGGCGCTCCATGAAGTGGTTTTTCTGTGTGGATTCCAACAAAATTAAGACCCTTGCCCCTGATCATGCTGGCTTGCTCTCTCTGTCTCTCAAATAAATAAAAAAATCTTTAAAAAAAAACCCTGCATCTAATATGGCACTCACTTCCCCTACACTAGGCCTAATTATCTATATCCTATTTCTGCAAAAAGCGGTCATCATTTCCCAGTTTTTCAATCCAGAAACCTAGGCATTGCCCTCCTCCTTCTCATGCAACTTCCCTGACAGGGATGGCATCTTATAAAGAGACTGTGGTCTTTCTCCCCTCTTCTCCTCCCAGCACTACCCCTGAATTCAGGTCCTCCTCCCTTCTCACTTCCAATAGCCTCTAGCTCGTCTCCACTCTGCCCGCCTTCCACATCTCCCCTCCTTACCATCAGTCCTTCTTCTCCAAAACTCCCAAAGCAGTTCTTTACATCTAAGACATAAATTGGTGTTTCCCTTTTACTAAAGATACTTCAAGGATTATAGAGCTTGTGGGATAAATTGCAAATGCCTTTTTAGTGCACCCAGAGCCTGCCTTGCTGGCTTGAACTCCCAGCCCTCCCTCTGTACCTCCCAAACCACAGTCATATTGAACTACTTGGAAATTCCTGAACAACCCTTCTTGTTTTTGCCTTGGAGCCTTCCCATATACCACTCCCTTAGCTTGAAATATGTTCCTCCCTCCCCACCGACACATTCTTTTGTATTCAACTGATGGCTAGTCTTCTATTAAAACTCAGTTCAAGTAGCACCTCTTCTGCCTACCCTTCTGCTTCCCCCTGTCATCCCCACCTCCAGCAGTGAGGTTTTGCCCTTTTTACCATGAACTCTGAAAAGCAAAAACCTTTACGACAATTCTAAAGGCCAGGGAACACTTTCTGGTAAACTAAGCCGTTCCTGAACCAAACTAATCGTCCAGAAGCCAGAACTCAACGTGTCACCCAAAGGACCAAAAAGCTCTCCTTTGTTTTATTCTCCCTTGTTTGGTCCTGCTGTTGTTAGCATCAACTCCACCATTCTAAGATATTTACTTGTGTGAATGGTTATGTGAAGTTTCTTCTGATGTCCTTATTACATTTGTAGCTTTCAAATGGAGGCTTTTCCTCCTGGAAGTGGACTCCTGGCTATCTTTTAAAAATTCATCAGTGCTAATTATATATATATAGATATATATATATATATATCACAGAAATTGGCTTTGTAAGACTAGTGAGTGGTAGCAAGGTTACCACAGTAAAGGTTAATTAGCCAAGAAGAAATTCCACGTGGTTTTAATTGTCAATGTGTTCTGTAAAGTTCAGTGGTTGGTACAACCAGTTTATGGGCCTCTGGCGAGGCTTTCTCTGCTCCAGGTCATTTTGTGCCCAGCAGACTGCATGGAACTCAATATTTGTGAAATAAATAGTGGCTTTGTCAAGTCTAAGATATAATCAGGCCTAGAAATAAGTGGAGGAACTATTATTCTAGTTATCCACTCTGAAGAAAAGTCTTAGCATTTAGTACTGTGGGTATGAAAGCTGATTTGGATCTGCTTTCACCCAAGCTCCTGAGACTGTGGTCAGAGCCTTGCACTGAACCATGTTATTGCTCATATTTTCTATAAACTTGCTCCAGCCTATGGTTAGTGTCTGATTTCCACTCCTGTAAAGCAGTGATTTTCAAATCTGCCTTCACATAAAAATCATCTGAAATGCTTTGAAAAAATAATGAGGCCTGGGACCCACCTCCAGAGGTTTGGATTTAATGATCCCAACACTGGTATGTTTGGAAATCGGGCATTTGAGTATAAAGCGCCAGTTCGAAACCGTTGCTGGAAAAGAACCTATTTTATTTCTGCCCAGTGTCTGGACAAATTTTCTTTTTAATTGCACTTTTGCATATGTTTACTTTTTTCAGAATTCGCATGGGGCTACCATGCTAGTTACAACTTGCATAATCATCTTTATATGAATATAAATATTACTATATTTAGTATATGGTTTCTTCAGAGAATAGCAGCATAAAACATGGAAGGATTTGACATTTAGTCATTTGAATTCCCACATAGGATTCCCGGGACACATCGATATAACTCATGACACTGAAGTTATCGATGCATAAATAAAGACCTGTCCTAAACTGCAACGTTCTTGTGAGTCATGATATGGTAACCACCAGAGGCATTTTCTGTTAGTTCCAGGAAAACTAAAACAGCTAGGAGCTCTAGTAGCTAAGAATCTTAGTGGATAAAAGGCCTTTAACTGATCAATGATTGTTGAGTCCTCTAGTTTTTCTTTAAGTGGCAACATGGCCAATCTTTCAGGAAATAAAGATGGCTTTCTGTGAGACGGTAATAAATGAAAACCATTGATCGTTATTTTAAGCCATCATCTTGCATAGCAATTGCAAGCAAAGATTATTAAGTAACTAGCTGTTACACTGATATAAAGCTTAGCTGTCATTTCAAAACTTGAAATAAGAAAACACGTTCTTTTTATTAAATGTTGTTTTTCCACATTATGGTTGCTATTTTGCTTCTAAAATGATAGCGTAGGGATGCCTGGACCCAGTTGGTTGAGCATCCAACTCTTGCTTTTGGCTCAGGTCATCTGATCTCAGGGTCCTGAGATCAAGCCCTGCGTCAAGCACTGCACTGGGTGAGGAGCCTTCTAGGGATTCTCTCTCTAGGGGTCTTGACTTACCAACAGCTCTAGGAACTTTATGTCATGTAACTATAACTAAGCCGAACTGAAAACTGTAAGCCATGGAGCAAGTGTCAGTTGACATTCACGATGAAGAAAATTATAATGCCTCTTAGACATACGTGACTTTTTCCTTCTCTCCTTCCTTCCTTCCTTCCTTCCTTCCTTCCTTTTAGAGGGAAAGAGGGGAAGGGAGGGGCAGAAGAGAGAGAATCTTAAACAGGTTTTATGCCCAGGGCAGAGCCCGGTGTGGGGCCCAATGTCACTACCCTGAGGTCATGACTTGAGCCGAAATCAGGAGTCCAATGCTTAATGGACTGAGCCATCCAGACATCCCTGTGACTTTTCTTTTAATAGCAGCATAGTCCCACTTAGGTGTGTCTGCAATGTTTCTGTTGTCTGGCTGTGCAGGGGATTGTCATGACTCCTACTGAGAGTTTCTGCCGTGGAGTACCACAGTTGTCATCGTCCTTAATCAGGGAGCGTCTGATTGTTTGAAACCAGAGGTAGTATAAGTTAATGGGTTTCAAGAGCACCATAGGAGATGTCTTGAGGATTCCTCTGAAGTGTTCTGTCTTCATAGGGATTAAATATTGAGACACAGCTTGAATACTGATTTAGGAGATTTGGGATAGAAATTGGAAAGAAAAAAAAAAGGAGTCAGTTTCCATCAGCCAGTATGTTTCTTCATCCATATTCGGTATGAGAGAATGGTAAAGGCTGTCAACTCCATTACATGATCTCACTTGCTTGAGGGAAGTGGGTATAGTTGTGACAACTCACATGAAGATGATTTTGTTGAAATTTTTACACAGTTGTAGGCAGAGCAGACTTGCTACCATTCAAAGCAAAGGAGACTGAGAAGATCATTGCAGTGGAAGTGGGTACAAATGCTCACAAAAGAGAAAGAAATGCTCCATGTTCTGTCCCTAGCATCTATGAAATGGGATAGGTGGCATTTTGATCAAGAGTTTGAAAAATCTAATTATTTCAAAATGCGGTATTGTTTGGGGGATCCGAGGGCAAAGGTTTAAACCTAAGATTTTGTAGCAGATTTTACACATGTTGGCCAGAGAGAAAAGAACTCATGCCAGGTATTTCCTCATCCCTTCACATTCATCACCGTAAAATATAGCCTCACTAGTACAGATGGAAAGCTTTTCACAAAATTTTAAGGAGATCCTGTGTTTTATATTGAGTATTATAGGATCTTAATCTGTTCAATGGGAAACAGTGGTACTGTTGTAATTACAAGAACTTTAAAGAAATGAACAGAAGACCACCACCTAGAGGACTGCCATAGTCTTTTCACCCCTCTGATTAAGAAAAGAAATAGAACTGCTTCGTTAAAAAGGGTGCAGTCTTCATCTTAGCCATTTTAAATATTGATGACAATGTTTTTCAAGTACTGTAACCACCCCCAGATGAAGTACCCTGCAACATTGTGAATTTAGATGTGATATAAATTTGGTTACAGTGTGATCAGTGATTGGCTAACCCTGTCCAGACCTCTCATTTCATTAACCTAGCAAATTGTTATCCTCACAATTTATGCATCTGGAATTTTTGGACCTCTCTTATAGTGTATGATGGATTTTTACCGTGTTGTGAAACTGTTTCAAAACCAATCACGAAATCTTAGGACGCTATGTATTCCCCATGTTCCTTCAAGTATACTTGGAAAGGAAGAAATAATTGTAGGCAGTGTCAGATTTATAGACATTATGATTCAGAAGGAAGAATGGTAATGATAGTTCTGTGAAACTGAACTCAACTTTCTCTGATGACCTTGCTTCACTAGATGGGAGGAGGGATGACGAGGACTGGCAGGATTAGAGGTGAGTGTGAGAACCTTAATTTTTCTAATTAAAGATAATTTTCTTGGGGCGCCTGGGTGGCACAGCGGTTAAGCGTCTGCCTTCGGCTCAGGGCGTGATCCCGGCGTGATGGGATCGAGCCCCACATCAGGCTCCTCCACTAGGAGCCTGCTTCTTCCTCTCCCACTCCCCCTGCTTGTGTTCCCTCTCTCGCTGGCTGTCTCTATCTCTGTCAAATAAATAAATAAAATCTTTAAAAAAAAAAAAAGATAATTTTCTTCTTGAAAATTTTTCTCTTCCAGATTAACTCATCTTGTTGGGGATGATGGTCAGTCTTTCACAGCTTCCCTTCCCTTCCTCCTTCACTTTTAACCACAGAGCTTGTGGTTAACAGGTACTTTTGAAACCTTGTGACCTCAGAGGGATAGTTATCTGCCACACGCTGAACTGGGGTATTCTCTGAGGCCTCTGGGTGTTTCTTTCTCTGTGGTCTTTATGATACGCTAAAGCAATGGGTTCCATCTGTATTTGGGGCAAGTTAGCATCTGTTGCTATCGATGTCTGTGGTCCCTGTCATAGCCTCTGGTAGTGACATCTGTATGCCTCATCCCCACCTGAAGAACCCACAAGTCTGTGTACTCTCAACAGTTTTACTAGTTTTCCAGGGGTTTGGGGTGGGGGGACGCTTCTGGACCTTTCCTTGGGTTGCACAAATCCTAGGGAACCAGAAGCATGTGCTCACTTGAGATCTCTCTTGACCTAAACACAGACAATTGCTGTTTCACCCTGTGTCAATCAACACAGATCACTTTGGTGCCAGTTGGGAATAGAAGTATAAGTCCTGTTTGCACTCAGATCTCTCCACCTCTCCTTCCCTTCATCCCCTCCCAGCTCCCACTCAGGGTTTCCACCTTAGAAGAGGGGAGAGGCCAAAATACTATCAGAGGCACCAGATGTATTTGTGTCTCCTCTCCTCATTCAGTCGCCTCTAAAAACATCATAATGTACATCCTTTCTCTCCCATACTTTGTAGCAAATCTCTGTGTTTTATGATTCTAGGCCTTTAAAGGGAAGCTTTAGGAATTTTGAGCATCCTTTTCTTTCTCAGTTGCAAGGCTGTTGTTATAGGATTCCCTGTGCTTGATTTTTGGTACCTAACTTTTAAAAGTTTATTTTGAGACCTAAAGGTGAACACTTTCTTCTTTGCTCTTGGCTGGTTCTGCCTGCGCTCTGAAGTAATGATTGCTTCATCCTTGTTGGGTAAAGGGTTGGGCAATAATAATATAATATTATAATATTATAATATAATATAATAATATTTCAAAGCATTATCCTATTATGAAATTATTAACAACTAGCAATTATTCCCATGTATAATTATATTTTTTTCAGAGATAAGCATGATAGACAAGTTATAAGAAATAAAGTAGTATTCAGTGACAGTAAAATCATGCTATGAAACAAGTTTAAAGACTGTAGACTTTCTGCATTTTAATTTATATGGGTCTAGGGGAGGGGCCTAGGAAATAGGTTGGATTAATGTGTTGGCAGGCATCACATAACAAGTAATGACGTTAAATTTATATGTTGGCCAAGTTAGTTTACTGACATTACCTCTTCTCCCTCAAGACCTCTCTCTGGGATGCAAACATCTAGATTTGGTGACAGACAGCTGGGAGCAGTAGGATTGAATTACTCACTGGGAAGAACTCTGATTCATGAGCTTCAAGTAAGGACTAATTTCCAGACAGCCATCTATGCCATCACTAGAACCTAAAAGTTCCCATTTATGACCAATGTCAAGGTGAGGATGAAAGAGAAATTTACTTTGAAACAGCAAAAAACATTTTAATCTCTCCTTTCCTTTTAAGAGGTAAGCACTTCTAAGCAGCAACTTGACTTGTTTTAGAAGGATTAAGAATATACTTATATTGTCTATGTTCTCAGATTGCTTCAAAGGGGAAGATTTGTCTTTATAATAAAATTGAGAGTCTTTAAGGGGAGTGGCTGTGCAATAGATATATTGTGTGTCTTGGCGAATGTCTAACCAGTATTAGCTATGTTCTAAATAAATTGGTATATATACTCAGTTAGTAAATTGATATTCTATAACTTCATGGTAGATACGGAGACATCATTTAAATCATTCTGCATGATATATAGAATTTAGGATTTCCCTTGAACTTTGCAAATGGATGGGCATTAGATAAGAAGGGAAAAGGAGGTCATATTCAATGGGAAGGCTAGTGAGAGAGAATATAGTGCATTGCGAGAGGGTGAGCACCTGCCTTTGACTAAAGTAAAGACAGGGAATAGATGTAGAAGCCAAATGTTGGAATGCTCAAAAGCAAGCAACAAAAGGTAGTGAAATGACATGATGGAAGCAGGTTAGGTCTAAATTTTCCGTGTTTCCACCTACACGAAAATGAACTGGTGCCTAATGGTACAAAAGAAACAAGATGCTTTCTGGCTTTGGTACCAGCTCTCTTCAGACCATTCAAGAAAACTCCAGGCTGTATCATGAGTAATTCTAATTGTTTTTTTCTGCCTATCCTGCCTTCTCTCCGGTTCCCCATGATGGACCCTAAACAACGGCAGCATGTACCCTGAGTTGTTGCCATGATATCACCTGTCTTTTCTGATGAAGGTAATGTGGCTTGCCACCCAGGTCATAGTCATGTCTCCTGATTTTGAGGTGCCTCTGATGTCCGTTGCACTTAACTCCTCCCATTTCCTTTGCTAATCTGAGACTACTCCCATCATATATTACACTCTGTTACTTGGTCCATGAAGCAGTGAGCTATTTCTTTTCAGGGCCTTCCCAAAAGTTATCACAGCCTATTGCCCCCTTGGCTCTGACCATAAGTTGTAGAGGGAGAGGAGAAAGGTAAAAAACAATCTGGATATGGGGCACCTGGGTGGTTTAGTTGGTTAAGTGTCTGACTGTCTGACTCTTGACTCAGCTCAGGTCTTGATATCAGGGTCATGAGTTCAAGCCCCATGTCGGGCTCCACAGTGGACGTGGAGCCTATTTAAAAAAAAATCTGGAGATATATACACTAAGCTGTTGTATTAGCTATCTACCGCTGCATAATAAATTATCCTAAAACTTAACAGCGTGAAACAATAAGCATTTATTATTTCATGGTTTCTGTCAGTCAGGAAGCGAGGCATGACATTGCTGGGTCCTTTGGCCCAGGGTTCCTCAGCAGACTGCAGTAAAGGTGTCAGCAAGGGCTGTGGTCTCATCTTAAGGCTCATCTGGGGGAGGCTCCACTTCCAAGCTCACATAATTATTGGCAGGATTCTGGTCTCTTACTGAGAAACCAGTTCTTTATCACATTTGCCTGTCATAGGGCAGCTCACAACATGGCAGCTGGCTTCTCTCAGAGCATGTGAGGGACAGAGTGGGTGAGAACCAGCAAGATGAGTCATAGTTTTTTTTGTCAATGAATCTGAAGCAACATCTCATCATGTTGCTATATTCTATTTGTTAGGAGCAAGTCAGCTGGTCCAGCCCACATTCTAGGGGAGAAAATTACACAAGAGCATGAATACCAGGAAGAAAAGATCATTGGGGCCATTTGAAAAGCTGCCTACCACAACTGTGGAGAATTTCCCTACTTTTCTGGTGACCATACCCTTGTAAAATCTTGAATTCCTTATGCAACTACCAGGCAAACTCAGACAAATCTGAATTTGGATAGGCTCTCACTCTCAGACTCCTGTTTTACAGTTTCTTCAGAAAAGGGATCTGGCAGCAATATACAAGATGGATTAAAGAAGACTTGTGGTTAAGAAAACAAACCATGTAACTATCGTTAACAGTACTGATGAAAGCAGTAAAAAGTCCAAACCACGACGGTGGTACGGAGCTTCAAGGGAGGATATAGATGCAAAAGAGGAAGAAAAGTAAGAATCAAAAATACTTGCTTCCAAACTGAATACAGAAAATGGAAAGAAAGGAACAACGACTTGGATTCCCAGGTGGATCCAGGATACTTCTGGCGTTTATGGAGAATGGGAAAATTTGGGAAGAAGTCCAGATTTGGGGAAAAATGGTTAAATGTGATATGCTAAATTTGAGGTGGTTTTTGTTTTTGTTTTTATTTTGACTGAACTAAGTGTCTTTATCGGGGAAAGTCAGGATTACAATAGACTTAAGAGTTGGCATTGGGGCCCTTCTTGCCAAAGGTGGGCATGACATTGACCAAGCCCCAGTTGTCCTACATCTGCCACTTGGCTCAGCTTGTCTTCTTCTTTTTCTCCTGTTTGGCCACCTCTGCCCTCTGATGTGGCCAGCACGGGCCGGAAAACCATGGACTTTAGCTCCAAGCATGTGGCCAACTACCTCCAGGGTGGTCAGGACTTCTACTCCATGCTGATCTAGGGTAGCCTCACCTTTGAGGGACATGCCTGCCAGGAGCACCACTTACTGTTCTAGAGCGACGTCCTCCAGTGAGGCTCCACAAGCCTTGATCTGGGTGACCTGGCTGGTCACCTCAAGGGTATGTAGCTCCTGGGCGCAGACAGAGCAGCATGGCAGTGACTGACCTGGGGCCACCACAGCCACTACCTCGAAGATGGAGTTGAGAAAGAGCTAAATTTGAAGTTTTGCATTAAGTTACGAATGAGCAGATATAACTAGCTTAATTTTGTGCCCGTTGGTCTCAGACATGCAAAGACATAGAAAAGAGTACCATGACTTTCAAGACAGCAGGGGAGAGTGACAGAAGCCAGGGACAGAGGGCAGGACAGGAGGTAGAGATTTATTTGCTATCAATATAGAAACTTTGAGAGAAGATAGAGTCAGAGGAGGGCTCCAAGTGGGAAGGTAGAAAAAGAAGAGCCCTCCAATAAACCCCTGCATTTGAAATCCTCCCTGGGAGCCAGTTCGCCTCTGCACTATGGTGTGGCAGTGCTGCAGGCCAGAGCGCTTCTCTGCTCAGTCAGACGCTTGCCTAATGAGTGGCCTGCGAACATGACAGCCTTGACATCACCACCACCAGCGCTGCGACCATGGCACCTGCCTGGAAGAGAAGTAGAAATGCCCTATCTTCAAGAAAATCCACGGTCTGTTCTTGACAGAAAGCTTGTAGTCATTACAACAAAAGGAAATAAAAGAGAACAACCCTTGAAATTAAAAAACAAATCTAAACAGCAAACAAAAACGAAACCAATAACCAAATAAACAATCAAGAAACCCCAAAAGTTGTTGCTTTGTTTTGTTTTTTAAAAACTTGTCAAAATTATCAAACAAAAGAGGGTTGTTCAAAGAAGTCTGTGGAGGATACCTGGATGCCAAGTGCTGCTTAACTCCTCCCCTTTTGTCCTTTCTCCTCCCTCTTTACCCTCCTGTCATTATTTTCTCGCCTGTTCCTTCATTTTCCTGCTTGTGTCCTCACTCTTCCCCTTCCCCCGCCGCACCCCACAGATTGCTCCCACCCTCCAGTCTCTAGTTCTAATTTTTTTAAGTTAAAAATATGGAAGTTTATTGTAGGACACCTGGATAGTATGGCTAAATGGAATGGAAAGGGCTGTAGGTCATTTTGAGAATCATCTATGATGTGAATTTTAAAATTGCTACAAGCAAGATTTTATTCACCATGATGCTTTCTTTTATTTTCTCTTCTCGTTTTCTTCTTTTTCATTTTCAGTTTCATCAAAGGATGTCTCAGTGTCTTAAGGATTTCAAATATTGAGGGGTTGATCTCGCCTCGTGACAGCAAGTTCAGTGTTTCTGCCACCTGACTGAATCACTTCCGGAAGGATCAATCCAGATTGTCCATTTCTTTTTTTTTTTTAATGATTTATTTATTCATTTAGGAGAGGGGGAGGCGAGCAGAGGGAGGGGCAGAGGGAGAGAGAGAGAGAGAATCTTGAGCAGACTCCCTACTGAGTGCGGAGCCCGACACAGGGCTTGACCCCACGACCCCAAGATCACCACCCATATGGAACCAAGAGTCAGATACTCAACTGACTGAGGCACCCAGGCACCCTCAGATTGTCCATTTCAATGGCTTTGTCAGTATAGTGTTTCTCCAGAAATTCACACCGTGACTTGGCACCCTGGCCTATGGCATTGGCCTTCCAGGAGTGGTTTGTTCATGAGGGGCCAGTTTTCCGAGGGTGGGAATGTGAAGGTGAAGGCAGGTTGGGTTGTGGAGGGGGTGGGGCGGGAGAAGGAGCTAAAGCACAGTCTCCATTAGCCCAGGAGGCCCATGGGGACAAGACTCCCAACCCGGTCCCGGCAGCCAGCATGGAGAAAATTTATAGGTTTTCTCTTCTCTCTGTACTCATCTGTAGCAGAGTCCAACAAAGGGCAAATAAAATATTTTCTGGACAAATATAAACATTAATAAAAACTGTTGTAGAATTTCCATATTGTAGGATGCTATAAAAGGAGAATACTTCACTTCCAGTTTCTCTTATAAATAAGGATTGTTAGTGTAAGGAATGTTCTTTGGAAAGCTTTTCTTTTTTTAAATTTAAGTTTATGGAATATGGAAATGACCTAAACTATTAACATAAAACTTGATGATGGATATTTTGTAGGAAATAATTCAAAATGTCAAAAGAATTTTTAGCACAGAGTTTTTAGTATAGCAAAAATGTGTTACAGAAATGTGTAAAAATGAAGACGTGGATCCATAAATCGTGGTGTATACATACAATGAAATCTTGTGCAGCTACTAAAAAAAATTCTTTCCAAGTTTTCAATGATATATGGAGTTGCCTAAGTAGAAAAGAAACACAATATCCTTAAAAGCAAGGTAAAAAAATGTGATCAATCTACATGTATTGATATGGAACCATCTTCAAGATGATGATGTAGCGAGTAGGATTTTTCATTGTCACAAGCTTTGTTTTACAAAAATACGGTTGACCTTGAACAGCACAGGTTTGACCTGCATGCGTCCACTGACATACACAATTTTTTCAATAAATACAGTACAGTAAATACATTTTCTTTCTTATGACTTTCTTAATAACATTTTCTTTTCTCTAGTTTATTTTATTGTAAACGTATAGTATATAATACATATACAAAACTTGTTCATTGACTGTTATGTTATCTGGTCAACAGCGGGCTACTTGTTAAGTTTTGGGGGAGTCAAAAGTTATGTGTCCCTAACCCCTGCATTGTTCAAGGGTCCACTATATAATTTTACTTGTCCTTAATTGCTGTAATATCTGACTCTTCTTTCCCATTATCCCTAGTGGAAGAAGACATAATTTAGTCATTTCTAAGTAGACTGTCAAATGCAGTGATTTCTCAGGCAAGCAAAGCAAGGTACTGAATCTGGAATTTTGCTGTGGTTGCCCCTGAAAACCCAGATGCCTTCACCACTGTGCTTGCTACAAGGCCCGTGTGCATTACTTTATGCACTCAGCTCTTGTGTCTAAACCTCACTGTGCTTGCTACTGATTGGCAAATAAGTTACATGGCTGCCATGGTTTCAAGGCAATTTTAGAAATGTAATCTGTTGTTTTGTTTTACTTTCCAGCGTCTCTGGTATATAATGGAACCCATGCAGGTTTGGAACTGTTTGGTAATGGAACCATAAGTGGCTACAGCATCATCCCCGTAGGGATGACAAGATCGGGCTTCAGTGTGAGGTTGCTAACCACGTACCAGCCCCATGGTACCTAATAATTGATTTTAACAATGCAATTTGATTATTCAACTTGATTATTCAATTTGATTGAGAAAGAATGACTTTAGTGGTTAAGTTTCCCTTTCCAATTATGCCAGATTTACCCTTGTGGAATTGCAGATATCTCTTAGAATGATAACATTTGTCAAATGAGACAGTGCAGTCATTTAGCAATCGCTCAGAGTATCCACTTAGCACCACATGCAAGATAATCAAGTAGAAATCAATCGTGCCTTGTATTTGCACAGTGCTTAGACTTTGTAGAACACACCCAAGCCTTTTCTTACCTGATCCTAAAAATAGATTTGTGTCGGGGCACATGGGTGACTCAGTTGGTTAAGTGTCTGCCTTTGGCTCAGGTCATGATCCCAGGGTCCTGGGATCGAGTCCTGCATTGGGCTCCCTGCTCAGGAGGGAGTCTGCTTCTCCCTCTCCTTTTTCCTCTCCACTCCCGCTTGTGGTCTCTCATGCTCACTCTCTCAAATAAATAAAAAAAGAAAATCTTTAAAAAATTTAAAATAGGTTTGTGAAGTGAACTGGGAAGAGATCCCCATTTTATAGATGAAGAAACAGAGGGCTAGAGTTAAACCATTTGCCCTAAGTCAAACCAGTAGTAGATGGTAAAATTGGGACCAGGACTTAGCTCATTATATTTGAGTACTGTTTTCCGCACTGTCACATTTTCTATTGACTCCATGAAGAGGCTTTGGTAGGGAAGCTGGAGAAAACCTGAGGAATGGGAAGGAGACACCTCTGGGATGGGGAGGACAAAGGAGGGCACTTTTTAAAAGGAGAAGCTAGCAGAGCTGGGGCTCTTTCTTTTACCAACTTCCCAACCTGGGCCAAGAGCCAACCCTGAGTAGGTGCATTTCCAGCTCAGATTCCGTACCTTCTTCTAGCCCCCCACCCCTTTTGTACTGTGTCCCTGGGCACAAAAGACCTGACCATTAGAAAAAAGGTACAAGTTATAAGTATGAGATCCCACTTGTCAAGGAACATTATAAAAATCTGTGGTATGTTAGCCTCGGTAAGGGGGCGCTCCTTCATTTTCAGAGGAACTCTGTGAACTCCACCTCTGATCTGCAAGCACAGTGTCTCTAAGGCCAGGGACTTCTTTGGTGTGTGTTGAAAGGACAACAAAGACAAGAAAAATGAGCCCACTGATTCTGAGCAAAATCACAGCCCGAAAGTCACAGCTTCCCTGCTAATATTTTGTATTCTTAATGTTTGATATGGTGTTTGGGAATAATTCACTAAGGTTTGATTAGATTTACATAAAAACGATAGGCTTTCTGAAATCGTAGGTGAGGAGTGGGTGCGAGGAAGGAGGTGATGAGATCAAGGCTGTCCACGTAACAGGGTGTAAGCCAAAAGAGAAGAGCAGTGCACCTCTTCTGCCTAGTTTCTAGAGCAGCCCAACTACCCGGTGTCGGCAAAGGAAAAGAACAAAGGGATGAAAACAAAAAAACACCCATGTCTTTTGCAGGAGAAAAGAGCGAAGGTAAAAATTCTGCCAAATAATTTTAATGCTATTCTGTCAGCCTGAAGAAAGAGAAGCTCTCTGTGTAGCAAATCATCAGGCTTCTCTTCACGAACCGTGCTTGGCAAAGGGGGTTCTTCCCATGTGTCTCTCTCGGGAAAATGTTTTCACATTGGTGGTCGCTAAGCTTCATCAGCACATTGTGATAGGTAAGCCAAAGTTATGGGTTTAGTTGGTTGCTTGTTTGTGTGTTCATGTACACTTGGCTTTGTTCTAAAAATGCTTGGTGATGGGTAGAGTGCCCAATAGCTCATTGTGCTTTGTGCATCGATCATATTTAGTCAGTTATTAAAAGCACAAGTGATCCTTTCAAAGGACGTCTGTGTGAATAGTGGAGTACAGCTTCATTATTCTAACTAGGAAAATAAGCCAGAATGCTTTTTGATTAAACTAACAGTCGGTCTGCAACCATTTCAGCAATAGATGAAGGTAGGACAATTTTAGTTGAAGATGATCAATAGTGTATATGCTGCAAGGATCCCCGAGGCTGACCTACTCAACTGCCATGCTCTGGGCAAACCCCAGAAGTGCACTCTTGTGACTCTAAGCCTCAGAGAACTTGGGCCCAAACCAGTGCCTCTTTTACCGGAAAAACTATAACAGAGAGGCACTGAGATGTGTCACTAGAGACTGAACAAGATGTTTACGTAATTACTGATAATTTCATTCAATCTAATTTTAATCTCAAACCAATTTGGGTTCTCTCCAAGGTTCAAGAACGAAACATTTATTATGGTAGAGTTGCAAAATGGCTATAAGTGAAGTCTCTGTCTTTAGAGAGATGGGTTTGAGACTACTGCAACCACTTTCTAGCTAGTTCTGTGTCCAGTGCTATGGGTTTGGATGAGTCACTTAAACCCCGTGCTTTAGTTTCCATGTTTTGAAAATGGGGTAATAAGAATATCTACCTCATCCCCTTGTTGTATCAAATGAAATACCATTTATAAGATGCTGAAGCACGATGTGCAAGCTTGTTGATGCTCACTGTTATTACCCTGTGCCTAGTACTGTCTTAGGCCTGACAGATGTCGAAATGTCTTAGTCCATTCAGGCTGTAATAACAAAAGCCCATCACTGGGTGGGTTACAAACAACAGACATTTATTTCTCACAGTTCTGGAGGCAGGGAACTCTAAGATCAATCCCAGTGCCAGCAAATTTGGTGTCCGGTGAGACACTACCTCCTGATTCATAGGCCCTGTGTCCTCACATGGCAGAAGGAGGGAGGGAGCTCTCTGAGGTCTCTTATAAGGGCACTAATCCCATTTATGAGGGTTCCATGCTCATGACTTAATCATCTCCCAGAGGTCCCACTTCTAAATGCTGTCACATTAGGGATTAGGATTTAACATATGAACATATGTTGGGGGGATACAAACATTAAGTCTATAGCAGAAGATGATTAAATAGTCTGCCCTCGAGGAGCTTGTATGACTCTGGGTTCTTCAGAGAAACAGAACAAATAGGATATGGAGATACAGATTTATTATTTTTAAAAAATTTCCATCAGATGTTATTTTTTAAAAACCAATACGCGTTTTGCAGTCTGGGGTAAATATTTCTAGTTTTGGTAACATACAGTAAGTGACACTAATTACACAGTAACTATTAGATAACTAATGTGAAACCACAGAACCATAACTTTGCCACAGCCACACGGACGTGGCCTTTCTGGCTGAGCACATTTAAAAAAAAAAAAATCTAGATGCCCACACCACACCAAAACTATGCCAAGGAAATCTGTCAAGGCATAAAGCTCTGAAGTGGTGACTCACTAGAGTATCTAGATATAGAACAGATTTAGATTTAGAGAGATTTTCTGTAAGAAATTGGTATCAATTTAGAGAGATTTACTATAAGAAATCTGAGAAGGATGCTGAGAAGTACAAGCCCTGGAGTCATCGGCAAGCTGGAAAACCAAGAGATCCCGTGGGATAACTTCCAGTCTGAAGCCGAGGCAAAAGGCAAGAGAAGACCAATGGAGCAGCTCGAAGAAGTCAGGTAGAGAGAAGGACTCTTTCGTATTCAGCCCTTTATTCTATTCAGGCCGTCAACAAATTGGATGAGGCCCACCTTCACTGGGGAGGGTGATCTGCTTTACTTTGTCTAGCACTTGAGTGTCCGTCTCATCCAGAGACATCCTCACAGACATACCCAGAAATAATGTTTAACCAAATATCTGGACACCCTATGGCCCATTCATGTCGACACATAAAATTAAGCATTCGAGCTTGTAGAATGGTACGAAAGACAGATGTGTAGGTAAGTATTACAATGGAATAAGGGAAGTACAGAATTGGAAGAATATACAAGAAGCCGTGACAGTCCTGGAAGAGAGATGCGTCCATCTGGGGTGGTTGGGCCAGGTTTCTAGACGTTTGGGTACTTGAACTGAGGTTTGCAGTTTGGGGAGTAGTTTTCTACATGTCCAGGAAAATGGAAGGGCCACGGGATTCTAGGCCATTTCTCACCCACTTGGTTGCTAACACACTAGTCCAAGTGACCGCTGTGTTCACTACGCTCTCCTACTAGCCTTCGACCTGGCCTCCTTGCTTTGATTTTTGTACCTCTACTATCAATTCTCCATACAGAAGCTAATGGGAGGGGCCTTAAATCCATAAGTCAGCCCATGGTACCCCTACTGTTAATGCTCTAGTAATTTGCGATCATATTTGGTAGAAAATTCAAAGTCCTAACAACAGTACCCCACATAATATGACTCCCCATTACCTTTCCCACCTAATTTCCTGTGACTTCCCTTTTCTGTTGCTGGTTTCAGCTACACCGAGACCTTTCATGAGTCTGACGACCTGCTTTGACTTCAGGGTATTTGTTTCTACCCAGAACACTTCTGCAAATCGTCATACGGCTCCGTCTCTTACTGCAGCCAGGTCTCTGCTCAAAGTCAACAGCCTTCAATGGCACAACATTTCCGTTGTCCATTTATTCTGCCTTTTTTAGTTGGTTGGTTTTATTGTTGTTGCACATACCTGGAAACCTCCCTGGACGAGATGGTACTTGAGTTGGATATTGAAGGATGAGAAAGCAGGTAAAAAGGGGGGGAAGAGAATCCCAGACCAAAGGACCAGCATGGAATGCCACCGTGGAGAAAGGCGGGTGGTTCCCCTGGTGTGGGTGAATAGGAGAAAGGAAGTTAGCGAGGACGCCGGGGCTGTCTGTGGGTACATGAATAACGTCCCTGTAGGCCCTGCTGCTCTTGCCCACATCTCCCAGCAGCCCAGGCTTCGTCCTTCATTCAGAGGAGCTGGCCTCAGATTTCATGTCTGATGGTGGCGTTTCTCAGCCTTTTCCTCCACCCAAGGAGTCTATTTAAACATTTTTTTCTGATACCACTCCCTATGAAACTTTAATACCACACATATGCTGTCTATCTGTTTATCTGCTGTATATGCTTATCTGTGCTTTACACATAAAAAATAGGATTTTCTCCTCCTGAGAGCCAGTCTTCACTTCCGTTGAGAATAAATGTTTTATAATTTTCACTGACAGCATGATTTTTTCTCTGTCTTGTCTCCTCTGTCTCTCTCTCTCCCTCAGACATACAGTTTCCAGGGAGCATCTGAATCCCACAGAATACAATATACGTGACAATAATTGAGCCACTGTTGCATAGTAGTAACTAAACTCCCATAAAACTGGAGTGATTTTCCTTTCCTCCCTTACCAATTCTGCCCCATCCCTCGTATATGGACCACCTAATTCTACATCCATGCTTCTAATTGGCATTTGAGACTCTGAAACCTTCCAAGGAATGTCATATATCCGATTTAGAGTTCTGCCTTCAGGGATAACTCATCTATTCAGATGCTACTTATCCTCAAGTCACTCCTCTGTCTCCCCATCCCCACCAGGGAAGCGAGCTGAGGACACATGCACAGGGCACAGGAGGAAAACAAAAAGGTCTCTGAGCAGCTTGCTTGACTACTACACTGCAGCAAAGCTTGTGTATTTTTTTAAAAAATCAGTTTTTCCAGGTGTTGAATGTAAGTATTGAATCACTAAATTGTACACTTGAAACTAATATTGCACTGTATGTTAACTAATTGGAATTTCAATAAAAGCTAAAAAGACAAATATGAATAGAACTAAATAAAAGGAAATATATGCCATGTTTATAATAAAGTAAAAATTAGCTTTTTATACAATATTTACATTTAATATACACAATTCTATTAAGATTTGTAATCTAGTTTCTAAATTCATGATTGATTTGAGGTAGCAAAATAGAAGGAGAAGAGAAGGGCTGATGATAACAAGGAAAATACAGAAGAGCAGTGCAAATCCCATTTACTAATATGAAAGCACATCAATCTAGGACGTTAGTACAGGGGCAAGTGGTCCCTGTTCTTTACTGGTGTTTATAATGTTGTTCCTAAATGATCACATGACATGTTATTTAGGAAAACAGAGAATATGAATCGTGTTTTCCAAAGCTTCCAACTAAGACCATTAGAATAAAGTTCTTTGCTTAAAATAATAAAGCTTCATCTAACTGGAAAATTTAGCTACCATAAAGACTTACTTCCATGAGGATCCTGGATAGCATCTGGTTTTAATAATTGCAGGAGCTGTCACATATAAACAGATGCATGATGTGTAAAGGTTCCATGATACAAAATATAGCCTGTGCTTATTTTGAGTAATGGTGTATATATAGTATGAGCGACTCTGAAATGAAAAAATTGAGTATTGGTTCACATGTCCAAAATTTTAAAAATATAATCCCATATCATAAGTAGCTTCAACACTGGTCAGCACATGCTGTGATAAAAGCTTAACTAACTCCCTTGATGGGGATGATGGAAACTAAATGTGTACAGAGATTGACTTATATCAGTACAGGTAAGTGAGTTACTGAGTGATGGAGCCATGTTGTGTAGCTAGCAGAATTGTGTTCAGCTGAAGTACTTTATCAAGAAGAGTGTTGCCTGCAGAGATAATAAGCCATTAGGATAAACTCACTTCCACCTAATCTAATACCTGAGCTTCGCTGGGAGCATGACAAAGCAATGCCTTCCTGGCGGCGGCAGCAGCGGTATGACAATCAGCACAAAGGGCTGTGGGATCAAGAACCAAACCAGATCAGGTTGTTGAATATGGCCGGCTGACGTGGATGGGGTTGGGGTGCAGACACATCCTGAGCCCCCAGATTATCCCATATAACTAGTATGTCTGTTCTACCTGTATTTTCAACCGAAAGATGACCATCAATTTAGTCACAAAGGTGGGCACTTGTCTCTCCCTTCTTTTCCTTTTCTTTTCTAACCAATCACCCAGCTTGTGTCAATGAACTTTTCTCAGGATCGATGGAGTTAGGCAACATGAGAGTGATTGAATTAGCTGCTCGCAAAGAAACAGACTGAGAGTATAAAAATACAATTAACTGGGGGCGCCTGGGTGGCATAGCGGTTAGGCGTCTGCCTTCGGCTCAGGGCGTGATCCCGGCGTTATGGGATCGAGCCCCACATCAGGCTCCTCCGCTATGAGCCTGCTTCTTCCTCTCCCACTCCCCCTGCTTGTGTTCCCTCTCTCGCTGGCTGTCTCTATCTCTGTTGAATAAATAAATAAAATCTTTTAAAAAAATACAATTGACTGAAAGCAAAGCTTAAAAAAAAACACCTTTTTTAACATAAGGTCGTCTGGTGAAAGCCAGGAGGGAGCGTCAGAGTCTCAAGGGAGAGTAATTGTGGGTGAAGAAAAGGAAACTGATCCAAAGGGAAAGAGCGTGGCACCAGTGGTTCTCTTTGCCCTCTGTTGCTTCCTTCCATGGCCTGGGCAGCCACCTGAGGCATCCTCCAGCCTCCTTGTGGACACGAGGCTTGGGAGGCTCTTCAGAGCTCCTCTTTTTGGAGGAGCAAGAGGGAAGCTCACATTGATTAAACCATTTGCCCTGTTTCCTTTATTTCTGTTTAACCGTGACAACTTTAAAAATAAAAGCCTAGACTTAAAATATTTTTAAGTCTTGGAGGGTCATTCTTGGGTAGGCAATCCTTGAATTCCAAGCAATGAATTTTAAGAGGTAATTTCAAGGGTTAATATGTTGAAAATGCACTTTTGGAGGCCATTAAGTTCACCTTTCTTAAAACTCTCTTATTCCTGGTTTACACAATTAATTTCTGGTTCTTTCCTATCTCCCTGACGATTCCTACCAGCTGTGTTCACTTTTTTCCTTGTCAGAACCCATGTCATGCATTCCCCATGGTTGTAGCCTTGGCAACTCTTCCCCTTCTCACTCTAAATACTCTGTCTTGGGGGTTTGGCCTTATTTCATGGATTGAACTATTATTCATATTCTATAAGAATTCTATATGAAAAAAAAGAATTCCGTATGAAAAGAAAAAATGTTTTCCGAAGAATAGTCCTTACACTAACAATCCTGGTTATAAGAGAAACTGGAAATGAAATAGCCCTCTTTATGTTATTCTGTGATATGGAGATTCTATAGTAGTTTCTATAGCATTCTATAATGCTTTCCCAGAAAGCATTTTACTTAACCTTTGTTCGACTATGCTGTAACTGAGTGCAGAGAGAACAGATGACTTATAAACTCTCTCCATCATGATGAATGACCTGCCAACATCCAGTAAACAAAAGTTACTCTTAGTGATACACTGTAGCACAGTGACATGGCATTGCCATTTTGGTCTTTATTTAGGTGAAAATGTTATTTTGAAAATTCAGAACTCCTCTAATTTTTTTCATCATTGAAAGTAAAGATTTAACACACTTAAAATGCTAAAAGTTATATGACTTTTAAAAAATATGTAAAAATATAAATGTATAAAAATAGAAACTCAGCGGATAACCCAGGAGGGCCGAGACTTTTCTACTCTGCTTATACAGATGGCCAAGATGGTGGTTTAGTGCTTGGGTCTTGGTTATTCATGGGATGGGATCCTCCAAGATCTTCCCACCTTCTATTCCCTGGGTGATCTCTGTCAAAACTGAACCTGTTTCTCTTTCAAGTAGCAGGGGCCCTGAATCAGAGCTGAGGAGGACCAGACTCACACCTGGCTGGCTGCCAGACCAGGTTGGAATTCCTGTCCCTATCAGGCTCCCGGGGACTTGGAGCTGGGACTTGAGCTCTTCCTTTTGGATCTGCTTCTCACCCCACCCCACCCTCCAAGCAAGCGGGATCTAACTTGCCCTCATGCACACCGCCACCCATGTTAGTGACTGGAGGGAATCAGACTGAAGGAGAAGGGAGGACAGAAGGTGAGAGGACAAGAGGGAAAACCATGTGAGAAGGGTAAGGAGGGACAGGAGAGGGGAAAGGGGAGGAGCTGGAAATAAGCTGCTTCCAGAAATCTTCTGCAGACTTCAAATGAGCCTGTCTCTTGTTTGAGAACTTTGAGGATTTTTTTTTTAAACAACCTTTGGGTTTGTCATCTGATTGGTTAGTTTGGATTTTTGTGTGTTTGTTGGTTTGTTTTATTTGACTTTTTTAATTTTAAGAGTTGTTTTGCTGCCTGGACTTCAGGAAGCCGTCCCTGACGCGCCATCTGAGGAAAGTCCTCACTAACGCCCCACACTGCTTGGCTTGCCCTGATCCCGGCCCGATGGCTTTGTTTGCTGTTTGTCTGGTTTGCCATGTCTCTTGTTAATTTAAACCATTGGGACGGCAGGGACAGGTCTCTTTTGTTTTAATGGCATGCATTCACCAGAAAGTAATCTTTTCTACATGTAGAATCCTGCACATGGAAATTCTCAAGACACAATATGTCAAGAGTGAGAGGAAAGTACAAAATACATGTTCACTGTCTTTTCTGACAATTCTTCTTGTGAACATGTGGGTATAATTGTGGCTCAATAAAAGATGTGCTCAAATTATCTCTCTTTGGTCCTCCCTTTGAAATACTCTCTAATTGATAACACATTTGCTCAGCCACTCTACTAGGTAGTTACTACTTAAAAACTGGAGAATTTTTAAGAGTTAGCTGAACATCTGGGAACTGTGAAAACTGGTTTTGGCTGAACTCTTTGCTTTGTTCCGGAGGGTTTTGGGTTTTTTGTTTTTTGTTTTTTGTCTATACAATTACACTTGCATCCAACTTTTACTAAACCTGAATATCAAGGAATTTTACCCATAGCACTCTTACTTTTTTATCACAGAACCCTAGAAATCTAAACATTGATCCTTCCTACTTGTCTCCAGCCCATATCCGAGTCCTGCCATTCATTATATTCTTCTGCTATAACATTTTAATCCATTCATAGCTTTGCTTATATCTATGATTTGGGGATTTGGGATCACCTTTTAATTTATTTTATGCATTCATTCATTCATTCTCGTGTTCAACAAATATTTACTGAGTTGCCTTCGAACCACTAGAGATAAAAGATGAATAATGTTTCCTGCCCTCAAGAAATTTACTATGGGGAAATAGTCAAACTATCCATTACAATACAGTGTCATAAGTGCTATTTAATCATTCAAGTCGTTTCTGAGCTCCAGCTCTGTCCCAGTGCTGTGGAAAGCAGACATTACAAATAAATCGCCATATAGAAGGAATATCTAATGGGGGAAGGGGAGGTCTTCCAGAAGAGATGATCCCAAGTTTGGTCCTCAATGATGAAGAGGCTCTACCCAGGGAAGTCGGAAGCAGAGGAACAGGGAGGGATTATTATGTTCAAAGCAGAAGGAGCAGCACCTGAAAAGTTTGAGAAGTAAAGTAGATCTGCCAAGGGCATTGCAAGCTCTCAGCTTTGGCCAGGAACCGAGTGTCATAGTAGCACTTATCAAACATATGTTGAATGAAGGAGTAGAGAAGAACAATGTGGTAGAAGCAAGGAGGAAAGAAATCTTAAGAAGCCTTTAAGTCATGCTAAGGAGTTTGGACTTCATCTTAGGAGACCATTGAAAAGAATGTTCGGATGGACAGGGCTGAGAATAGAGGCACAAAATAGATGTGATCAGACTTGTATTTTAAGTTTCTCACTTTGGTCTTATCATCAAGATTGATACAGGCAAGAGGGAAGGCAGGGAGCCCAGGAATGAGGCTATTGCTGTAATCTAGATCTCAGTAACCCAAAATGTGGTCCTGGGCCAACAGCATCATCTACATCACCCAGGAGCTTGTTATAAATGCAGAATCTTGGGGCGCACCTAGATTGAGTCAGAGTTTTCATTTTAAAAAGTTCACTCAGCAATTCTAATACATATTAAAGTTTGAGGTGCGCACTGATCTAGACTTAATTACGTTAGTGGTAGCAGGGCTAAGAAGAATGGGAAGATTTGAGAGGTACTTCACTGGAACAATCAACCAGACTTGGTGAGCTAATGGATGGGAGAAGAGGGTAGCTGAGCAAGTGTGGTAATCTCTTAAGTGGAAAAAAAAAAGTTGGAGAGAGAGCTGGTACTGATCTCTTGGGCCTGTACTTTAAAAAATTGATTTGAAATCTATTCATAGAAGTAATAAAATTGTTATATAGCTGATCTCTGCTCTGAAAACTACAGCCAGGGGAATGCTTAGAATTATAACATAGGAAATATTATGGAACCAAAGACATCTGCTCAGTAGGGTAGCACTTTTAGATTACATCCTACCTCAAAACTTCTCTCTTTATGGCAACATATTAGAGACTGAAATAACACTGTCTTAGTTTAGGTTAGCATGAGTCTAGCAGATCAGAAAGGAAGAAAGGAAAGGAGATTGCCTGAAAGAGACAGAGACCAAAGACTTTTTCAAGTCACAGCTCCAGCCACCATTTGGTAGAGTCCGTTGGAGAAAAGTGAACTTCCTTATACATAAAGGTCACAAAAATTCTTTTTTTTTAAAGATTTTATTAATGTATTTGAAGGAGAGAGAGTGAGCACAAGCAGGGGTAGGAGCAGAGGGAGAGGGAGAAGCAGACTTTCCTGCTGAGCAGGGAGCCTGATGCTGGATTCCAGGGCCCTGGCATCATGACTTGAGCTGAAGGCAGACATCTGCTTAATCAACTGAGCCACCTGGGCGCCCCTACAAAGATTCTAAACCTAAGTAAATTTTCCTTGAAAGTGTAAGGGAATCAATAAGTTACCTAACAATTTTGAGTGCCAGCTATGTGCCAAGCACTGCCTATTCACCCTATTTCATCTCATTAAGTCTTAAAAATTCTGTAAGGTAAGTATTTCCCTTCCCCCTCTTTTAGTGAAGGGGGACTGAGTATCTTCAATGTGAAGGTGTTCGCTGAAGGCAGATGAGCTGACTGGAACTTCAACTGAGAATTCCAGCCTGGTCTATCCAGGCTTTTCCTCTCATGCTGTGCTGCCTTTTAAAACAGACAACTTCTTACATTTGACAAAAGTCCTTAAAAGGAACCAACATTCCAGCACAGATGAAGTGGGACATAAACACCATGCACAGAGATGCACAACCAGCCCAAGAAAAGAAGGGGATACAGACCAGACAAAGTCAGAAACATTCCCCTTTGCCACAGAGCTAAGAATTCATCAATTCCCTAGAGTGAGGATTAGAAAAGTTAACACCAGACCCATAATGTATTTGTATTTATATTCACACATATTTATATTCATACATATTATTATATTTTATTAGCTTCATGTCCACATATTGCTATCATTCATTCTTGTACCTTCAGTTATTCTCAAAATTGCCTTTTATTGTCTTTGTATTGTCAATGTAATGCAAGGCCTTTGATTTAATTAAATGAGGTGAACATAATTGACAACTAGAGCCAGGAGTTTGGAACGAAGTGAAAACCGAAGGATGCCTTTGTAAGGTTAATGCTTGTCTGTGCCAGAGGTTACAAATTCACTCAAATTTTGAGCACATTTTAAGGCAAGGCATTGTGGAAGATACAAAAATCAATAAACTGAGTTCTGCCATCAAGCTCCTAGCAATCTAGGATGGGAGACTCAACGTATTTAGTAATAAAAATAGTAAGAGAATATGTTAAGTACCATATGTGAAGCAGAGATAAAATGAGCTAGAAAAGTGAGAGTTTCCATTACAATGGCTGCGTAACAAATTATCCTGAGACGTAGCATTGTTAAATACCCATTTATTATTCTGTGGTTCAGGAAATAAGACAGGGCATAGCAGGGACAGTTTGTCTCTACTTCATGATGTCTGGGGCTTCAGTTGGATTGCTTGAAGCTTAGGGGCTTGAATCTACTAAAGGTTCATTTGTCTGCATGTCTGGCAGTGGATGCTGCCTAGATGCAAAAGGCTGGCGGGCTCGAACAGCCGGGGCTCTCAGGCATCTCACGCTGTCTTTTTCTGGTCCCTCTACCTGGTCTCTCTGTCTTGGCCTTTGTGTTGAGAGAGAGCAGCGGGTGGAAGCTGTATGGTTTTTTCTAATCCAGCCTCACTTAAAAGTCGCTTCAACCACATTGTTGGAATCAATTCACTGGGGTTGGCCCGTGTTTAAAGGGAAAGGAATTAGGGGCGCCTGGGTGGCACAGCGGTTAAGCGTCTGCCTTCAGCTCAGGGCATGATCCCGGCGTTATGGGATCGAGCCCCCACATCAGGCTCCTCTGCTAGGAGCCTGCTTCTTCCTCTCCCACTCCCTGCTTGTGTTCCCTCTCTCACTGGCTGTCTCTATCTCTGTCAAATAAATAAATAAAATCTTTAAAAAAAAAAAAAGGGAAAGGAATTAGATGCTACCCTTTGTGGGGGAAGAGTCAAAGGATATGTGAGCATGTTCTACAAACACCACACAGGAGATCAGGGCGCGTTCATGGAAGGACCACCGTTCGAGCTGACTGCTGAAAGATGAATGTATTTTGAAATAGCAAAGATAAAATAAGTGGAAGTAAACACCGGGATCTGTATCAGTAGGTAAACCGTGCAACATAACAGACTGATAGTGCATTGGGAGTACAGGCAATAAGCCTGAAAACATAAATGGGCTCAAGGTGTGGCAGGAGTTAAGCGCCAAGCTAAGGAGCATGGATTTGATTCAGCTGAGAATGGAAAGCTATTGTGTTTGTGGTTTTCAACCTTGGCCACCATTAGAGTCATCTGGGGAGGCTTAACAATACCCATGCCTGGATCCCACCCCCCAAGATTCTAATTCAGTTGTTTTGGAGTATCGCCTAAGCGCCAGGACCTTGAAAGCTTCCCAGGTGATTCTTCTGTCAGCCAAGACTGAGAACCAGTGCACTGAAGGCGTCTGAGGACAGAAGCACTCTGATCAGATAGCAGTTTGCGTGCTCTCTCTGGGAACCAGTAAGTAGTTTACAGCAGAAACAGTCTGTTTTCATTTGTTTTCCTGTGTTCTACAGAGCTAGACTTATGACTGTTTGAATGGGGTGACACGGGGGTCAGTAGTCCTGACTCCATTAAAATCTGGGTAACTCCTTTTTACCATTTAACATGATAGTTTTAATGTAATCTTTCAGGGAAGAGGGGGGACCCTATTGCTGTGTTAGCTCTCTCCAAGAACCAGGCCTTCTGAGGAGCTGCCACTCAGGCACCTGGGTCCTGGCGGATCTGACTAGCTCTGAAAATGTAGTTCTTATTCAATAATCTTTATACCAACCCTTGTATCTGCTCATGACAGGGAAATGGCCAGCGTTGCCAGGTTTTAGAACTTCTAAAATCCTAGGCATTTTTTAAAAGGCCATCAGAATCCGCGCCTTTCCCCACCTACCTTCCCACCTAGCCTTGCATTCTAAGAATAAGAGGTAGGTGTTTGTCCTAAGTACCCATGGCAGAGACAACTATTGGATAAAATGAGTATATTCCCAACAGAATGTCAATTGGAAATTTGATAAATGGAAACATTGGGTACTGAATTCTCAAACCATCAGTGTCACCTTGGGTCATCCTAATATTCTATATCTTAGCGGTACAAAGAAATAATTTCATACCTCATATATATCAATTTGTGTTGAATGTACATTCAGCTACATAATTATATTTATTACTCAGTTCCACAAGGGAGGTCTTATTATCCCCACTTCTCAGGTGAGGAAATGAGATTTAGAGGAATTGTGACTTGTGCAAGGTCATAGAGCTAGTAGGTAGCAGATTAAAATTGAATACAGCCATTCTGATTCCAAATTTAGTGTTTTTCACACTGTACATAATTTATACTTTGAGAGAGTTGGAGCATAATATCTTTCCATTGTATCAATCTCAGAAATTTAGGGCACTTAAACATTCCTATTTCCTTGAATATAGTTTTTATGTTATATTAAACTGTTTTTAGAAAGCTCATATACGTTTTCAACATATGTACCTTGTGAAGTAATGAGATATGTAAATTTACTGTGTGCTTTACCAAACCTTTTTATTTGACTTTTATTTATCACTTAAATGTCAAAGGATGCCTCATATTTATTATATACTGAATTTTTGGTCAGGTGGGGAATGTCCATTCATTTTGTTGGTTTTATTCTAATTTCTCTTCAGCCTTTAACTTCAGACTGATCTTTTCAAATCTGCAACTATACCTTTGCTTGCCCCATTGTTCTAATTTATCATATCAGGTCTCCTAAGGGTTTGTTTTACAAAGCATTTTTTGAAAACCTGTTATGTGCCAAGAACTTTGGGGAAACAATGATTAGTAAGATTGCAAGGCCTTTCCAAATTGTCTCTCTTTTTCTGGAGGTACAATGACAAGAAATGCATGAAGCAGTTCAGGTGAGGCCATAGCATTTTGTGTGCAAGGGAATGATAACATCTTATGTCCCATATTTATCCCTATTATACCCACTTCTTGGCCTTCTTGCTTGTCAAGTTGTACAATTACAACAAATAGCCTTCAATTCACTTTAAGTAATTTTCTAATAAGATATTAATAGATCAAACTGACCTTCTTGTAAATCATAATTTCCAAATCTTACAACTTTAATGTTTATTTGTTCCTTAATGAATATTCTTACATTTTCCCATACTAAAACTACTTTGTCACTTTACCCACTAACATAGCCTTATATATCTTGTTGGGATTTAGCTCCATATGCATAGAATTCAATTATCTACAGCATGACTTTTATCTTCAGACTTACAAATGGCACTGTGCTCCCACTTCCTCATCATTACCATTTATAAAATATTCAATAAGACAGATCTCGACACCAGTATTATTCGTGTGTCAGTTTTGCTGAGTGGACATTGAGATTTTCTGTGAAGGGAAAAATACTCTTTGGAGTGATAGGCATTAAGAAAAAAATTTTTTAAATGTTACAGTTAAACCAGAAAGTAGAATCAAGTTTGCAGAAGTCATCTACCAACTAAAAATCACCATTACAGTAAGCATTGACTTACTGATTATCAAGATGAATATGAATGAGTGTCATATCTATCATATCTTTATATGCTCTACCGTTGGCTTTTGCATGCTGGAATCTTCCTATATTCTATTTGTTAGAGTTCCTAATAGCAATAATTGTAGAATCCCTTGATAAGAAAAACAAGAACCTTAAATAAATTATCAAAAATGTATTAGATTCTTTGGTATTCAAGGAAATGCTCCTTGAGATCCATTTCTGATAATCAAAAGTATAATTAATTTCATTGGTTGAATTGGAATTCATAGGAGGTGCCATTGTATCTCCCACTTTGGTCAACATATTCCTAAGTCATATCAAGGGACCTCAGACTCTAAGATTCTGATCTTGCTGCTCTTTTTTTTTTCTGGCCCCAACATCATGGCTTGTTCACCTTTGCAGGCTCCCGTACTCTCTTCACCTTCTCTTCTATCACCACAAGCCATCCAACGGTGACTGCCCATTGACTTCCACCTAGTTTCTATTGCCAGTCTTCACCCGTCACGTTCTTCCCACCAACCTGGTATAGAGATAGTCAAGAGACCAAGTTCTGACTTTTGGTGTAGAGTTGTAGTCCTGATTTCGCCAATTATTTCTATGAGCTTTTAATCTCTCGTGAATCTATCACTCTCTCTTCATTGAGAAGTAAAAGGAATGTACGAATAGTTGCTATACTTCTTGTTAGCTCTACATGTTCTGCTTTTCTGATTAGGTATTAGATAGAATGAAGGAGAGTAGAATAGGCAAAAGAAATGTGTATTTCTTTTGGGAAGGGAAATTTTACTGTAGTCCTGTTGCTGAATCAAGTCTCTCTTCTTTTTTTTTTTTTTTAAACTTTTTTTTTTTTAAGATTTTATTTATTTATTTGACAGAGATAGAGACAGCCAGTGAGGAGAGGGAACACAAGCAGGGAGAGTGGGAGAGGAAGAAGCAGGCTCATAGCAGAGGAGCCTGATGCGGGGCTCGATCCCATAACGCCGGGATCACGCCCTGAGCCGAAGGCAGACGCTTAACCGCTGCGCCACCCAGGCGCCCCTCAAGTCTCTCTTCTAACTTTCCCCAATATTCATCTGATTGGATATACTGACAAATGAAAAAATAGTTGCAAGGGAATATAGCATGCTAGGGAATTGCTCCATTATGTTGGGTAACTATGTAGATGTGAGATATCGCGCCCTCCATGAGGAAATATGGAATTTTTCAGTGACTCTAAATTCAAATTAAATTTAAAAATACGTATTCCATGAAATTGGGGAATCACCATTGGTGAAGGGTTATGACACCCTGATCCAGCTAAACTAGCCAGCACATTCCCCAATTGTGCCATAAACATGTCTAACTCCTTGACCACTGAAATGCCTTCTCCCCTCTTTTTTCTACTTATTTAAAGTTCTGCTTCATCTTCAGGACTTTGTTTGAATTCCAGTGTTTTATGTAGGAAGATATCTTTTAACTGCCCAAACCCAGAATAACCTCTTACTCCTTTAGAATTGCCAGAGCATGATCATCTGCTCTGCTAATTTTGCACTAACCTTATGTTGCCATTTGTTTTTATTTATCTCTTGATGAATGTATTGTGTCTTTCAAACTAGATCTGAAGCCTATTGTAAAGGACTATGTCGTGGCTCTCTGTGTCCACAGCATCTGGCTCAATGCCCAGCACACAATCATCACCCAATAAAAGCTTATTAGTGGTAATGGCATATAATTCCATGAGAATCACTTAAATATTATTGACTGCATATTACTTGACAGATGTATTGTCTGACTTTTATTTGGCAAGAACACCATATCTTCATGCATAAGGAAGCTAGCCTTGCAGCCCTGAACACCAGTTATGGATGGCCAGACGTGGAGTCAATTGAACATTTGCTATGGACGTGGCAAGTGTTTAGTAACTGTCAAAATGCTTGCCTTAATCCTTTCAGGCTTCTGTAATACAATACCACACACTGGAAGGCTTATAAACAACAGAAATGTATTTTTCACAGTTCTGGAGGCTGGAAATCCAAGATCAGAATGCCAGCATGGTCAGATGAGAGCCCTCTTTCGGGTTGCAGATTGCTGATCTTTTGCTGTATCTTCACATGGTAGAAGGGGCTAGGGGTCTCCACGGGATCTCTTTTATAACACATTAACTTCATTTATGAGGGCTCTACCTCTTTCACCTGATCACCTTCCAAAGACCCCACCTTCCTAATACCATCAACTTTGGGATTAGGATTTCAATATATGAATTGGGGTTGGGGGACAAAAATATTCAGACTGTAGCAATAATGAGCTAGTAGATATCACGGAACTTTTATGTGGTTTTAATCCTGGAGGCAGTAAATGTCATTAAGAGCCCTAACTAAATATCTTTACTATGTTAGTAAAAGGGATATATAAAATAATCGTAGCTTATGCTTATAGAATATTGTACGCATATTTACTTATTTCATCTTTACAACACCCTTTTGAAATAATATTACTTTCCATTTTATAGAAGTAATATTTCTCATTTTATAGATGAGGAAACAGGACACAAAAAAGGTTAAGTAACTTACTCAAGACTGCACAGCTAATGAGGGAGAGAGGTGGGATTTGAACATGGGCAGCCTGATTCCAGAATCTGAAACTATTATGCCATGAAATAAGTTGGTTTCTTATAGTCTATAATGCCTGGGTAGATATGAAGCCATAGGATTTATTTTAATTAAAGAAAGTTGAGTATCAGGTGGCTTTACCCAATAGGAATAAAGACCACATGAGAACTGAAAAGCCCCAGTGAGGAAATGCATCACACCAGCACAAGGTCAGCCTGTCTACTCAATTCCTTTTCCGTCTTTAAGTTCTTTTCCACTAGTGTGTAAGCGGAAGTGGGAGCTCCGGCTGAGGTGAAGAGGGCCTTTCATCTTCCAAGCAGGGGGACCACTTGGGAAAGCAGGCTGATGAGAACTGCAGGGGAGCTGAGCCATTTTAAAAACACATGAAAGCAAGAGCTTAAGAGAGAATTTTTATGAGGATGGCAAAGTCGAGGGTGTATGCTCATGTTCGCATGCAGGAAACGTGGGTTAAAACTGATCAGTGATTAAAATTCCTTAGACCTTTAAAATGCAAATGATTTGAAAAATGTCATATTTTTGAAAAGTAAGCATTCTCATTTATGGGAGTTACAACATGGTACTTTATTCCAAAGAATATTTGAAGTTGCATGAAAATCACTAGAGCTCCAGTACAAATTATTGGATAAAAATATTGCCTGCCGGGGGTTGGGAAGGACTTCCATTGGTTTCTCATCCTGATCTTTTTGTTCTTAAGAAAGCAGGGGGGCAATGAAACTTTGCTTTTTTACCCCTTGTGCAGAAAATGGTTTCAGTGGAAATTAGGGAGACAGTGTCACAGGCTTCTGTTTTTCAGAGCAGTAAATTCTAACTCCCTGTCCTGGTTTCTTGGTGATTGAAGTCAGGTACACATATTTTCAATGACACCCATTTTTTCTTTGTCCTGAACTGGCTGCTGCAGTTTCTCTCACTAATGCGTGCTGCCTGCCAGGTTCTTCAATGTGAGTACTGAATTCTCAGCTCTCTCACTGGGACCTTCTAATTACAAGGCTAAGTTTGAAGATTTCAACTTATTTTGGCACGCAGGGTGGTGATTCAAGATTTAATTCTCTCCTCAGGCTATCTAATTAATAAAACTCTAATTTTTGTCAGGATACATTCAGCAGGGGTTTAAATAACTAGTTCTCAAAGAGCCCTATTTTGCTATTGTCAAAAACTGTTCTTTAAATGTGCTAAAAATATCCCAGGATACAGTAAAGGGAATGCACAGCTTCCTCCCCTTGTGAAGATATGGTGAGTTCCTTTTGCATTTGGCTGTTTTAAATATATGTCAAGAAGAGTAGGAGGAAGGAGGAGTGGAATTTTTGGCACCAAAAACTACGGGGCTCAAGGGACAAAGATGTGCCTTCTCCCTCTATAGGGATTGAGAAAATAAGGAGTTTAAATGCCTAAGCTTATCCTTTTTTCCCCTTTTTCTTTCTCTCATGTCAGTCTGCATATTCTACCTGAAAAATGAATTTCATCACAAAATGAATCCAGTTGGATTGCATTCTTCTTCCAAGAAATAAGGTAGGGGATTTTCCCTTTAATGTGTTTTAATTAAATTCTACCATGATTATAGCAGTCAAAGATAGGCTATCCAATAGATTAGTGACAAGAAACAGAAATTACATAAGAAGGTCAAAGAGTATTTTCCTTGTAAGAAATTACAAGGAAGGTCAAGCTATTTTGAAAATATCTACATGATAAACAGATTCCCAAACCCCAGTTATGATCTACTTACAGAATGATATACTTTGTACAATTTCAGTGAAACAAACAATTGTATCTCTAATTCACTGCCTTGAAATTTTTGCTCGTGTATTTTGTGTTTTAAATCTTAGGAAAAGAATTCATTGTTCAACGAGTATTTATTGATCAGTTTATATGCGCCGGACAGTGAAATTTGGCTCATGTATTTTTATTTCAGAAAAATAATGTATTTGTTCATTCAGTGAGTATTTACTGAGCATCTTCTATGTAACAGACAATGTTCTAGGTGATGAGAAACAGCAGAAAATGAAACAGACAAAAATCTGTTCCTTCCTAGAATATGCATTATAGTTGTGTAGACAAACAAAAAAAGTGAGCAAATATACACTATTTTAGATAGTGACAAATTCTAAGGAGAAAAATAAAATAGGTACGGAGAATACAAAATGTCCTGGGAATTGTAATTTTTAGAGAGGGTGGTAAGAAAAGGTCTACAGCGGAGTTGATATTTGCATAAAAGCTGGAAAGGGATGATATTAAGGGGAAGAATGCTCCAGGCAGGAGCCCAATGCAAAGCCCTCTGAAGGCGGGACAAGCTGGGCAGACTTGAGGCACATTGAGGAAACCAACATGACTCGAACCAGGGTGAGCAGAGAGGTGAGAGGATGAGTCAGAGAAGTATGGGGGCCCAATCATGGACAGTTTTACACATCATTATGAGGATGTTGTCTTTTGCTCAGAGTAAGATTTTTTGAATCAATGAAGGTTTGAGGCAGAAGAATGACATGATCTGACAAGTTTTAACAAGATTGTTCTGGCAGCTGAGCTGAGAATAAGGTGAAGGTAGGATTAGAAGAGAAGCAGGGAACTAGATTGCAGATTGTTCCTACAATCCAAGCGAGAAATATGATACATTGGACCAAAATAGTATCATGGAAGGTGGTGAGATGTGGTCAGATTTTAGAGTGAAAGATAACAGAATCTGTGGATGACCAGAAGTGATAGTATAGACAATGTTTTTCCTAGGAGTTTTGTTGTAAAAGGAATGAGAACAGTGAGACAGCAGAAGCAGGAAGAGGATAAAGAAAGGGTTATTTTGAACTGTGAGAAATATTACCATATGTGTACTCATGATAATGATCCAGTAGGGGAGGGAAAATTAATGATAAAACCATAAGTCGGCAAAAGAGGGTGGAACTAATGTACAACTGGAGGGGCTGGCATTGGTGCAAGGACAGCTTATGAGCACAGATGCAGGTAGTCGAGTAGACACAGCAGGGAAATGAGGAATTTCTATTTTGATTACATGTATTTTTTCAGTGAAATAGGAAGCAAGGTGATCCACTGTCAATGGGGATGGGGAGAATAATTGAAGTTTTGAGGAAAGAGGAGAGGCCTGAAAGTTATCCCGAAGATTGGGAGAAGAAATTAGTCAGGGGACAGGATGCCATGCATCCTTAGGAGCCCTCTGAAGTGAACTGAAAGGGTGACCAGTCAGCACAGATCTGTATCTTACTCATGCCTGTGCAGCAGAACGTGCAGGCATGCACCAGAAGGAAAGATGGATTTAAGCGGGGTTATGGTTTAGCCAGGGGAGTAGGATAAAGCTAAAGAGGGGCAAGTGAATTGTAGGTACATGCAAGGGGCTGATTATAATAATTGATCATGGAGTTTAAGATGTTGATTTTGATCACTAGAGTGGTATCCATCTCAAAATGCTATATTTTTGTGTATTTTTCCAGTGTTTCATTCATTTTTTTTTATTCAGTAAGTTAAAACTCCCCAACTTTGAATGGACTTCCCTAATTTTAGAAATTTCTATGCAAGGGCATCTGGGTGGCTCAGTCGGTTAAGTATCTGCCTTCGTCTCAGGTCATGATCTCAGGGTCCTGGGATTGATCCCTGCATTGGGCTTCCTGCTCAGTGGGGAGTCTGTTTCTCCCTCTGCCCCTCCCCCCATTCTTGCTCACGTGTGCTCTCTCTCTCTTTCTTAAATAAAGGAAATCTAAAAAAAAAAAAAAATAGAAGTGCTCATGCAAAGATTGAGCAGATGTTTTGTGTCAGATATTTAAAAGAATTCACGCTTCCAAAAAATGTTGGACTAGAACATTTTTAAGGGTTTCCTGGGGTTCAACTCTGGTATCCTAGGATTATCTTAGGGGTTAATTGTGCACCTGTTATGTGCAGTTCCCTGTAGGACATACTATGGGACTTACAAAGGTATATTTGGTGTATTCTCTGACCCCAGGATGGTTATAATTCAGTAGCTTTTTAAAGTAAGTTTAGAATATATACATACTGAAACTTAAGTATTTAGTAGATGATAAAAATTGACACTTATTAACATATTAGTTCTGCTCATATGCAAGGGCCATGGTGGGCTCACCTCATGTTTGCTCTGACCCTATTACATCATTGCTAAACTCCAGATCCCAGCAATCTTGCCTCCCAAAAACCTACATCAGAGGAAGAAATAACTGGCTGGTTTTATTTTAGTAACATATCTTTAAAATGGTGGATTCAAATAATTTGTTCATGTAGGGTCATTGGCAAATGTGGAGCACTTTGATGGCTCCAAGAAGGAAAGAATATCCTCCTTTGGCAGGCACATAAACAATCATCGTCTTCTTTGTGTGGAAGAAAATGTTAGCAGTATATAGGCCATTTCTATACTCAGCCTCTGCATTAAACTGGGGCACAGCTGATGCACTCATTTCAGACAGTACCAATTGCTGCAGATGGACTTTTCATTTATCAGTGGGCATATTCATTAACTTGACAGAAATGATTGGTTCCATTGTGCCACATTCTGGTTGTTTTATGTATAGAGTCCTGGTATTACTCTAGATAGTTGGAACCTGCAGGCAGAAAATATCATCAACCTAGAAGTTTATTAGTCTTGACATTTGTGTCATCCAGAAGACACCCAGTTCAGGATTGAACACTGTAGGCTGACACAGCTGGGAGGCTTGCGGACAGGGTTTTCTCCACTCTATCTAGGTCCACTCTATCTAGGTCGTATAGTGGCAATTGCTATAGTGATGCCCAGTAGGATTGAAACTATCCTCCTTCCATAGACGAGAAGGATTATGAATGATGAAAGTTATGTTCAGGGTGCTGGAGTACTCCACATTAAGAAGATCCAGTCTAAATATATGAAAATTGTGCATTAGGGGGAGTGTATTCATAACATAAATGAATCCTTTTCAATATGTAAATGTTTGTTCCAGAAATCCTTTAAATATTCAACTACAGCTGAATTTTAAAAGTGTCCAATTTACTAAAAATAGTTTCATATTTATTGTATAACATGGGTTGCCAGAGAACATTGATTTCACACTTACTACTTATAAGTGAAACTAAAACAAAAGGTGGGAGAGATTTTGTGGGTCAGGTTTGCAGTGCTCAAATTGCAAAAACAAAACTCTGCAAAGTTGTTTCTCTACAAAAATAGAAACATAATAGAACAACAACAAAATCATGTGTCAGAATAGCAGACAAAGCCAGACCCATAGCTCGGCAAGCAGGTGGGCAGGCAGGTGGTAGGTGGTTGGGCCTAAGTGGAGAGATGGGTAGGTAAGCTGGCAGGCTGTTCCATCCATGAACAGGGGGGAATTTGTAAGCAGCGTGCAGAGAATGACAGAGGACAGATTGGCAATGGAAGAAGCATCAGAAAAGATGGCTGGAGGACTTCGTTGTCCTCCAGAAACTGTTTTGTGCTTTCTGTGTGGGCAAATCACCTGTTATGTGTGGGTAGTCCTGGCCCACAGGGTTACAAAGAGCCAGAAAAAGTCAGGAGCTCAAGTGAATTCTACCCATGATTAAAGATACTAAAATTACCTCCAGACTAGCCTTGTGAATGCGAAGAAAAGAATCACTAACAAAATATTCTCTTTGTCTCTGGAACTTGATGATAATAGAAATAACTCTGCATTCTCTACTGGAGACTTAAGTCATGCAACAGATATCACTGGATGTTGGGTCACGTACGTGGCCCAAGAGGCCGAGTGGCCTTTCTTGAGGTCACAAAAGACCCTGACAGGGTTGGAAGTCAATTTCCCTTAAGATTCCTGCTTGGATATCCCTCATTTGAACGTTAGCAAATAAACCATGTGAATAATATTTTCAGATTTATGAGAAAAGGATTGGTTGAACTGGAAACAGTGAAAAAAGTAGCAGAAGCCAGAATGAGTGTTGGGCCCTTCAGCAAGGCAACAGGGAGAAAGCATGCGGCGTTTCTTTCCCTTCCAGGACTAACCACCATCCTTAACATTCTGAGGATGCAGAGGTAGTCGATCACGAAATACAGGCGTAATAGAAGGAGAACCCACAGGGCCGGATCAGACTTCAAGTGATCGTACATTAAAGATGGTCTGCATATTCCTTAGTGATTTGGATGGGTGTTGTACTCCTTCTAAGAGATGTATCCATTCTTCTAACAAACCTAAATTCCTCAGCTCTTATGTTGTAATTTGGCTTTTCAGCTGAGGGAATTAGAAAGCTAAATGTTGAGTTAGTTCTTTTTTTTTTTTTTTTCCAGTGACAGATGGGGGTATCTGCTTCCAGAATACACCTGCTCATTATTTTATTGTATTTTCTTGTAGTAGATATGGCAAATTCTACAGGGCTACAAAGACCTCTAAAAGGTCAGATGAGTGAAAGGTCCCCTGCCTTCTTCATACTCTCGGTCTCATCTTATCACTGTCTTTAGGCTACTTTAACTCCTCTGCTGGTATTTTATCTTTGAAGCTTTCTATGGTTCCATTTCTGGCCTCTTAGTAACCTCATCCATTCCTATGGCTTCAGATAGCATCCCCACACCAGATGACTCGCAAATATAAAGCTCTACCTCTGTGATTCTGGAGATGTGATTCCTGAGTCAGGAGTAACAACGCCCTCTGGGTACTTAGAAATTCCAGTTCCCGCCCCTACTCTCCCAGACAGTATAAAATCAGGAACTCTGGGGGCGAGGTCCAGTAATCTGTATTTGAACGAGTTCCACAGGTGATTCTGATGCTAGCTAGCTTGAGGACTACTGCTTTAGTTTGTACTGGTTTTCTGAGCTGTGTGCTGCTGTAGCTGACCAGCTAGAGTTTCGTGGCTGTCTCGCGGCACACATGTCCAAAATGGAAACCATGAGCTTCCTCTGCTTCCCAAACTGTTCCACTTTCAGTACTCCATATTTCAGTAGATATCATCACTCAGTTTCTTAAGCCAGAAACCGGAGAGTCACCCTTGCCACTTGTTTGTACCTCACCTTCCACGTTCAATTTAACGCCATACTGTGTTTAACTCTACGTTTAGGATGTATTTTGCACCTGTTTCCATCATGAATACTACGACCCTGTGCTAAGCCACCATCCTCTTCTACCTAGACTGCTATCATCTCCAACTGGTGTCTCTGTATCCTCTTCCGGTTACCAGCACTGCACTCTTCACTGCTCTTTCCACGGTCCTGATCATGTCAGTCCTCGACTTAGACCCTTCAAGGTGCTGTCCTTTGCATTTACAGTTAGGATCCACATCTTCGGTAGGTTCTATAAAGCTACTGCTTCTCAAAAGTGTAAGGGGGGGGTGAACTACTGTAGGATCCCTGGGGGGAGGGGTGGGAAATTTGTGTTTATGATTTTATATAAAGTATTCCAATTATAGTCAGTTCTCATAAAATTTCATATCATAAAATGTTTCAGATTATAATGTGTACCTGATTTTTAGCAGTAAATACAGTTCTGTCTCACTAAAAGCCTAAGTTTGATCATTATTCATCTCATTCAAAGATTTTTCAGTTCAAAGTTTACTTTTTATGTTTAATTCACTGACATTTATAATATACTTATGTTGTTTTGATCAGCAATATATTACTAAAAATTATGCTTGTAACTCAATCCAGGAAAAAAATCATAACATCTAAAATCTCATGGTTAGAGAAAATTAAAAATTAAAATTTAAACCTATGTGCATATTTTGTTACAGATTAGCATGATATGATAAAATATTTTCAAGTGCAAAATATGTAATGATAAATATCTAGGCTGGTGTAGTACTATAGAAATATGAGTTAACCAAAGAAAAAGGAAAGATAGAAAATTTCTAGATGTTAGGAAACAGTTTAATATATTTTAAATGGATTGTGGTAGTTACCAAATTATAGCATTTGATTTCTCATGAAACATTTGGAAGAATGTTATAATAGTTTCTTTTTTAAATGTCAGTTCTTACCACGTGCCATAAATTAAATGCTTTGTAACTATTTAATATTGTGATGATTTTTCCCTTGAAAATAAAAACATTTGAGGCAATAAATGATTTTTCAAAATTACAAAAAGGGTGCATGAACAAAAATAACCTAGGGTAGTGGCGTTTGGGGCAAACTCTCCAACTTAATTAGTTTGAACTCTTGACTAAAGTAAAAGCATTTGACAGATTAATTTTATTTGTGAGCAGGAGTTGAGAGAGCATACTCTTCTGAATTATTGGGCATGAGGTTATTCCCCAGATTGGAAAAAAAAATCTGGTAAGAGCCACTCCCAGTCATTCACTTCCCCCCAAAATAAGACTCAGAAAAAGGCTGTGGCCCCCAAAGTCACAGGTATAAGGATGGTTGATTATATGACAGGTCTCATAAGGATTCATTTAATCTCTAAGGGTCTGGAGACATAGGTAAAGACAATTGTTCCTATGTTGATTTAAAATGACTCAGATAATTAAGAGTGTAGAAGTATGCAGAAAAGTAGACCCAGTCAGACAGGAATATCCAAAGACTAGAAAGCCTGAGATTTTCCAAGAGTTCTATCACTGTTGAGAGCTTGATCAGAATTGGGAGCAGCTGATCTGTTTTCTTTGCTCTCACAGTAGGTGTCTGGAGATAATGTGCTCTGGGTAAATGTCTTTCCCTTCCTTTTTCTGCATTAAATAATATTTTGGCCTTCTATTATTCTGCACTTCACCTATTACTCAGACCCACCTCGTGAAAACTCATTCTCCCATAGAATATTTCCCCTTTCTCTCATTGTATAAAGGATTTTTGTTATTTTGACATTTGTTTGGTATGGATTGAAATTAAATGGATTGAAGTTGGACTTGTTGGCGGGGAGAAGAGATTAGATGTGGGGAGCTTTAAGTGGGGAGGTATTGATCAAAGGGTACATACAAACTTTCGGTTATAAGAGGAATAAGTTCTGGGGATCTAATGTATAGCATGGTTAATAATACTGTATTGTATACTTGAAAGTTCCTAAGAGAGTAGATCTTGAGTGTTCTGGCCACACCAAAAAAAGGTAACTATGTGAGGTGATGGATGTGTTAGCCGATGCTATGGTGGCAATCATTTTGCAATATATGTGTATCAAATCAACACATTGTTTTACAGCTTGAACTTATACAATGTTGTATGTCAATTATATCTCAATAAGGCTGGGAAAGACAAAAACAAAGTGCTAGCCTGGATGCAAAGATATCAAGTTAAATACCTCAAAGAATGCCAAATGCTAATAAGAGAGGAAAATTCACAAGGCAAACATGGGGAAATTAGAGGGAAATGAAGCTTGCATGATAACAGGCAAGACAATGAACAATATAAATAAGTAAAATGTATAGTGATGAATGCTAAGGAGGAAAAAAACAAAGGGAAGACAAATTTTGCAGGGTAAGAAGGGAAGAAGCGAGCTTTGGGACTCTCTTGAGGAAGAACAATGCAAAGACCCTGCAGTGGGAATGTGTGTAGTAAACATCAATGAGGACAGCATGGCAGGCGTTGCGTGACCATAAGGAAAAAAAAAATAGGACTTGAGGCCAGGGAGTTGGCGGTCAGGCCCTACAGAGCATTATGAATGACTACAAGGGCTTCACTTTTCATCTGAGTGTGTGGGAAGCCAGTGTTGGGCTCTAACAGAGATGTGATATGATATGACAAAATCCCCCTGGCTACTGGGTTGAGATTAGACTGAAGTGGAACAAAAGTAAATTCCAAAGGCTACTTGGGGGGCAAAGATATTATAGGTGAGATGTGATGGTGATTTAGTCTAAGGGAGGGACAAATGGAGGGGTAATAAGTAGTCTGAGTGTGGATAAGATTTGAAGCTATAATACGTTTTACTAAGTAGAAAAAGTTTATAAACAGTTCACAGATTTGCTGGAAATAGCATGGTATCAATAACATCTAAAGATCTTTCAAGATATACCTGACTATTATGTTCCCCCACCAGTACCATAAAGACAAAAGAGAATGAAAGAGGGGTTCTTCTAGCAGAAACCAAATGCCGGGAAACAGGTTGTTGGCTCCTTGTGTAGGGAATGCTGGCCTCTTGCCATTGACTGGGGCCAGAAGACAGTCAGTGGCCTTCCTGAATTTGGCCTTTTTGGAAGCAGGGAGATAGGGCTGTGACACAACCACAAAGAAAGGACAGATGGAAAGCACCTGATGCTGCCTAATGTAATTAGCTCAATAATAAAGACACATAGTCATGTGCAAGGGTGAGAATTTGAATTTGAAGCCCTATGCGTCCCCTTTAGAGTGATATTTTCTCAGCAGGCTAGAGGCACAGGGTTGCAGAGGTGAGGTAAGGGGACTGGTGCAAAAAGTCAAAACACATGGAGTTGAGCATTTGTTTCTGAGCTGAAACAGATTCTCCTTCCAACTGACAACACACCCAGGGCTCTCAACTTTGTTCCAGAGTATTCTTTGTTCTCCTATTTGAACATACATCTGCTAGCTGACAGCTTGAGAATTTGAACATTTAATTCTCTTTCCTGCCAAAACCCAGCCTGTCCTGCTAGACTCAGGACTAAGTGATTGCCAAAGTAGCCAATTAGTCTTATTTCCTTTCCAAAGAGATACCAGCTACATTTTCACATGAAAAGGAACATTCCCAATAAAAAAAAATTCACAAGAATATAATGACAGTGGGAAGGTTGGGCAGAAGAGAGAAGAGAGAGAGGGTAGATAATAGAAATACGGTATAAAAAGTTGGGTGAAATATGCCACAAACCTAATCCAGGTCCTTTGTGCTAACATTTTATCTTGGGTGGTAAAAGTTTATCAGAAAACCATGGAAGAACCTAATAAATACTGTATAGAATGATTTTTCTCTAACAGTGAAATATTCATATATCTAGTGACAGAGGTAAAATAACCTTTCTTTGCATACTGCCGTGACTACATTTTTCTTTTTTTTCTTTTTCACTTTCATTGGCTCCCTTGATATTCTAGATCAGATTGGCCACAAATGTCTAACTACCTCATCAAAATTACTCACACATTTTTCATCCTTCCCACTTCTATCTTCTCTTCTCTTTAGCTTTTCTAATGTACTCATACATAATTGCATAGAATTATGATATTCTATTAAGCTAAGTTACCTAGCCTCAAAATTTACTATCACTAGGTCAAATCCAAGGGTCACTAAACTTTCCCAGGTTATTAGTCTCATTGAGACAGATACAAATATACAAAGATCTCTCAGATGAGTCTCCTCAGCCAGGGAGGCTCTAAGATAGTAATGTGCTTGGCCAATATACTAATGTTAGAAGGCTCCTACTTTGTTTCTAGGCAAGCTTTCTAAAGGATTAACTCAGATCCCAATGTCCTGTATAATCCTCCTAAGGATAACTAAGATGTTTAAAACTTCAAAGCATTAAGCAAGCCTACATAATTAAGGACCTTTAGATATTTCGTTATACAATTCCAATTTTTGAGATCAGCACGAGGTTGATATAGCTGTCCATGGTTCTGAAAGGGTGGTAGTTTTGAACTAATTAATTTAAGAATGTCTACTAATGTCTAATGGATTCCCAATATTCTGTTGTGTAACTTGTATCAGTGACTTCCCACAGCTCTTTGGTTTGCCATTCTACTGTGAATGACTAAAATGTAGATTGGTCTGGATAGTTTCTTGGTCATTAAGCTGATTTAGTGATTAAAAACTTCCCAGGCCTTAAGATGCAACTCCTGGCTAAATCCCCCAAACTGTGTGAAAATGAAGTTAAACAAAAGTATAGAAAATAATGAGAGTATGTTAGAGTTAAAGAATAAAATAATGCGGGGGGAAATTTGCCATACAGTGCATTAATATGTTCAATTTCAAATAATGTTTTAGAAAGAAGCAGACTATAAAATTTGAGAGAAAGAAATTTAAACTGAGAACAGAATCAAAAGTTGAAGGATGATATATTTACGTCAATTTAATAAAAACTAGTGTCTATAAAATAGAGTGGAAAGTAAGGGTCTTCTTCTTTGTATAATTTGGATACAAGAAGCATAATATTGTTTGCACACATTTAGAATACAACCAGCTAGCGAAAGAATTATCTCAAAAAAATATGCTGGAGCCAAATGAGATTACTAAGGACAACAAACCACTTTATTACAATGTCACACATATAGAAGGAAGTGCATATGAAAAGCCTATTTTCCATGCTGAATTAAGGACTATCTCAGTGCAACCTGGGTGGAGTCAAAAGAGAGAATAAAGATAAAAATGGCTACAAGTTTTCTACAAATATGTGAATTTCTAGATGAAGAGAAGACTGTCCTTGCAGGAAAGCTGATTGTACTTACAGAGAAATGATTCTGAATAATTTCATTCCTCAGTGGGGATTACCTGTTTCCATTGTCTGTGACAGAAGGACCCATACCATAGGTTTTGCTATAAAATAGCTCAATAAATTCTTGGACACACAATTCTGGTCTTGTCCTTGTTACTCCCCAAAGCACAGGAGCAGGTGAAAGATGAAGGGAAGTTTATACAAATAAATTGATTAAAATCTTTAACAACATAAAATTTAAGTATTTTAAAACCTTGCCTTTTGCCTCATGAAAATGAGAGTCACAACAAACAGGAAAATGAACAAAAACCCCTCCTGGGTATTTGTTTGGTTGGACCATATCAGGTATTCCGGGCAATTCACACACCGTTAGCATTTCGTATACAAAACCTAGACACACCGCATGCAAGAAAGTTCTTGCATTAGCTCGTATCCCTTCAAGGCTTAAGTGAACATAATAATCCTGCCAATGAAACACAGTAGGCCTAGTGCCTCTGTTTTTTATCACCAGTGGTTGAGCCTAGGCAAAGAAAATCAACCTGTCAAGACAAGGTCTCTTCTCTGTTCTCTTCTCTGAAGCCAAGATCTGAAAGAGATACTGTACGCCCCAAAAGATGCTGATAAAGGACTGACATATTTTCAGACCAACCTAACTGATTTAAAGCTCTGGCTTTGTTTGAAACTGATCATGAGAAAATGCATTCTTGAAGAACTACACAGAGGTACAGGCCAAATAAATGGTGGATGTGTAATGGACTGGGAATAGGCCATGTTCATCTTGATGTGAGGATTTTTGATGACTTGGTTATACTTATTGGTACTTTAAGAAAGCAAACTACCAAGTCGTGGAGAAATTCCATTTTAAAAAAAAGAAACCACTGTAAAATCATTAGGTTTAATCCACTGTAACAGTCATCTCAATCAGAACAGACTTATGAATAGACTAGTAAAACTAAATTACAATCCTTCCAGATTTATCTTGTTCTTTCTAATCTTCTTAAAGTTCACAGGGGGATAGGAAAATAATCTGGTTTCCCACCTGACTCAGGTTAATGCTTCGTTAGGAAAATGATACAGTTGAGTTGTTGGATCTGTGGCTTAGTCCAAATTCATCAAGGTGTACCTCTCATCAGTGTTCCAGCCAGATGGCCCATCTGAGACCAGACTCCTCTGTCTTAACCAAGGATGCTGTTTTAGAATAAGCAAGACCTTTTGGAATAGTATAGGTGGCCACCAATACTGGAAAGTTAGTCCTGGAATTGAAAAGCCCATATGGCCCCTTCAGTGACAGGTTTGCATAAAGACAGTTCCACTCCTAATTATTTTTCAGCACATATAGCCAAGGTAGTTTTTAAGTGGGGGGAAAAAATTATTCTTCTAAATGTTACTCTTGCAAATTGGCTTGTGGAAATGAGACTTACCACTTCTCTGAAAATAGCACCCTCGATGCAGCTGTTACCCTACTGCTAACTGTTCAGCGTCAGTAAAATTCTGCACATGGAGACTACACCTATCCAAAGTAGCCTCCTTTTTGTAATCTGTATCTTTCCTTTATTCATGTCAAATATATTTTCCACATGTTGATTTTGGAATACATTCTGTAAATGTGAACTTAGCTGAGAAGCTGATAATGTCAGAAAATTACTAACACATGTCTCTAGAAAAATTGTTCCCGTGTACCTGGAATAAAAGGCAGACTCTCAGTACTTTCCAGTTGTTTTGTATTCTATACCACATACACTTACAGCAAGTATGGAATGTATCTACAGCCAGAATTCAGGCCAATCTGGCTCAGCCTCCTAGCCCTGGTCATTTGCCTGTTTGTTTTCAGATCCTTCCACAGGCTCCAGCTCTGCAATGTATTGCAGAGTGAAAAGTACGGCAAAGGATGCATCCCAAGATCCCTTTCCAACTATTAGCTTCAGCCAATGGGAGGCACACGTGTGAGATTGGAGAGCGAGTAGAAAGGAAGAGCCAGGGTTTTCTCTCTCTCCTCTTAGCTTTAAAAGCATCTCCAACAGTGGCTACATCTCTGTGGTTCTAGCTCCAGTCAGTCAGCTACTTTCTTCCAGGCCCCAGCTCTCAAAGGCAGCCCAGGCAGTAAAAATGTTTCCTACTTTTGTCCTCCGTTTCCATATGTGGTGTGTAGCTTCTTTTTCTCCTGTCCCTGGGGTGTCTGCCCAGCCCATTTTCCCTTTCGGCTCTTGTGACGCTTTTATTTATTTGTTTGTTTGTTTTTAAATAATTTATTTTTGAGAGAGAGAGAGAGAAAGAGCACCCAAGGCAGGGAGCAAAGGGAAAAGAAGAGGGAGAGAAGCAGACTCCCCACTGAGCACAGAGCCCCACACAGCTCAATCTGACCCTGAGATCATGACCTGAGCCTAAATTAAGAATCAGACACTTAACCGAATGAGTCACCCAAGTGTCGCCAACACTTTTATTAAACTAGTGTCCACATTAAATTCCTTTTGCTATATTACCAGGCATAGGTCTTTTTCTCTGAGTAGACTCTGTTACCATGAACTACAATTCAGAAAGTTCATTTCTGCCTGAAAAGTAAAAAACTATGGCCTCTGGCTCTAATATCTAGAATTTTATATATGAAATTTTGACCACTAAGAGCACATTGCTTTCAAAAGTGTTAACATGTGCAATATTTTTAGTTTATCCTCTAATAAAAGGAAGGCATTTTCTGGCTGTTCTAAATAACCCAGAAAAATCTACTTGCTAATTTGAATGCAGTCTATTTGTTGAGAGGTTCATAAAGGTACTAAAGCTTCTAAACGTAGGCTTCACATTAGCATAACCCAAGAGCATCAAGAAAATCCCTGTTATTGACTTGGCCAAGGTCAATGGTTGTCAACTCTGACTGCGTAATAGAATCATCTGGAGAGCCTTAAAAATGTCATTGTTCAGGGCATATCTGGGACCAATTAAAATAGGATCTCTGAGTGTGGGTCCCAGGCATTACATATTTTTAAAATCTTCCCATTAGACAGTCAATTATGAGAACCACTGGCCTAGGATCTCATTTTTTTTCACTTGGACCCTTGTAATAATTTCTTAATTGGTCTTCTAGTCCTGTGTCACTCTCAGTTCATTCTCTGTATTGCTGCCAGAGATATTCTTCCAAAATTCAAATTTCATTGTACTGCATATTACATGGTAGTTAGAAATTCTCGAGCAGCTCCTCATTGCTTATGGGGGAATAATCTCTAAACACCTATGTGTGGTAGATGGAAGAGAAGTGCGTTCTTGGAGACAAATCAAATCTGAGCTCAAATTCTACCCTTATCCAAGCTCCATGATCTAGGCAAATCATTCATCTATCTGACTTGTAATTGCTTCAACTGTGATCTTCCTCATGAAATAATGTATGTAAAGTACTTCAGACAGTGCCGGGCACATAGTGTTGAGTAAGTAAAGAGTGAGCGTAATAATAGTAGTGTATAAGCCCCTACCTGCCACCTAGTTCTACAATCTCATTCTTCCCTCTCTTCCCGTTGCCAACTAAACTCCAACCCAACAGACTCCCAACATCAAGCCATTCCATGACTGCATTCTTGCATAAGTGTGGTTCCCACGGCTTAAAGTGTCATTCTCCTATCTCCCTGCCAATCCTACTCACTACCAGATCCAGTTCAAAGTGTTGATGTGATGGCTTCCCTGACCACACCCGCCTTTGCAAACACTTTTCTTTTGTGCAACTCCTACATATTATATTGACATTATTTATTTACTTCTCTTTTACTAGATTATGAACTTCTTTAGTACAGAGGCTGTCTTATGCCTTTGCATCTTCAGTAACAAATATAGTACCTGACTCTTGGTAATTGTATAATAATGTTTGTTGCATGACTGCATAGCTGCAAAATATCAATAAATTAAAGATATTCGAGAATCAGTTCAAGGACTGACAAGATTGTGTATTGCTAACCTTTGAGGGCAATCCAGTACTGTGCATCTTTTTCCACAAAGAGATTCTGGTGTCCTTTGAGAGAGAGTAATGGGCTAGGAAGGCCACAGTTCCTGTCTATGTGATATAAGTTATGCTTTTATTTTGGAGGACAAGATTCTTGAGTCAGAATGATTTCATCTTTACTATTTGCTAGCTGTGTGATGGTGGATAAACATATTTAACCCTCTGAAATTAAATTTCCTCTTCTGTAAGATATGAAAATAATACTTACTTTGTGGTGCTGCAGTAAAGAAAGAATGACACAATATATAGAAAGTATTTGGTGTAGTGAGTCCTCAGTAAATAGAAGTTGTCCTTATGATTATCATTATTATAAAGAATGAGTATTTCATCAGCTTTCATTCCCTTTTTTTTGGTTTTACATGATAAAACTGGTTTGATTTTCTTGACTAGGTAATTTAATAAAAATATTCAGATCCACTAATATGAATACACAAAACCCACATATGGGTAGTCAATGTGGGAAGCTACTATGACAAGTGTTCAAAATTTCTTAATTTAGAAGTCTTAGCTAAAATGACCTAAGTTTATGCAAATACAGCTAAAAGTATCACTTGTGGGTAGTTAGGACTCCTCTCCCCCAACTGATGCTTGGTTCTATTCTCTGCCTCTAAGAGAAATCTTGTCCCATCTCAGGGGTTACCATGGTAATTGAATATTTTTTGTCAAGAGATAAGGAAGCAATCCTCTTCAATCACTATTACTAATATTCCTGAATTACCTTGATAAGAAAAGAAATGGTAGTTTATTGCTAGCTACAGACATAGATGACATTTAACATTTAGTGTAATTTTATTTTCTTCTGTTTTTTACTCATTTGTTCTAAACTTCATAGACACTAAGAAATTTCTGGTTGATTTTAGATTAGGAAGAAACTAAGGTCCTGAAATTTAGATCACAAACTTAAAATGAAGTACATAATCTGCAGTTATAGTCTTTGCTTGTATATTGCTTACATATTTCCCAAACCCGACCAGTGATTAGACTCAGAGAACTTAAAACACACATAGAGACGGAAAGACTAGATACATTATATCAGAATCTCTGGGGTTATAGTTTCCAAGTCGGCGTTTTTAAAACCTCTTCAGGTAATGCTGATAATCACCAGGTTTGGGAAGGTTTGCCCTAAAGCATTTGGTATCTATTTTGCATATAGTAGATGGACAGCAGAGGAATAAGAGGTATAACTCAGGCACAGCTAATCTGCTGTTGGTTATCAAGCCCATTTATGGTATCATGCTATTAATTTTTTGTTCCAATTGAAAAATGTCTCCATGGTTTATAGATCTGGAAATTTCTCTTTGGATTTAGCAAGCATTTACTGAATACTTAGTTTGTGCAATGCACCATGCTAGGAATGTGAAATGGGGATGGAAATAAAAAGATGAGAGGTGCTTACTCCTAAAGACTCACTACTGTCTAGCAGGGAAGAAAGACACAGACCCAAATAATACGAGTCAGTACTGTAAAAGTTCGGGAAATAGTAATTTTAAACCTGTCACTTTAAATTCCAGATCGCATTATTGGGTCTTGGGTCTGGATGGGGTCACTTTTAAATCTCCTCCCACCCCTGTGGCTCTTAGAATGTCCTCCCACAGGTAAAATAGTAGGCAGAAGAAAGGAGATGCTTTTAACAAAATAGATAATGGCTGCTTGCTTCTCTGTATTGACATAGCATTTTGAACATCTCTGTTTGCATTTACCACATTTTTTTTTTTGGTATTTATGTAAGTGATCTCTCCAAGCATCTATTTTTCCTGTATATAAAATGAAAGGGCTGCACCCTAATTTTGTTTTTAGGTTACTTTTCTAATCCCATGAATTTTAATCATAAAGGAAATCAAACTGGATCACTGAAGTCCCAAAATAAATTTTCCTAAATAATTCAGGGGAGGAAAAAAAAAAAAGCGGAGAGTATTAGATTAGGAGGGAGGCTAGGATGCTCTCTAGGTTCAATTTTACAGATGAGCCTTTTAGGCCTAGAAATAATACAGAAAATTATCCGAGTCATGCAACTGGTTTACTGACAGAGCCAGGACTGAAAGAAAAACGTATCTTTTAGTTCTCATTTTAGTGCCCTTTTAACTATGGTGTGTGTGTGTGTGTGTGTGTGTGTGTGTGTGTACACACACACTTCGTGTGGCTGTTATACCACTAAGAAATGCAGAAAATAATTCACACTATCTATACAATAACTTACTGAGAAGTTAGTTTTTAGTCTACTTATGGGTCATTTGTATTAGAAGTCATAAATTCAAATTCTGCCAGGACCCTGTAGGTGACAAAAACGAATGCTTTGGACTAACTGTAATGGCATAGAAAACAGTGAGCACTGTGACACACCAAAAGAATATATTCTTTCTAAGGTTTCCATGTGGGACTGTGGCCCCAAGATTGACCAATATTAAGGAAAAAACCACAAATATGGATTTTTGTGTGCACTCTCCCAATTATAAAATGCTTCTCTGAAAAAATGTCTAACAGGGTACAGGCTGAACAAAATACATTTTTAGGTTGAATTCAACCTCTTGGCTGTCACCAAGGCTTCCTGTCCACTTAAGGATAAACATATTCATTGTAATTTCCAGGTTTGGGAGTGAATTGATATATCTCATCATATATGCTGGGCTCTGACTACAGAAGTCACCCCTGCTTTGGTCACCATGTACTTTGTCAACTTGGGAGGCGTTTTACAAATTAAACTTGCTGAAATGCCCAGGATCACTCTAGGAAGAAATTTCCTAAGTCTTTTGCTATGACTGAGCCACAGCTAGTTGTCTTGTTTTGTTCCATTTAAATCTAAGCATAGTCTATCATAGGTAAATGCATGAGATCATTAAAGGTTATCTACAAATCTCTTGGTACAGTAACTGCATATAACACAATAGTTATGCCATGAACCAGGCAGGCCAGAAGACCCGTAGATTCATCCTTAGGGCCTTATTTCTGGTTTTCTCCCCTCCTGCCCACACATTCTATTTCTAAGCTGGCTCTATGGAGATTTTTTTCCCCCATGAAATAACCCAGGCAAAGATTATGTCCTACCAGGGAGAGCTACATTTTGAAAAAGAAGGAAAAAAGCCAGATAATGTATTTTGCACCTAACATCTAAGATCAAGATGTTTAAAATTACATTTGAGCCCTGCTTATTTGGCTGCCAAATTCCTGATATCTTTCCTGTTTCTATTTTATCTGCCTCCTTCTTTATCCTGTTTCCAATTTATCCTCTAGTTCAAAAGAGTGGTCTAAAGGATAAAAGGTGCTTAGGAAAGAAACTCTGTAATCCTTAACTCTACTTTAGAAAGGCTTGAACACATATTTTTGGCAGAAAAAAAGAGGCATATTTTCACAGCAGGCGTGAAGAGTTTCCCAAATAGAGTACTACACAATTATGTCCCCAAGACGCTGGAGCTGTGGCTAAGAGATGATGACATTGCTGGCCTTTTGCCTCTGACTTGGTGAGGAAGTGAAGAGTGATCAGGGCTGTGACCCAAGCCTGAATAATCTTCATGCTTTGCTTGGGCAACTGGAAGCCGTTGGCCTGGAGCTGATTTCACTGCGTGTCACTATTGTCTTAGAAATCCCTGCGGTGGCAAGACAGGGCACCACCAGTGAACTCGCCCCAGGCGGGCAGGCTAATGAACACATTTCAGTGTGGCACCTCTCCACCATTCCTGAAGGCTTTGCCCACATGGGCAGAAGATAAAATAGAAGGCAAAGCCAGATCTGATTGTGTGTTTTCTGGCATGTGACACAACACAAGTAATCTGACACCAGAGATACGGGGGCGGGGTGGGCGCCGATTTTCTTATGAAGAGTGGGGAAGGAGTTGATTTGCTTTGTGGGCCCAACTAATATCCGTAGCCCTAAATATATTCAAAAGTCATTTGCACAGATATGCTAGGACATAGTTTATCAGAATTACTTCATAAAGCTTCATACCGCGAAGTCACTGGCAGTATTATTTGAGAATGCTTTATTTGGATCTGTGCCAAGTGTTTTTCTAGAAGGGACTTGAAAATGCTGTTTTCTGTAGTTCATTTGTACAAGATGGCAGCTTACAGGAAAATATCACTGAAATCTGTGAATCGATAGGAAGGTACCCTGGGCTGACATATTAAAAAGGAGATTTTGTCTCTTTTAAATCAATGCAGTGAAGTTAACCTGGCTGTTTAGGTTACATTATCAAATAGATAGGACTAGTGGAATATATTATCAAATAGATAAGACTAGGTCCATTCTTCTCCTGTCCTTAAAAATAGTATCTCCCCCCTACTCCCTTTCCCCCTCTTAATCATTCTCCCTATAAGTTTTTTTAAAGATTTTATTTACTTATTTATTTGAGAGAGAGTGCATGTGCAAGACTGGGGGGGTGGGGAGCAGAGGAGGAAGGAGAAGCAAACTCCCCACTGAGCAGGGAGCCCGACAACATGGGGCTCCATCCCAGAACCTGAGATCATGACCTGAGCTAAGGCTGAGCCACCCAGGCACCCCTCTTCCTGTAACTTCTACATACTATTAGTTTATTTAGCATTTGCTTCCTTAATAATACAAAAGAACTTAGACCTATCAGATATTTGGTTTTCACAAAATATGAATTAGTTTAAATTAATCTTTAAAAAATTCGTTCTTTGTCNGCTAATGCTAAGTGAACACAATCAGTCAAGCACTGGGCCTCAGTCTTCTCATGAGTTACCTTATTCATGCTCATAACATCCCCACAGAGTCGTACCATTGTTATCCCATTTTAAGTGGATCAGAAACCTGCATTGTTTAGGATCATAGAGCTGATATAAAGCGGAACCAGTAGCCCCACCTTTGGCACTTGCTCGTCTCCTTGGGGCACCACGAGAGGGGACAAAGCTTCCAAGGTGATTTTCCTCCTCAGACCCCTTCTCTGGGGACTGCACACCATCTGTGAGGGGCCAGAGAAGGTGAGGGACCACTGTGTCCTGAGCTTAGGTCATTTGTTGGTGACTGAATCTCTACGACAGTTTTAAAGCTTAGGGCCCTGCAAAGAGGAATGGAAACTGCAGAAGAAACAGTAGGAACCATTTGGTGTCCAAGTAGCAAGTTATATATTGTTTTTATTCAATTAAAATCAAGGGGCGGTTGGTCACTCTTTCAGGCAGGACCATGCCTGGGAGAGAAAAACAAGCACTCCTGAAGCTTACTCTTCCTTCATCTGTTCTCCTGCTCCTATCTCTATCCCCTCAGGGACTGGTTTGGGAAGGAAAGGCTAGTCCCCCTCTCCCAATCCCCCTGGTCAGCTGCTCATTTTCCTTGGTTTTGTCACCAAGTTCTAAGCCCGGATTTGACAGCTCACAATTTGCCATAAAGGAACAGATAAGCATGTTTAGTTGCTTGCACAATTCAACTTAAATAAAATCAGCAAGTAAGTACATCCTTTTACACTTTGCAAAACTCTTTTCACATGCAGTATCTCGTTTAACTGTCAAAAAAATCAATTAAGATAAAATGACAAAAGAATCAAACCATTCTTTAAGGCACAGATGCCCTTGACTAATCAGTAACAGAAATTATTGCAAAAGAAAAATTACGATATTTATGTGAACCAGGAACAGACTGTGGGTGTTGGTTGTGCCTAACCTGTACCATGAAACCAAAGTTTTCATTGGCCTTTCCCAGCAGTATATAAGCAGGACGGCTCATCTCAACACACCCTCCCCCCAATAAAAACACTTTATTTATTGCAGTTGCAGAAATAACTGGCCATCTGTTCATTTTACTCATTGTGCCATGATAAATAATAATGGGTCCTATAGCAAGTTTGCCTTTTCTCTCTCCCGGTGAATCCCGTAGATTGCAGGATCTAGCTATTGCTGTCGCAGCGATACCCACTGTACTAATTTCAGAAAATACGACGTGTATTCTCCCTTAATCCTTCTCACCTGATATTATTTTTTTTCCATCGTTGATTCCTTTTGATTGTGTTTGATGTGGCCACAGTTATTGTTTGAGGTTTCTTGAGGTGATTTCTATTTCAAATATCCATTCCCCTCCAGATGGACTTGCTTGGCCATTCTGTGTTTCCTCAAGGCTAACCTCAATGACAGTGGACAATTGTTGTGCTCTAAGTATACATCAGACACTGTGCTGAAAACTTGAGGTATATTATCTCATTCCATCTCCATAGGAACCACAAGAAGTTATGCATCTTATTACCCCCATCTGGAGAGGAAGGCTCTGAGTTTAAGAGGGCAAGTGGACTGCTGTGTCAATCCAGGCCCACCTACTCCAGAACTTACTCCAAAACTCTTCACAGCTGATGAATGAGTTTGATGTTCACCATCCCTTAACTGATTAAAAGTATGGAAGAGTCAGGAAGTTAAGGAGTCTGTCAGTCAGTTTTTGTTACAGTAATGCTAAAAAATAAACCAGTGGCTTAAAACAACAGTAATTATTTATTCTTGCTCATACACCTGTAAGCTGCTTTAAATTTAGCTGATTGAAGCTTGGCTTTAGTGGGCTTAATCCCAAGCTACAACTTGGGCCCAGGTCTGCTCCACAAGACTTTCATCCTATCCCTGTGACCAGTGGGCTACCTGGAGCCTGTTCCCATGGCATTAATGGAAGTGAAGAAGAGGTCAGTGGAAACACACAAGGTCAGGTCCAGATCTGGAGCTGGCGCACTATTCCCATTCATGTTCCATGGACAAAATAAGCCATAGAGTACATCTCACCATCAATGAGAAGGGAGAAATATATTCCACTTTTAGTGGGAAGGAATGCAACTTCACATGACCAAGAACATGAACACAGAGAGGCAGGGAGGAAAGGGGAATGAGAAGGATTTATACACTCTACCATGAGGAGATGAGCGGTTAGGAAAATTCGTTCTCTGCATTTTGTAAGTGTTCATATAGAAGAAACAGGAAGAAGACTTGACCTCAGTTGAACAGAGAAATAGAATCTAATCTGCTATTCCTACTTCTTATGTAAAGAGATGAAGGAACTGGTGTGAAAGGTCTCCAGGGCCATCACAAATCTATCTACTGGGCTAAGTAGGTCAGCAAGGAATGCTGCATCTATGCTTCTGAGATAGAACTGGCTGACAAGTATAATACTTAAGAAAATGAAAACAACTGGAATTGGGAATACATGGAAAACTCAGGTTTTATAAAACCCATAGTTGGAAGAATACTTTTAAATGATTTTAAGCCCCACAAACTTAGCATAGAACTCTTGATGCTAAGTTGAAAAGGGTCTTGAAGTTCCTCAAGTCTAAATACTCACTCAATGCTTGAATTTTCTCTGTAATATGCAGCCTCTGTTTGAATAGTTCCTGTTACCATACTTTCCAAATCCATTTTGAACAGCTGTCTCTTCCTTGTCCTTGTTATTTGATGCATCCCATGTCTCCGCACTACTTCTGGATGAAGTAGCAAGGAAAAACCACCGAAAGATAAGCCCAGGAACACCACCCCCCTTTCCTGGTGTTGAAACATTCCTCCTGTGCAGGGCCAGCTTCACAGGGCCTTGTGCTTACAAGGACCTCCAACTTGACTACTACTCTGTTGGTGCCATCTTGAAATTCTTAAAAATTTTTAGCAAATGACTCTCTATTTTCATTTTGCACCAGTCTTCACAAATTATGTAGCTGATCTTAATCCTAAGTCATCACCATCATTGTCTATCCCTGAGTTAATTCCCCACCTTGATTACTGCTTCTCACCATTCCACTGGAACAACTCCACTCTCCTTCTTACCAGATTTGGTTCCTGCTTGACTCTGTTCTTCATGGTCTCTTGATTTCAGTGTTACCGATTTTGGTGGAGAGATTCCCTCAGTCTGCCCCAACTGGACCAGGCCCTCACAGACACCTTACTTCCTCCCCCAGGGGAGAGAGTTTGACTATGCCTCTCATAGCATTCTTCCTTAAGCTAAACTTAGATCTGGCTCCATTAGATCTTGGAACTATGCAAAATAAACCTTTTTGATTTTTTACCTTTTTGAAGCCAGCCCCCTCGAAGCAGAATTGAGAAGTCACTTCATAGAGAGACACAGTTCAGCTTGTGAGAAGGGCCTGGTGGCACCTGGCCATTCGTGGGGGGTAAATAGAATGTGCTCAGCCTGGGCTGTCATTACCTTTATCTTTCACCTCTTATCATATTACATCAGCTGCACTGATTTGGTGCCCTCACGCTTAAAGTTTGATGTGGTGAACACCATCTTTGAAAAGCCTTGTCATCTTACTATTAACAGCCTCCATTCTAAAACACAAAACCAGATACCTTGTATTGAAGATCATATCTTACAGGATGTCTGGGTGGCTCAGTTGGTTAAGTATCTGCCTTCTGCTCAGGTCTTGTTCCCATGGTCCTGGGATCAAGTCCTGCATTGGGCTCCTTGCTCAGCTGGGAGCCTGCTTCTCCCTTGCCTGCCACTCCCCCTTCTTGTGTGCTCTCTCTTTCTCTCTCTCTCTGACAAATAAATAAAATCTTTAAAAAAAAAACCGAAGATCATATCTTCCTCATAAGTGTACAAGTTATTTAAGCACATCTGTTAGGTCTATGATAGAAGGAAGAATCCATACAGGATACTTCAATGGTCATTTGAACATTTTTAATTTGAGCTTTTATATTTGATGCCAAAGTTTTGAAATAATATTTAGTGGTTGGTCTTTTTTTCTCTTGTTTGCAAAAGTAGCACTTGTAGGAAACTTAGGAAATAATTTTAAAACCACAAAGAAAAAAATAAACACTTCCTACAATCCCACCTGCTAAGAATAACTACACTTAACATACAGTTTAATGTTTCTGCATTTTTTTCCTATGAACATGTGCATGTAATTTTTAAAATAGAATCTTATGAGCATATTAGAGAAACTTAAATTTTTATAAGTAGGTTTTATAACTTATTGTTTTTCTTTTAAATTTTTTATCAAGAGAATTTTCCAGCTTGACAGGCTAATCTGGAAGCAAACAATGAAGCCTGAAGCTATGCAGTGACACAACTGTACAATTGTATCAAAAGTGGTTGATTTGGGAGGAAAGAAACTGGAGTGGTTGGTCTACTTGGAGTAATGTAGGCCAAAGAATGGGCTGATTTGTTCACTGTCTACTAATACTAAATTAATCCAACAATCGATTGGCATGCTAGTGATGTGTGATCTGCGACTTTAAAGTTCTGTACTATTTTAATAATTTGGGGGCTATTTTGGATCCTTTTTTTACATCTTTCAATGTCTAAAGGTTTTGATTTTAAAATAAAGGGTTCAGTGCAGAAGAAAAGATTTTTTATCTTCTTAACGAGTTGCCAAAACATGCAAAGTAACATCCTGAGGCTGTTGAAATTAAAGTTTCTGGGCCTGAAAGGGTCAGAAAAACCCAAGAGTATTTTGATTCCCCCAGATTTTTTTGTTTGATGTGCCTGGAATTACACGTTTAATAACTAAATGCCCTTTCTTTCCTTTTCAAGCTTTTCATCTTCAAAGGTTCAACAATCTATGATTATTCCAGCACTAATTTTTCTGTCTGCCAGTAAAAATCTGTTCATTTAAAAATATGTTTTAAAAAGTACCTGAATGCATTATTAATTTAGTGACCATACTTTAATTGTATAACTGCAGATGATAATCAAATCTACATTCAAAGAAGCATTTCTGTAACGGACAGAATAGTAACGTGTAATACGGGTCCCATGAATATTGATACTCTCTCTCACTCTTTCTCTCTCACACCCACATACACACTACATTTCAAAAATATTCATCCCTGGAATATTTTCCAAGTTTACCTTCACAAATACCTTTCAAAGAGTTAGATGTGTTTATTTCATTTAGTGAAAATGAAAAGCAACTTAACATTTCCCCAATCCCATATATATCCCAAGGTTTATTGAGCTTGTTTTTGTTTTTTTTTTTTTTACTAGCCTTACATTGGTCTTCAAATTTGATTCTTTTAAAGATAGGCATGATACAGGTGGTTTACAACAGACCAATGACAGTACAGGGACTCGTGAATTCTGGCAATCCTCTAGGTAATCATAAAGCAAACAAAAACAAAAATTAAATGTCAAAACTTCCAAACATTGACTTTTGTATTCTTGCTTTACCTTACTAAGTTCTATGAAAAATAAGAGAAAACTGAAAAATGTGATAATTAATTAATTCTCTAATCTTGATACTGAGTGTATTCTCTGTTCTTCTTTCTTCTCTATCCTGTCTTGCATTAATACAGATTTCTTTGATAAAATGAGAGGTAACATTAAGCTGCTTTCCTCACTGTCTCTGAGATTATGCATTAAAACTTCCATGCTTATTTACTAAGTGCATACTCAAAATTTATGGTTATAGATAGTCACCTTGACCTCATGTAGCCATGTATATACTGATTCTTCATATATATTTTGGACTAATTTTTAGCCAACATACCACAGCCAGTGTATCTGGATTTGAAGAGTGTGAGTCATTCCTAAATTTCTTAGCTTCTCTACTCATTTTTTAAATGGAAATAAAGTAAAAAGAAATAAATGGAAATAAAAAGGGTATGCAAATTATTTGGTGGTAATGAGAATTAAGTGAAATAATGCATGCAAAATGGAGATGTTAAGTAAGCATTCAAAATGCTAGTTTCTATTATTATTACATCATTCCAGATCAGTTCATCAGTGACCTCATTACTTCAAAGCCATATTTCATTTCGATCTTACAATACTATTCCCCAGACTTATCAGCCACTTTATTTATGAAACTTGCACCTCAATGACTTTTGACTATGTTTGAAAAGCAAATTTACTCTTGATGGCAATTATTTCCTTACATTAAACAAAACGTGAAGAAACAAAACAAAACAAAATATGAAGCCAAATGGAAAACTCAACAGAGGCGTTTTGAGAAATGACTCAAGTTCACTCTTCTAGTCTAAGTATCTTTAAGAAAGAAATAATTGTGATATTCAGGAGGCAGGAAGTAGATGTAGATGTCTCCTTCAGCTCATTCAGTCCTGCAGGCATTCACTGAGCATCTGTGCTTTGGTCAGGGCCCCAACCTCCGCAACCTCCTACTGCGTGTGCAAAAATCCTGGAAGGAGGTGTCTGGGTCTTTTACAGCATTTCATCCCCAGCGTTTAGGGATAATGAGGAGAAAACTTAAGAACTCGACTTAAAGTATTTTTCTATTCAGACAGAAAGAAAAAGGCCTAGTAGTTAATTGGAAATTTTGATGGGCTAGCAAAGGAAACTGGAACAAAGGAGCCATATTGCTGACCTACCATCTGCAGAACCTACCTTCTAGGGATGCAACCAGGCATGGTGGTGGGCCCCAGAGTTTCCTGTGACAATGGGACAGATCCAGGGTGGGCCAGTCATGTAAGACGTTTGTGATATATGGTACAGACTGGCTTAAAAGAAGAATGAACTCCCTGAGTTGGCTTCACTTGAACCATGCACCAAGCTAATCTCTTTCTATCAATCTGCAAAGATTGATTGAGCACCTCCTAATTGCCCAGCACTGTACAAGACCCTAGGAATGAGAAAAGAAGCATAACTCATGGCCATTGTCTTTGGCAACAGTTTTTTGCCTTTATCATCCCCTCTATCAGGTACTTGCACTTTCTCCCCACAAGTAGGTTTTTCATCATGTGTATCTCTAGCCCACTCACCTGTGTTGCAATAACTTTTCTTTGAACATTTCTATCCTCTCNGTTTTTTGCCTTTATCATCCCCTCTATCAGGTACTTGCACTTTCTCCCCACAAGTAGGCTTTTCATCATGTGTATCTCTAGCCCACTCACCTGTGTTGCAATAACTTTTCTTTGAACATTTCTATCCTCTCACTCAGTTGTCCTTAAATTCCTAGCTCCACACCTGCAAAACACCCCTGAGACTTCAGAGCAAAGTTCAGTGACTTCCATAAGGACAAGAGAACTACCGGGAAAGATGAAAAGTGTGAATGGGAGAACAGAGACCACACAAGACAGGCATTTATCTGCCAGTGTTTTATAAGCCATCTCTCTCTGACTTTTAATATTCCATCTGTGCTTTACAATATTGGTAGTATTTATTAACATAATATCTATAAACAAAATTATAGAGTTAATGAACACTAACATCCAAGAGAACACTAAGCATGTGAAACGATTGGAGTTAGAGTTGGCCGTGCCCCCATGACAGAACATTAACAACACTTGGGTTGTGTTACGTGCAGAGGCTGTAAATGAAATATTGTCTTCAATCTGCAGTGCTTCTCAATCCCCAAGTAAAAATAAACATGCCACAGGAAAAATAAGATCAATATGATAGCAAAAGAAATTAGAGTGGTTATTAGTATATTAATTGAACACCAGATGGAAAAGCAAAGCAAACAATAGCCTGCCAGTCTCCACAAGAAATGTCTTCTAAACATTTTAAAAGGAATTTTAAACAACATGTGGTGAGATATATGGGTAATATATCTTCTGCTACCTTGAGCTTGCTAGTGACCAAAATAGCTCACGTATTATACCACTAGAGGATGGAAGTCAGAAATTGTAAAGTCCACCAGCAATTTAATTGGGAGTGACCTTTACCGATAACAAAATAGATACTAAGCTTTTGGTATAATTGTTGTTAGTTTAATTATCTGGAAAGTGTGTGGGTGTGTGTGTCTCTGTGCGTGCATGCATGCACGTGCTTATCAAATCCTGTTGTCTTCCTTGCGACGTGCAAAGTGGCCCCAGTGGCATGGGTGAAGATGAGTGCAGTTGCAGTGGTCCTGAAGCCTGCGGGTGGCTTTGCTGTGCTCGCATGGCGAGTGACTTCAGAATGCTTCCCTGAGCTGTCCATACTGACCCCACTCACAGTTGAAGCCTGTGGAAGGCAGTGTCTAACAATGCACAATTTAGGAGCTATTATAAATATTGCTTGAATTAGCCCAGTTCTAGTAAATGTGTCCAAATATATGAAAGTGTTCTCTTGTTCATTTCCATAGGGAATAATTTTTTCCTGAATGTATACCCTTACAGATATCTTAGCTATTTTAAAATGGACTTTAAAATGCCAAAGTTGGGGCGCCTGGGTGGCTCAGTTGGTTAAGGGTCTGACTCTTGATTTTGGCTCAGATCATGATTTCAGGGTTATGAGATCAAGCACCACATCGGGCTCTGCACTCAATGGGGAGTCTGCTTTAAGATTCTCTCCCTCTCCCTCTCTGCACTCACACGCTCTCTCGCTGTCTCAAATAAAGAAATAAATCTTTAAAATGTCAAAGTGAACTCATATTCATTCTTTGTAAAATTCAGTTATTCATCAAACTGTCTTGAACACATACTGTGTGTCAGATGTCATTGGGCACAAAGATGGACAAAGATATTTTCTCTGCCTTGATGGACCTCCTGGCCAAGCACCTTCATCAGTCACTGTGATGCAGTAGGGTAAGAGCAATAATATTGGTATGGAAGATGTGTTACAGGTCATAGATGGGAAAACAGTCTGCCCGGAAAGGTCAGGGAAAGCCTCAGAACGTGACCTTGAAGGCCAAGTAAGAATTCTTTTGGGAAAGAGAAAAGCTATTTCAAAAGAGAGAAACTAGTTGATAAATCCTTTGCATAGTATATATTCATCCTGCAGATCTTTCCTTTCCCACTTGTCTTCTGGAAATCCACTGCTACCAGAGGCTTCCAAGCTGGATTTGGTATACTCCTAGGCTGTCTCTTAACCATCACCCATAGCTCTCATCACTGTTTTAATTATTTGCTTTTCCATACCCCCTCTAGCTATTACTTCCCTAAGAGTGTCAGAATTACTCATTGTGGAATCCCTAGCCGAATGCCTGGCACATAGCAGCCACTCAGAATATAAAACCAAATAATAAATGTTTGGGATAATCTAATGTGACATGAATGTAGGGGACCTGGTAGTCTGAGCCAGGTTGCTGAGACTTAAATGTGCATCTAAATGAGGTTTCAGATGCTATGTGCCAGGGAGCAGGGATTTAGTGACTACTTTGAGTGGAGAATGATGTCGTGTCTCTGGTGGCTGGTGGGGTATGGATTGGAATGGGGAGTGACTGGCTGGGAGATGTGTCCCTGATCTCCCTCCTTGAGTGGAAGAGATGGATGGAGTGGTTAGAGAGGGCACTGATTCTGAATTGTAACATCCTATAGGATTTTCAAGTTCATCACCAAGCTGGCATCTGAATCTAGTTTACTGGGTTCTAGAACATGGAGTGGAGGCCTAAGAGAGTCAAGAACAGAAGATCAGGAAGTAAAGACCTGAATGCCCAGTGCAGCCGCCATGAATATTTATTGGATGCAGCTTGCTGTTAAAGATGATGAAAGATTGGTGGGGAAAGAGAAGGGGGATAAATAAAAAAAGACTCGAGAGGGGCGCTTGTGTGGCTCAGTCAGTTAAGTGTCTGCCTTTGGCTCAGGTCATGATCCTGGAGTCCCAGGATGGAGTCCTGCATCGGGCTCCCTGCTCAGCAGGAGTCTGCTTCTCCCTCTGCCCTTCATCCTGATCTTCCTCTCTCTCTCTCTCTAAAAAAAAAAAAAGACTGTAGTTTAGGTAACCTGGTGAGTGTTGATGCATTAACAGGTTAGGGAGGGAAGGGGGAGGGGCAGCAGTTTGCTAGACCTGCCATCAGAACATTCAGGGGGAGGGAGGAACGGGTAGAGATAATAAATAGATTTTGTTAACTTCCAGTTGGGGAATTTAGAGGAAAATTAAGACTCTGCATTGTGTTTTAGCTTTAATCTGTGAGGGGCACCTGGGTGATGCAGCCAGTTATGTGTCAGTGACCGACTCTTGGTTTCAGCTAAGGTCATGACCTCAGGGTCTTGAGATCAAGCCCCGAGTGGGGCTCTGCACTCAGCATGGAGTCTCCTTGAGATTCTCTCTCTCTCTCGCTCTGCCCCTCCTGCTCATGTTCTCTCTCTCTCAAATAAATAAATCTTTAAAAATAATAAAATAATTTTAAAAATAAATTTAATCTGTGAGAATCACTTTATTTATAAAAGTAGCTTCTTATGAGCAGAAATGCTTTAGCTGTGTTCCTAGTTCTAAGAGAGTCTGTTCAAAACTTTTTATACCAGTCTAGTTAATTAAAAACAGATCAAGGAGGTCTGAGTCAGTGGGTTAAGCTCTACTGGTGAGTAAGATCAGCCTCCTAAGGCAAATGGTTTAAACATTCAAGTAAACTTTTTTTTCCTTTAACAAGCATTTTCTATGTAGCTTCCTACAATAAACATTCGTAGTCTCAAGATTATAAATCAACAGAACTTGGAACCACCTACACAAAATGTTCAATATAAGAAGACAGGAATAGACTTAGATCAAAACCAAATTTTATAATGACAAGTTGTAGAGTAAGTATAACTTCAGGGTATATTTTATGGTAACTAGTATGTAAATATTCTCAAATCTTCTCTCTTATCTACCCAAAAAAAGGCTAATTGTTAAGGCAGTGCTTTGCATTTTCAAAATTAGTCTCATCAACAGCTTTGTAAACTTTCTCTTAAATTTTTTGCCAAAATTATTATTGCCTATGGATTTGAATTGGTTTTTATGTTGTTTTGTTAATTAGCTTAGTCAAAGATATTTGGGGCTTATCATACTCTCCCCATACTGAATGAAATATTCTGTTATTCTCTTTCTTTTTTCTTAGTGTTTTTTTTTCTTTCTCAACTTAAAATAGGAGTACTCATTCCCATGCCAAAGAGAATGAAAAGTCCTCAGAAGAATTTGGCATTTTTTTCCTAGAGTATACATTTACTTTAGGAACTTGTCAGCTACAAAATGCGGGAGGCTAATTAATTTAACACATTTTTATATTAAAATAAATATGCTATATTACGCTAGAATGAAAATTCACGTGAATTTATACGTATTAAAAAAGAACAGCATACAAAACTTCAAATAACTATTAAGCTGGCTGACAGAATTTTCAGCTTCTTACTCCAATTCTGGGTGAGGTTTCATAGTTTCTAAAGATGGCCTTGCAGATGGGGCATTGTACCCATCACTCTGGGTGCTGTTCTAAACAGACTTCAAGATGTCATAACAGAATCAAGAGCCCAGAAATAAACCCATGCATATACTGTCAGCTAATATTTGACAAGGGAGCTGAGAATAGTCAATGGAGAAAAGACAGTCTCTTCAATAAATGATGCTGGGAAAATTGGATATTCACATGCAAAAACAAAGGAACTGACTTAGATCCCTATCTTACAAAAATCAAATCAAAATGTAATAAACACTTAAATATAGGCCTGAAACCATAAAACTAGAAGAAAACATGAGGAAAAAACTTGACATGGATCTTGGCAGTGATTTATTTTGGATATGACACCTAAAGAACAAGCAACAGAATAAAAAAACAAATAAGTATGTTACATCAAACTAAAAAGCCTCTGCATAGCAAAAGAAACAATCCAAAAGAGTGAAAAGGCATCTATGGAATAGGAGAAAATATTTTCAGACCACACATCTCATAAGAAGTTAATATCCAAAGTATATAAGAAACTCATACAACTCAATAGCAAAAATACAAATAATCTGATTAAAAATGGGCAAAAGACCTTAATAGAATTTTCCCAAAGGTACTAAGTAGCCAACAGATACATACACACAACAGATTCACACCTGTTAGAATAGCTCTCACCAAAAAGACAAGAAAGAACAAGTATTGGTGAGGATGTGGAGAAAAGGGACCCCTTGTGCACTATTGGTGGGGATTAAAGCAGTACAGCCACTATGAAAACAGAATGGAAGTCCTTAAAGAAAAATAAAAATAGAACTGTCATAGGATCCACCTATTCCACTTCTGGACATCTATCTGAAGGAAACAAAATCAATATCCTGAAGTGATATCTGCATCTCTGTGCTCATTACAGCATTAGTTACAATAGCCAAGACATGGAAATAATCTAAGTGCCTATCAGCAGATGAATGGATAAAGAAAATGTAGCATATATATTCAATGAAATATTCAGCCTTAAAAAAGGAAATCCTGCCATTTGCAACAACGTGGATGGACCTAGAGGGTACTATACCCAGTGAAATAAGAAGGACAAAAGAGAGAGAGAGAGAAAAAAAAAGGACAAATACTGTCTGATCTCATTTATAAATAAAATCTGAAAAAAAAAATCATAGAAACAGAGATCAGATATGTGGTTGCCAGAGGCGGGAGATGAAGGTAGTCAAAAGGTATAAATTTGTAGTTAGAAGATAAATTCTGGAGGTGTCACGTACAGCATGATGACTATAGTTAAAATACTGTATTATATTTTTAAAAGTTACTAAGAGAGGGAATCTTAAAAGTTCTCATCTCAAGGAAAAAATATCTGTGACTATGAGGTAATAGATGTTAACTAAACTTACTGTGGTCATCACTTCACAGTATATACATTCATCAAAATCATCATGTTATGCACCTTAAACTTACACAATGTTCTATATCAATTAGATCTCTTTAAAACTAGGAAAAAATATCAAACAGCCCAAAGTCATGCTTCGTTCAATGTTCACCACCTCACCCCTACCATACCCTCATCATGGGATCTGAGCACCCATGAAATTACAGTGTTTATCTCCCCACATAGCAATTATTTGCATGTCTCACCCAAGTGTTAGTGCCTTGAGAGCAGGCTTTTCTCCCCCTAATCGTTTCTATGTCCCTAGCTTCTTGCTCCTATCACAGAGTAAGTATTCAATAAATGTGTGTTGAAGGAGTGGGAGAATAAATAGACACAGGAATGAGTGTCAGAACTACCCAAGGCAGCCCGCGGTCCATACACTCACACCTAGCAGACTGATAATGACCGTGGGGTTGCCTTCATGTTTTGTCTAGGACAGAACTGATCATTTCCGTGAGATGATGCATAGGCTGTGGAGTTACAAGAGAACAAATCTTGTCACCGGGGCAGGAATGAGGAGGATCTCCTGGGAAATCAGATCTCCGTGCAATAGCTGAGGGAATTAGATTTGTTACATTTAAATAGTACACGTACTGCAAACTCACTGGGAGGAGAGACCCTGTCAGAGATCATTCATCCTTCTGTCAGCGCAGACAAAAAGGCAGAAAAATAATAAAGTGAAAATAATGTGTTTCAAAGGCTCTGCATACTGACCACAGCTGAATTGATCTCCTGCAGTCCACATGTAGGTCATTATTCCAGTAACTCATTAGGCCCACATAAATTGCATCATGAAGGTCATAAAAATATTAGGTCATCTTTGTCACAGCTCATTTTATCAGGCATCCAGACATGCCTTGAGAATTAGTGGATTTTCTTAAACTGGTAAAGAATGAATTGACAATGAAAATAAAGTGAGTGTTGCACATATGGGAGATGAACCTAAACCATGGGACAGATGACTATTTCTAAGCTCAAAAGAGGAAAGGATTTCATCCATTCAGCAAATATTGGAATGTTATGTATGTGCCAAGGACTATTCCCATCAAAATAAAGATATCAAAATATTTGCTTTTCAATAAGTCATCCATTTAAGAAATGTGAAGTTTGAGCAACTTCAAATTCATTATCTGCACCTTTATGATAGACATTATATGGTAGGTGTTTAGTAAATGACGTGGTAGCCACATACCTCCCTATAGAGTGAAGGGGAACATTCTCCCTCCCCATTCTGCACTTTCCTGATTTAGGATACAAAATGTTAGTGCAGTAATAAAGCATTAATTTTCACATTCCTTTTGCAAACTTAAGATTCACACAGTACAATGATGGACCACGGGCTCAGTATGCCTTGGTTAGAACCATCCTTCCACCACTTACTAGTTGTTTGTTGAGCAATGTACTTAAACCCAATATGTCCTAGTTTCCTCATTAATAAGCAGAAGTAATCTGTTTATTATCCCACCTGCCTTTCTACAGTTTTTATGACAAAGTGGAATGATCTATATAAAATGCTCAGCACAGTTATAAGCACCCGAATATACTCAGTAAAGCAGGCTATTGTTTGCCTGTAATCATAGTAAACACCAGAAACGTAAGACTAGTCAGCATTACCTTGATCCCAAAACCAGGCAAAGACCCCAACAAAAAAGGAGAATTAGAGACCAATAAAGACCAATATCTCTGATGAATATGGATGCCAAAATACTCAACAAGATCCTAGCCAATAAAATCCAACAGTACATTAAGAGTATTATCCATCAGGACAACATGGGATTTATTTCTGGGATGCAAGCGTGGTTCAACATTTGCAAATCGATCAATGTGATCGAACACAACAAGAAAAGACAAGAACCATATGATCCTCTCGATGCAGAGAAAGCATTTGACAAAATACAGCATCCTTTCCTGATTAAAACTCTTCAGAGTGTAGGGATAGAGGGAAAATTCCTCAATTTCATAAAAACCATCTATGAAAAGCCCACAGCAAATATCATTCTCAATGGGGGAAAAGCTGAGAGCTTTTCCCTAAGATCAGGAACACGACAAAGATGCCCACTCTTGCTACATATTGTTCAACACAGAAGTCCTAGCATCAGCAATCAGAANTCTCAATGGGGAAAAGCTGAGAGCTTTTCCCTAAGATCAGGAACACGACAAAGATGCCCACTCTTGCTACATATTGTTCAACACAGAAGTCCTAGCACCAGCAATCAGAAAACAAAAAGAAATAAAATGTATTCAAATTGGCAAAGAAGAAGTCAAACTCTCTCTCTTCACAGATGACATGATACTTTATGTGAAAAACCCAAAAGGCTCCACCCCTAAATTACTAGAACTCATACAGCAATTCAGTAATGTGGATACAAAATGCACAGAAATCTATTGCTTTTCTAAACACTAACAGTGTAACAGTAGAAAGAGAAATTAGGGAATAGATTCCATTTACAATAACACCAAAAACTGCAAGATACCTAGGAATAAACCTAACCAAAGAGGTAAATGATCTATACTCCAGAAACTACAGAACATTTATGAAAGAAATTGAGGAAGACACAAAAAGATGGAAAAACATTCCATGCTCATGAATCGCAAGAATAAACATTGTTAAAATGTCTATGCTGCCCAGAGCGATCTGCACTTTCAACGCCATCTCTATTAAAATACCATTGGCATTTTTCAAAGAGCTGGAACAAAGAATCCTAAAATTTGTATGGAATCAGAAAAGACCTCGAATCACCAGGAAATGTTGAAAAGGAAAAACAAAACTGGGGACATCACGTTGTCTGATTTCATGCTATGCTACAAAGCTGTGATCACCAAGACAGCATGGTACTGGCACAAAAACAGACACATAGATCAATGGAACAGAATAGAGTCTCCAGAAATGTACCCTCAACTCTATGGTCAACTAATCTTTGACAAATCAGGAAAAAATATCCAATGGAAAAAAGACAGTCTCTTCAATAAATAGTGCTGTGAAAATTGGACAGCTATATACAGAAGAATGAAACTTGACCCCTCTCTCACACCATACACAAAGATAAACTCCAAATGGATGAAAGACATTGATGTGAGACAAGAATCCATGAAATTCTAGAGGAGAACATAGGCAATAACCTCTTTGACATCAGCCACAGCAACTTTTTTCATGACACCTCTCCAAAGGCAAGGGAAACAAAAGAAAAAATGAACTTTTGGGACTTCATCAATATAAAAAGCTTCTGCACAGCCAAGGAAACAGTCAACAAAACTTAGAGGTAACCCACAGAATGGGAGAAGATATTTGCAAATGACATTACAGATAAAGGGCTGATATCCAAGCTCTATAAAGAATTTCTCAAACTCAACACCCAAAAAACAAATAATCAAGTAAAAAAATGGGCAGAAGACATGAACAGACATACAAATGGCTAACAGACATACAAATGGCTAACAGACACATGAAAAAATGTTCAACATCATTAGCCATCAGGGAAATTCAAATCAAAACCACATTGAGATACCACCTTACACCAGTTAGAATGGCAAAAATTAACAAACAGGAAACAACAAACGTTGGAGAGAATATGGAGAAAGGGGAACCCTCTTACACTATTGGTGGGAATGCAGGCTGGTACAGCCACTTTGGAAAACAGTATAGAAGTTCCTCAAAAAGTTAAAAATAGAGTTACCCTATGACCCAGGAAAGCACTACTGGGTATTTACCACAAAGACACAGATGTGGAGAAAAGAAGGGGCACATGCACCCCAATGTTCATAGCAGCAATGTCCACAATAGCCAAACTGTGGAAGGAGCCAAGATGCCCTTCAACAGATGAACGGATAAAGAAGATGTGGTTCATATATGCAATGGAATATTACTCAGCCATCAGAAAGGATGAATACCCACCATTTGCACCGACATGGATGGAACTGGAGGGGATTATGCTAAGTGAAATAAGTCAAGCAGAGAAAGACAATTATTATATGGTTTCACTCATATGTGGAACATAAGGAATAGCACAGAGGACATTATGGGAAGGAAGGGAAAACTGAAGGGGGGGACATCAGAGGGGGAGATGAACCATGAGAGACTACTGACTCTGGGAATCAATCTGAGGGTTTCTGAGGGGAGGGAGTGGAGGAATGGGGTAACCCAGTGATGGGTATTAAGGAGGGCATGTGTTATAATGAGCACTGGGTGTTATATGCAAATAATGAATCATGAAACACTATATCAAAAACTAATGATGGACTGTACGGTGACTAAGATAACATAATAAAATTAATTAATTTAAAAATACCTTTCTTGGAAGTGAATTTTTTAATTTATTTTTTAATTTTTTATTATGTTAGTCACCATACAGTACATCATTAGTTTTTGATGTAGTGTTCCATGATTCANAGTGACTAAGATAACATAATAAAATTAATTAATTTAAAAATACCTTTCTTGGAAGTGAATCTCATTTATTTATTTTTTAATTTTTTATTATGTTAGTCACCATACAGTACATGATTAGTTTTTGATGTAGTGTTCCATGATTCATTGTTTGCATATGGAAGTGAATTTTAAAAAACAGACAAATAGACAATATTCTGGAATGGGAAGTTAAGTCTAGAATGGTTGATCAAAGAGCTACAATCCACAAAAGAAGGGGCATACATTCTGTCTTCAGCACTCTCCCTGATGTTAAGCAGGATACACATGGCCTAAAAGTTCATTTCTGTCCTGCAAAAATTGACATTTTATTTGAGGACAACAAGGCAATGATGAATGTAAATAAGTAAGTAGTAAAAGACTGAAACAACCATTGAAAGCCACAGTGAAAGAAATGTCACAATTTAATAGTATATTAAAATAAATAATTAAAGTATATTAGTATTTTATAGTCATAACTTTACTTAAAACATTTTTTACCGTCATAATTTTAAAAAAGCCTGTGGAATTCCAGTGTTGACTAAGTTATATTGTAATGTAACTCAAATATCTGCCAGTAGAAGCCATGTATACACCGTATGCTTACAGCTCTTACACAGCTATAAAACCAAAACAAATCTATAAATTAAATATGAAAAAATAACAAAAGTCACATTTTCCAATTAACGGTCATCAATTGAATGTGGTAGGTAATACTATTTTACTGAAACTGAATTGGCATAGATTCTTTTGAGTTTAACACGCTTCTCTGTGTGCTGAGTGATGACAGACCTCTGCAAACACTTTTTCTTTTTGAACTAGTGATAATTATTTTTCTGCATGTAGTATACCTTGCTTTCACTTAATGCAAAAATATCATTTGCATTTAGGTCTGCCTATGCTCTTATTAGCTCATTATGATTAAAGTGGTACTACTTGAGGCCAAACAGTCAGCAACTTACAGCAGCACTGGACACATAGGCAGTTCTCAGTTCTGAGGTATTCATTTGGTGATACAGAGCTTGCCTCTATTTTTTAGATTATCACCGAAATGAAACACACACACACACACATACAGTTACATATAAGTTCTCAGAGCCAACAAATGGTACCTGAGAACAGGACTGATGTGGAGAAAGACTGTGACAAACAGTTCATTGCTAGGTGAATTTTACAAACAGGAAATATAAGCACTACAGAAACTCAGAGAGGAAAGATTATTTTGTGTTCAGATGTTGAGTGAGGGTAGGCTATGGAAGCGACAAGATCTTGGTATCTAGTTATTGTGGTGTAAGGTACATTTAGCAAAGGTCTTGGAGGCAGACATGTAGGTAATGGAAGATGAGGTCTTGCCCAAATAGAGATTTTAATCCTTCATTTGTGGATTTCTTTTTTTTTTTTTTAAGATTTTATTTATTTACTTGGCAGAGATATAGCCAGCGAGAGAGGGAACACAGGCAGGGGGAGTAGGAGAGGAAGAAGCAGGCTCCCAGCCGAGGAGCCTGATGTGGGGCTCGATCCCAGAATGCCGGGATCACACCCTGAGCCGAAGGCAGACGCTTAACGACTGAGCCACCCAGGCGCCCCACTTCTGTGGATTTCTTAAATAGCATGCAGGATTTACATAGGAGAGTAAAGAGAGAGAATGCAAGATGTGCAATGTCGGGGGAAGAATTAGATTCATTGAAAGGTATCTTAATGAAGTGTATGAAGGAGTTCTTCTCACCTGTGGTAGTGTTGGGAGGGGGTACTAGCTGACTTATAAGCAGCTTATTCGAGGGGAAACCCTCTGTTGAAGGGAATGTTCCTGTTGTGAAGAGAAAGATTTAGTGTTTGGTAGACTCACTAGCCTTGAAATGCTCTTGTTATTGACCAAAGGAGAGAATGTTTGCTACCAGACTGCCAGCCCCAGTTGTCCTTCACTCTACTGATTTTCCACTTCTGTAGCATGTGTTGAAAGCGTCAAAACCAATGAGGATACCTCCAATTCATATGTTGAACCCCTAATGTGACTATATCTGGAGATAATCTTTAGAAAGTATTTAAGGTTAAATGAGATCATAGGATGTGACCCTAACCTGATAGGATTGGTGGCTTTATAAAAAAAGGAAGAAAGAGAGAGTTCTCTCTGTCCGTCTCTGTCTCTCTCTGCCATGTGAGGACACAGCAAGAAGCTGGCAAGCTGCAAGTCCCAGAAGAATGTCTTCACTAGAGTCTAACCATGCTAGCAATCTGATCTTGGACTTCCAGCCTCCAGAACCATGAGAAATACATGTCTATTGTTTAAGCCACCACCTCATTTATGATATTTTGTTACGGCAGCCTGAGCTGCCAATCCAGCGTCAAATAAAATTACTTCTGACCTGCATTATTTCCTCTTATTTTCATTTTCCTTGTTCTATACAAGTTGCAAGTCCTCTCAGTTGAGAGCATGGACGATGGTATGATAATATTGCAGATTGTCTTATGAAGGCAACTGACCTCTAAAATGTTATTTGCAGTACAACTGACCTCTAAAATGTTATTTGCAGTACAATTTCGAGGCAGCATAAACCTGTATTCACTGGTGAAATCTGATTCTTGTTTCTGGCACAATTTGCAAAATTGCTCCAGGTGCTGGGTGAGTTCTTTCATCTGGGGAAAAGAGAAATTTCACAGGTTTCATTTTGCATGTGAAACTTAATTCATGCCTCTAAAAACTATAAAATATGGGGACTAAATATAGTCTGTGAAGGGTATGAAACGTGAATGAACAGCAGCAGGAACCAGATTTACAAAAGAAAAAAATATGGGCTGAACCAGAAGCCTCCAGCTTATCTAAATTTTCCTTATTACATTCCCAGTCATTGGCCCAAACAACAGAATGAAATTCATGGTTATGGAAATGAGGAGAACCAAATGTGGGGCATGCCCTTCTGTGTGCTGAGTTGTCAAAGGTTTAAGTGACCTTTTCTCCTGCTATGCTCTGTCACAGAGCCATCAGAGGTGACTTCCGATGGGAAGCCACAGGAACCGATGCAGAGGACGAGGACCGGGGCTCTGGGAGGACAGCCAGCCCTGAAGCTGCCCAGGCTGGACACTTCTCTCCATCTGACCTCCAGCACCTTTCAGTTCAATTCAGTGCACACAGTCTGATCGAGTACAGGGTCAGTAGTGTGCTATTTCCATCCGCACAAAGCAAAGCAAGAGGCCTTTGGCTTCCAGCTGGGGAGGTATTCCTGATAGTGGGTTTTAGGTTAGGGTCAATCATGGTGGGACAAAAGGTGGGTTTGTTTGCAGGTATGAAAATTAGTCCATCATGAAGCTCCCATCATACCATGAGGCTAAAACAATCCTTTCCACTGAGGTTGTATCTAATTCTGGGGCCTTATTTAGTGCTAAGGCATAATCTGAAGGACTTTCTAATATAGACAGCCCTCTCTATTAGGGTTCAAGTTTATCTTTTCCATCTAGTTTTCAGTAGGGAGGGTCAACTCAGGAACCCATTCTAAGGCTGTCCAGGGTCTGGGTTTCCCTGAACTCATTCTCGTGACCCAATTAGGGGCACAGATTATGCTGTCATGCCTGCAAAGCATGGGGCCATACAAAGTTTGGTGGCCCTATATAGCCCTTCATCACTTCCCTGTTATGCTTAGACACACAGGAATTGTTCCTACTCCTGGGTTGGAGAGAGGGCTCCATGGGCTACTCGGACTGTGTCCCAAGGCATATCATCCAAATATTTCTACTCGGGGGTCTTGCTGCTTCTCTGATTCTACATTGGAGGATAGGCATGTGTCTCTTCTGAATTCAGATCCCCCAAACCAGTCTGTCTCCTCTCTCTGTCTATCTCTGGACTTGCAGTTCCTAACCACACTCCTAACTCTTATCCCTGCAACCCATGACACTGGCTCATTATTTGCCTCCTCTCTGATTCTCCTCCTTCCTCTCTGGAAAACAAGCTGTTCTTATGCTCATGGATTCTCTAAGTCTTTCGAGGGTCTAGTTCTTGGTTAGTCAAAGCCTTTTCTGTATATTTTGTAGGGACACCCTTCCATGAAACATGGATGCCTCACCACTTAGTTGATGAGTTACTATCCTGTTTTATTATCCTGGCTTAGTTCATTCTTCCAAATGAATAAGATTGATGCCACCTTTCAAAGCAACTCAAATCAGGCTTCCAAGTTTCCTCTAAAATGTCATCCCATTTTCAGAGAAAAGGACAGAACCAGGGCTGGGCCCCCGTTCAGCTGTGACATCAATCACACTCATCTTCAGTATTCATAATCTGTCTCCTGGGCTCTCTTTCTCTCTCTCCACCTGAATTCCCAGGCGCTCATTAAGACATGGGTCCCTCTCTTCTTGCGGTTCCTTTTCCTCCTCTCACCAGTGGGTTGGTGGACAGAGTAATGCCTACTTTATCCAGAGCCTTCGGGTAATGATGTGCTCCACACTGACATTAATTTTCCAAGCTATTGAAGCTTACCTGCTTAATTGAAAACTTTTAAAAGTTGTAATGGCTTTGAACAGAAAGTTTCTCAACATCCTTTGCATTGGTTCCTAACTTTGAAATCATGAATTCAAATTCCTGTCTGTTTCTCTTATAATGTGTTGAATCAATGACCATTCATTCAGCAAGCATATGCTGAGCAGCCGTTAGGTGAGAGGCTCAGAGATACAAAAATTATGGCTTTGCCATTCAAAGAGGCTAGCATCAAATTGGAATGAGATATTGATGACAAATTACTAGGGCAATCGAGCCTGCACTAGGGTTGCGAGCAGGGCATGGATGGGGCATTGAGGGGACACAGAGGAGGAATAGCAGTTCTTCCAAAATAGGGCACGAGGTGCCAGGATAGGCTCTTCGGAGGGCTCATGACCTGTCAGTAGGGACTCTGCCCTCCTCAGAGAGTCCAGATTGGTCCAGCCGTTGTGGTGCTTTCGTTTCTCCCACGCAGGCAGACCATCCGCTGTCACATCTTGCTCTGAGCAAACTCTTCCCCTTCTAATTTGCATTTCCAATCATCTGTGAGTTTGGAAGCCTTGTAACCCAGCTCCTCAGAACCAGGGCTCCCTTGAAGTAAACGGCTGCAGCAAGACTCCCAGGCGCTCTGCTAGGATAATGGGCAAGAGGGTTATTTGATTGCTTATTTTGATTAGACTATTTTGATTGCTTCGTGCTTCTTTCCTAGTTCATAGTTGGCTTTTGAGTTCAGTAGATAAGCAACTTCTAAATGAAATGAGGAGTCATGATGGTTTATATGAGGAGGGTGTTGAAGAAGTGTTTTTCATTTAAAGGAATTATTGCTATCTCCACTCAATGAGCATCTATTATGTACCCCATTCTTTACCTTTATTACTTCTTTAATCCTCCCCATCGCCCAGCAATGAAAGTAATTTATCCGTGTTTTATGGAAGAAGAAACAAATACTCAAGAGACTACACAACTTAGTGCCTTCGTGATGTTAGACAATTTTCTTGATCTCCAGGTCCCTCCTATCCTTCACCTGTAAAATGGAGACAGTCCTGTGTCGCTCTCAGAGTATGAGGCTTAAACGGGCGAATAAATATAAAATGTTTGGTGTAACCTAAGTGCCTGCTTATAATTAAAGTGCCTGATTCTGCGCTGGCTGCTGTTGTCACATTGTAGTCACTGAAGTCATGTCGTTACTGAGAAGCAGAGCCCAAATGAAAAGTCTATCCCGCAGCAGGCACTCTGACACCAGGAAGGAGAATTACTTTGTAGCAGGTGACCTTTCTCAGCACGGATCATATTACACATGGAGGCATCAACCTGTCTTGCCTCTGAGCAATGTGAAGACAGGGTTATACTCTTACCCCTGCTGTCCTTATCATGGGCTCCAGGACTCACTTACAAGGGCACTGAATTGTGACATTTTAAGAGGAAGTTGTTAACAATGGCTTCATGCTATTTTTGAAGTATGTCTCAAGGTCAAGTTTTGTTTTGAAGAAGCAAAAGAAGTACTAAAGGCTCCATAGCTCCAGCTTTTACATAATTTCAGGCAGGGTGTTCTTCACGTTGGCCCATCTTACTAGAAAATAACCCCCCACCATGATGTGCACAATGATCACAGTTGTGACTGAGGCTGATAAAGAACAAACAGCATGTTTCCGATCACCCCATGTTTCTGTCTTTAGAACCATCATTTACAGTATGAATAAGATTTGGAACAATCATTGCATGGTTGTATTCGGTCATTCTCCTTAATTTCTTAAAACTTCAGACAAGAATGCTAGCATGAAATACACCATTCCATAAGTAATCCTTTCTTCCACTATTTTTTTTTCCAATTAAAAAGAAAAAAAACCTTGGGGCGCCTGGGTGGCACAGCGGTTAAGCGTCTGCCTTCGGCTCAGGGCGTGATCCCGGCGTTATGGGATCGAGCCCCACATCAGGCTCCTCTGCTATGAGCCTGCCTCTTCCTCTCCCACTCCCCCTGCTTGTGTTCCCTTTCTCACTGGCTGTCTCTATCTCTGTCAAATAAATAAATAAAATCTTTAAAAAAAAAAAAAAATAAAAAAATAAAAATAAAAAATAAAAAGAAAAAAAANCCAATTAAAAAGAAAAAAAACCTTGAAGGGTGTCTAGAAGTTCTCTGAAATATAATAGTATGAAATTTCAATAAAATTCTGATTTGCGATGGGAGAATAGCTATTACTTTCTCTTCTCTTTTCAAAAAATCCTGTAATAAAACTTAAAGGCCTCATAGCATCTATAAAATAGGGTTCTCATCAAATAGCACTTATTAGCAATTATTATTGCATAATTCTATGCAAAGACATTACCATGTATATAGCCCTCAACAAATATTTATTGAATTGAATTGAATCTTGTTACCCTGCCCTATCCATCTCCATCTTCTACAGACCTAATATAAATTAAGGAAACTCAATCCAGGTAATATGACCAAATGGTATCAACATTAACGTTATGAATTTAACAAAGTGTGTTTCCACAGCCCTGAGTTGCAGAGATTCTTGGAATTTTACTTATTTAAACGTTTGGTAATTTCAGTTCTCTTTTTTATAGTCTAGGGGGAATTCTAAGGTGAAGTGAGGCCTGAAGGTGCACCTGAGTGAGGCAAGGAACACTGGCTGGCAAACAGGATAAAAAGAAAATGTTGGGGGAGGGTGGCACTTCAGGGAGTCAGAGAGGCCAAGCGTGATGGAGGAGGCACGGAGACTCCTGTAGAAGGCTCAGACTGACCAGTCCCCAGTTTTGTGATGTTTAGCCCATTTTCAGCATCAAGAAAGCTGGACTGCCAATACAAATTAGAAGGGCACTTTGTCTTTTTTATCCTTCTCACTACAATTACCAGTTCAGCCAAGGGGCGGGGGGGGGGGGTGCGGAATCTATAGCTGTTTGGAAGACAAGGACCAAAGTAATTTTCACAAGTTCAACCACCCACCGGTAGAAAACAACTAAATATTCCTAAGAGGCCTGGGAAGTGGAATTTGACCTTTCTGATGGCCAGCTTGATAGTGGCCGCACACTTTTCTCTGGGTTGAGGTTAGATGCTGGTAGGGTTGGAAGGTCAGAGAATACAGAAGAAAGGAAACAAAGAGGCATTTTGCATCTGAGAATGCCTTATGCAAAACTTGAGGAGAGCAGTCCCTGCAGCATCTGCCCTGAAGGAAGGATGCCTCAGGGTAGATGGGCTTAGAATGCAACAGGGAGGGTTGAGCCTCTGCCAGTCACTTCCTCAGCAGCTTGAGCCGTGATAGGGAGCTTTGTGGGGGTGGGAAACAGACCGCGCCAGGCTTCAAAGCCAGCCAAGAGGAAGCAAAGGCAAAGCAGGGTGTGTGTTTTCTGCTTCCTTGTAATGCCCTGCTTTGTTGAAGGCAAAGTGGGCTGGGGACCGGACCGGGTGCTGGGGATTTGGGAGTTAGTAGGGAAGTATCATTAGCACCGCTGAGGAAAGATTCCTCTTTTCAACCACTGAAACATTAGTCAGCAAACAAACCCCAAGAGCTTACCAGAGGCTAAGGAACAGGAGATGAAATCAAGGCACCTTTCACCTTGAACAACACCTGGGCTGAGCAGGCAGAAATGTGGTGGATTTCTGGACCAAAGGTGACTGTTGCCAGAGACAGCAGAGTTGATTGTGTAAAGAGCACGTGTGACACAATCCCAGTGTTAGTTACAGACCTCGCCTGCCTGACCAGAGAGCCCAGGCACACAGCACAGCCCCCTAAGTCCCCTCAGGACTGTCTTTGTGATGAGTTATCAGGGACATCATACTTGACCAAACTAGGTAGAACTGCAAAAAACTACATCGTACAGGCGGGCAATCCCAGCTTAGCGGCTACAAACGCTCAGCATACAGCGGGTTTTTGTTGGCATTGTTAGACGGGAGCGTGGGTTGTTTTCACCCCATCGTGCTTCTCTGCCCTTGAGTGAGCACTTTTAGCTTGAAGGGTGTGAGGAAAGTAAATATGCACCAAACATGCTTTTCCAGGTGACAGGCTGAAACCATTCTCTGGGTTCTTTTCTGGCTCCCTAAGCTGGACACTCACCTGGTCTCCATGCCCGCAAGTCTCTAGATACAGTTTCTTTTCTAGGAACTGAACCTAATTCATCTTCATGATCTCCTCACCTTCAGCCCCCATTTTAATTAACTCAGTAACCTTCTTTCTGCACTCACCAGTCTCCTTCCATCTTTGCTCTTGTCTCCAAAGAGCGAGCTGTGTCACCCTTGGCGTGAGTTTCGCTTCCTTCCCAAAGCTATCCTTTGTACCCAATCAAAACGAGGATAACCACCACATACATGGCATTTGAGAGGCTAGATGTTCATCCCAAAGATGGCAGGGGGTAAACAGAACAAACAAGTTCTTCGTGGTCAAATGCCAATTATTTGTGAAAGAGATATTGACACAGGCTCCAAGAACTGTAAAACTGAAGGGAATTGAGAGTTTTTTTGATCATGGTCTAATATTTGGATATTAATTTTTGACCATCTCCTCCCAAAGGTTATTTAGCCTATGCTTAAACACCCTAGGTCATGGGAACTCGCTACCTTTAATTAAGCTTATGTGACCTTTGGGGAGCTGTGACAGAGTAGTCTTTTAGAGAGAGCTGAAGTCTACCTCCCTGTGGCTTCTAATTTTTGTTCTTTGAGAATGAATGGGGTATTCTAGAAAAGGGGCAAGATCCCTCTCCCTACTAATTTAAAACTTCTTTATAATAAAGAAAGAAAGAACAACAACTCATGAGGAAGGAAAGGAACTGGGGGGTTCTTTGGTAACCTAGCCCAGACTCCTAACACAGGCCAGGGGCAGCCTACCTAGGACAGTAGCTGTGTTTTTAAAATTGCTGCTGTTTCCAGTGTTGTGTGCCAACCCCCACCCATATGGTGAAGCTTTAATCCCCAAGGTGATAGTGTTTGAAAATGGATATTGGAGATGGATTTCTCTCCTGGGAGAAGAAGTCTGGAGTTAGAGCAGGTGTTTGTTGCTGGCGTCGGTACTGAGGCTCATGGATGGGAGGGCAGGGTCTCTACCACTCTTGGCCTTTCCATGATGGTCCCAAGATGGATGGGAAGAGAAGCGAGGAAATGTTATTTTTCAGTCGGGGACATTGCTATCCTCTACAAAACAGGGTTCTATTAATAAGAAAGAGGCAGAATGGCTCCTGGTTAGGCAACTAGCTGTGTTTGCTGATAAATCAATAGATTTATGTTAAAACTGGTTAAAACTCCATGTGGTGTTAATTATAAATGTCAGGACTTTTCCAGGTAACAGATTCAGTTCTGGCTTGTTTGAACAGAGAAGGGTTTATAAAAGGCTGTTAGGTAGCTCACAGGTTTCTCTGGGAGGGCCAGAAAAACACACTCGTATGTATTTAGCCACAGACAGAAGTATGAAACATACCCACTTTCCTCATGGAACTTGTATTGCTACAAGGCCACTGCTGTCCCCATTGTCCACTACTTGCCACCTCACGTGCTGGGACCAGACACCAGAAAGTGTACTATGGCTGCCACCAAAAAACCAGGTACCCTCGTACCTGCCTGTGTACAGAGCCACTCTCTCCTGACGCCGGTCACTTGCACATCCAAGGCTCTTGTGCTCAGGACCGCCTGGCAGTCTGCACAGTTGCCTGGTGGCATCCTAGCGGCTGCACATCTGGGACACTCAGGCCTAAGCTTTCCAGCCTCTCTAACACAAGAAGACAAACTAGTGGGGGGTTGGGGTGGGTGCTGTGTGAGCCAACCTCTGGTATTATCACCATGTTTTTGAAATAGGGGCAGCCAGGAGTTCTGCTTGGTTATGTTTTATCAGGACTGACTAATAGTTTCCCATGGCTTTGAAAGGAGCTATGATAGCAACAACAACAACAACAAAAAAAGACATCATCTTGTTCTAGAAAATAATGGCTTACTGTAAAAGAAAGAGAATGACACAATCTTTTCAATTCTATTTTTTCTTCTGCATTACATGGTACATTTTGGTAAAGATAACAGATGGGAATCCTATATTCATTAAGGAAAAAAACCTTTTCATCTGCTAGTGTTTTAAATAAGGGAAATACATAGTATTTACTGCTACCCTTTGAAGGCCCTTTGAAGATCTTAATTAGCACTGAATGTGTTATTCCATCTGCTTAAACGAGCAGGCCACATGGTCACAAGGCCCCTCATTTCAGGCTGGCTGGCAAATGAATCCATTGGGTCTTCTTGGTTGGAATTAATAGAAAAACCTCAACTAAAAAGACCCCATAAATTACCCCAAAGTTATCCTCATTTAAAAAGATTTATAAGAAAAAAAGTGTACATAGTATGTACTATGCATATATAGACTCAAAAAAATTTTTTAAGTAATTCAAATATTTCTCTAACTTCAACCCAATCTTCCACTGTGCAATGATTCCTGATGATTTTCTTTTTTCTTTTTTTTAACATTTTATGTCATTTAATAGTTCATGGACTATTTTCACATATTGTATAGGATTCTATCTACCTTGGCACTAAAACAGGATAGGCAGTACTTTAACTACAGATAGGAAAATGAAGGCTCAGAAAGATCCAGTGATTTACCCCAGTTCACCAAGTTCAAAAGAGATTCACCTGACCCTATAATCTAAAGCTTTTCATTTCCATCCTGGTAATGTAGCCAGCAATGAAATCTTAATCATCAAGGGAAGAATTGTTCTGTCTTTAGGAAGATTATTTTACACCAACTGGGCTTTCCTTGAGTTAGATCTGAAAAGTAATGCATGTTAGAAAAGTGGCTTCAATGATAGGGCAATGTGACATAATGGCTATGGCTATCGGGAGGACAAATGTGATGAGGAATGAATCCCACATTAGCTATCTTCTAGCTGAGTGACCTTCAGCAAGTAACTACTTAATCTCTATGAAGCTCAGTTTTCTCATCCGTAAATAGAGGATATAATAAATAAAACTTATTCATATAGAGATGCAGCATTCATTCCACGTTCCCTAGAAAATCAAATCTCTCTATTGTTGGACCATTTTAATAATTTGAGGTCCATACATTTATTTTAAAAATTTATTTAAAAAATACTAAACACTGTGAGTACTATTTTTTTCTTGACCCTGGAGATACAAAGATTAATAAAACAAATTCCTATCCTTATGGCACCAAAGAGGGTGTGGCCAATTTTACTAGGGGTGTGCATGTGTGTTGGGGGTAGAAGAGTGGGAGAAAGTCTGTGTAGGGGGTGTATTACCTTGAGCTAAATCTTTTTTTTTTTTTAAGATTTTATTTATTTATTTGACAGAGAGAGACAGCCGGTGAGAGAGGGAACACAAGCAGGGGGAGTGGGAGAGGAAGAAGCAGGCTCCCAGCGGAGGAACCTGATGTGGGGCTCGATCCTAGAACGCTGGGATCACGCCCTGAGCCAAAGGCAGACACTTAACGACTGCGCCACCCAGGCGCCCCAACCTTGAGCTAAATCTTAAATATGCTTCTTTATCCTTTCTGGAAGGTTCTAGTAGCAGGATCGGTTTCCATTGTACATTCTCATTGTAGCAGCTGGCTGCCCATTCTTCACATGGGAGACATGTGCTACTTTTCAGAACGTGTACAAATTCTATTTGTTATGCAGCACAGCTATCTGTTTTGCCTGATTCACAGAGAGGAATAAGCAGATCCCATGTCTGGATCTTTTTTTTTTTTCCAGTATTTTGCACTGATTTATCTATGTTAAGCTAACCCTCAGAAATCTTAAAAAGATAGAAACTAAGAAAACAGGAGATAGGCGAGGATAAATTTCCCCAAACAGTACCATACTCTTGCCTTTTAAAGAGTGATGACAGCTAAGAATTTCAGCCACTGAAGATTGGGGGTGGGGGGGGAGACATCTTTTTTGAGCAAGATCTTGCAGTGTCCTTCAAAGCTGCTGCCACTGTTGTCCCTATAGGAAAGCCACTGAAACGTGCACTGATGCGACCCCCGTGAGTTGGAGGAAAGCTCTCCAGGGCACCCCTGGCAGTGGAGGAGATGGCAGGCACAGCCCTTATGGCCAGTGTAGTGCTCTAGCATTATTTCTCTCTGGGGTCTGGGAAAGTGATGCATTATAGAGAATAATGCCAAAAATAAGCCTGAGCTACAGACTTAACATCCACCTTCAGTAGCAGCTTTTGGTTTATTTGTTAGAGATACTCTCCGAGGGAAGGTATAATTCACTTCTGAGCAGCTTGAACTAATATCATTGTTTTTCTCCAGCTTATATTTCAACTTCATACTTGAATTAGAGGAGATAATCTTTTTTTCCCTTTCTCTAGCGAGACAATCATGACAGTCTTCCCAGTGCCTGAGCCTTCTCAGCATAAAATGTCTAAGAATGAAGCGGATGCACCTTGCATTCTGAGAATGGGGAGGTTTCCAGATGGTGCCAGGGAGGAATGCAGATAATAACAACACTGGGCTTCTCACATAAGACTGTTCACGTGCAATACAGGGAAGCTCGTCCAGGAAAAGGCAGGCATCCCCTCATTTGATTGGGCAGGCCATTAGGGACCCACTCACTGGGAAATTAAAGGAAAATAAATGTGTGTGCTAATCTGTTACCAATGAAATCTAATAAATAGCTTCTCCACTTACCACCTTTGAATTAGAGGTGGAAGTCATAGAAGTGAAAATAGCGCACTTGTCAAAACACCCAGTGCTGTAGTGTCAGGAACAATATAAATGAGGCTGAGAAGGGAAAGTGCTGGGGCTGCAGTTCAGAAAATCACACTATTTGCTGCTCTTCTTTCTCTGATATAACATATTTTCTTAGTGAGGGCTAGTAGAAAAAATTGATCCTTAGGTCTTAGTAAAGGAAAGTATATTGTATCAGATCACCTGCATTCAACTCTGCAAGAGAAAGCCATTCAGACCTTATATCATTTGTTACGTGATTTATTCACTTTTTGATTATGATTATTATTGATTATTCAGTTGTTGATTCAAATATGTATTGTGCCTCCTAGGCCAAAGACACAGCACCATATCTGGATATAAGGAATAACACTTGCAGACATTATTCTAGAGTAGCAGTTCTTTTGTTTTTTTTATAAGATTTTGCTTATTTGGGAGACAGAGACATAGCAAGAGAGAGCAGGAGTGGGGGGTGGGGGAGGGGAGGGAGAAACAAGCTCCCCACTGAGCAGGGAGCCCGATGCAGGACTCAATCCCAGGACCCTGAGATCATGACCTGAGCTGAAGGCAGATGCTTAACTGACCGAGCCACCCAGGTGCCCCTAGAGTAGCTGTTCTTAAACTTTAGCATGCATCAAACCACCTAGAGAGATTCTTTTTTTTTTAAGATTTTTTTTTATTTATTTATTTGACAGAGAGAGAGAGAGAGAGACAGCCAGTGAGAGAGGGAACACAAGCAGGGGGAGTGGGAGAGGAAGAAGCAGGCTTCCAGTGGAGGAGCCTGATGTGGGGCTCGATCCCAGAACCCCAGGATCACGCCCTGAGCCAAGGCAGCTTAATGACTGAGCCACCCAGGTGCCCCCACCTGGAGAGATTCTAATTAGGTAGGTTCATGGTGGGGCTTGTAAATTTGCATTTCTAACAAGATGACACCGATGCTATTGACTGGGGACCATACTTTGAAAAGCAGTGGTCCAGAGGAGTGCTTCTCAATCTTGGTTGCCCATTGAAATTACCCAGGAAGCTATTAAAAATCTTGACTACAGACTTTACCTCAGGTTACACAAACCAAAGTATCTTAAGTGGGATATTAAGTTTAAAGGCTCTACAAACCAATAGTCTTGTGGGAAAGACAAACCAGAAAACGAACTAGAAGTTGTAGAAGAATCAAAGAGAAAGCAGTGGGAGAGTATGGGAATGGGAGCCTAAGATGACTAGGAGAGACCATTCAGGTGACCTGAAGGAAAAGAAAACAAAAATGCAATGAGCCATGGAATGGATATTTCAAGTGGAAGAACCAGCATGTACAAAGGCCCAAAGACTGGAGAAAATTAGCATATTTAAGGGGTTAAGAAAAGGCTAGCCATGGGGCTGGCTCATACTGAGTGAATGGCAGAGTTGACAAGTTGTAGTTGCAAAAGTAAGTAGTAATGTAGACACTTAAAGGCCAACACCAAGCTTTGAGAAAGAATAGGAAGCCATTGCCTAATCAAATTTGCATTTATTTATTTTCGTTTATTTTAAAGATTGATTTATTTGTTAGAGAGAGCAAGTGAGCAGGGGAAGGGGCAGAGGAAGAGGAAGGGACAGAATCTCAAGCAGACTCCCCGCTGAGAGTAGAGCCCTATGTGGAGCTTGATCCCACAACTTCGAGATTATGACCTGAGCCAAAACCAAATCTGACTCTTAACCAACTGAGCCACCCAGGAGCCCCTAATCAAATTTGCATTTAAAAGATCACTCTGGATACTAAAAATCAATTGAAAAAGGTTGATAAGAAGGAGACTAGGACTTTGTGAGATTTCACCAGGTACAGGGTGATGCTGGCCTGGATGGAGATCGATAATGGGTAGGTTTTCACTTATGTTAGAGATAGAGTTAATAAAACTTGCTAAGAGACATTTTGTGGAGAATGAGAGACAGAAACTCAGGAATAATTCACAGATTTCTGTTTTTAGGCAGCTGAGAAGATGGTGATACCATTTATTTGTATGGACATGGGATAGATTTTAGGGGAAAGTAAAAATTTAGGGAAATATGGTTAATGTTTCCCCAACTGACAGTATTAAATAAACATTTTGCTATTTGAGCCTGGAGCAAAGACAGGAGTTTGGAGATGGAAGAAAGAATTTGGGAGTTCCCAGTGTTTACACCCATGGGATTGGGTGATATTATATGGGAAGAGAATAGAGAAGAGGGTTAGGCTAAGCCCTGTGAATCCATTTTTTTAGTGGATGGTCCGAGAAGAAGGAGTAAGTCAAGGAGACTGAAAAAGAGAAGCATGAGGACTAAGAGGTAAACTAGGTAAACATGGAGTCAGAAACGAAGGTAAGACATGTGTCCAGAAAGAAGGACGTGATCAACTTGTCAGATACTGCTAAGAAGTCAAGAAGAAGAAGAGAGACAAGTGTCCACTGGATTTTACAACATAGAGATCATTGGTGCCTTGACAAACTTTTTCAGTGGTGGGATAAAGGGGAAAGGTGGATTGTAATGGGTAGAAGAGTTACTTGAAACTGGGGAAATGGAGACAGCATAAATAAGGCTTTTACAAGTCTCTGTGTGTAAAAGGGAATAATGAACCTGGGTGACAGCTAGAGAAGGACATAAGGTAGTTTTCAATTTTGTTTAAAACGGGAGACACAAGAAAATGTATATAGGGATGGGAAAAATCCAGTTGGCTGAGAGAAGTCAGTAATGCTGGAGAAAGGAATAACAGTAAAAAGCTTAAGAAAGCAAAAGAGGAGGCATGCAGAAAATATGATGAACTTTTAGCTTTTGTGAGCAAAGGGAAACTTCCTAATCGTAACAGGAAGAAGGAAGGCAGAGATCAATGCCAACACAGCTGAGTTTGTAAGACTCATCATTGGAAGATAAGGGAGCCTTTCTCGTGATGACATCTGGTTTTTCCCAATGTAAATATGAAAAAAGTGAGAGGTTAAGGAAAAATACAAAATAATAAGCTCAGAGTATGGGAGAGAAATGTACCTTGAGGATGAATACAATTCCTATTGTAAGGAGAAAAACATTATCACCAAATTCCTCTTGAAACACTGCATTTGGTAGAAAATGCTTGTGGAAGAGAAAGAACTCTTTGAAAACTGAATGCTAAAGTCCTATACATTAGACAAAGGGAGAATTTTCTGTTGTTCCAGAGAAGGAAGTGAGAGAAGGGAGAAGTGGAGAGAAAGAATGATGCCAAGGGGAGGTCAAAAGCCTGTTCTCTGTGCTACTGAACTGCTGTGATTCCTACCCACTACCCTAAATCCTTAATAGAGTCTGTTGAGCTCACAAAATCCTTCATGTGTGTGGGTGTCTCCTGGAGACAGGAGCCTGAGGTAGCCAATTCCTTAAAAATATGAGCCCCCAGCGATAAACATAAATTGTAGGGAGAATTTAAACATCTCTAGGCACAGAGGGGTTTAAAACAGCTTTTCTAGATGTCTCTTTTTTGATACCCAGATGACATTTGCATTTCAAACCAAAGACACAAGAATAGAACATGAATATAAGTCATACATGGGATCAAAGAAGTAAGCGCATTTCCCACGCCTGGCCCCGGGAGGACCTTCGATGTTCTCTCCTACTTCTGAGTCCAGAAACCCACCATGGACTAACCTCTTCTACCTTCACCTTTAATGCCAGAAAGATTTCTGCCAACTTCTGAAAGAAGCATTATTGCCTGAAAAACTGCATTCCATTCTGTGGGATTCTGAATCTCTCATATTAGATTTGTTGCAAAGTCTCAGAGCATAGAAAGGATGGTTGTTAAAATAGGAGACTTAAAAGAAGAAAAACAAGGGAACTCAAACTGTCAGCCACCAAAAAGTCACACCCAAATCAGTGGTGTGAATGGGCCCAATCAACATTCCCTCCTGGATATCCAAGCAAAGTCAATGTATACATATACTAAATGAAATAGGCCAAATGAATTCTTCAACATCTGAGTACTTGCCTGTTCAGTTTCTTCAAGAAAATGGATCACTTTGAGGATGCAGACAGTAGGAAAGGGAAAAGGGAAAACTTCAGTAATTACTTGCCCTGTGCTGGCAACACAGCACCTGGAATTTTCTATTGCAGTGAACTCTCCACAATTTCTTTTTCCCTTCTGAGCTTTGTCCTCCTCTACTCTACTGGCATGATAAATATCCCCTTCAGATTTGGAGTCAAGACCCAAATTTATTGTACCTATTTATTGTATTCAGTTGCTTGACCCCCAAGGAATAAAGCTTACAGACCACTCTAGTACTCACATACCTTTGTCCATATCCTCACACCAACGCTGTATTCCCTCCATACTGAAACACTGTTTCCTAAACAGTAAAGATAGAGAGAACTGATAGGGATTTCTTCCCATCTCTTCATTCAACCTGCCACCTTCCCCCACCCCTCTAATTTGTCCTTTGGACATGACTCATGGCTCAGATTTTCCTGTAAGCCTTCCTTTGTCCTCTTAGGCCCCTTTCAATTAGATGGCTTCATTTTCAAATTCTCCTTTGCATTTTTATAATATCTTGTATGTATGTGTATGATAGCATTTCTTTCCCTGTAATATAGTTTCACTGTAGTTGTATTTCTCAGATCTGCTACTAAACTATATGATCTTTGAAGGCAGGTACTATGAATTGTTCATTTTATACATACTTCCTGCCTGGTATATGCTCTATAGGTAAATGTCATGATAAATGAAAAAGGAGAACCATGAATTAACTATGGTAGTAAAGAGTGAACATTAATCTGCATGTCATTAGAACATGATGCATCAAACTCTTACAGTAGGTATGTCATTGGTGGCAAACCTCTTCAATATGTTGTTCTTAGTCTAGAATGAAATGCTCAGATACAGTAAGTAGTTGGTATGGTTCTCCAAGGAAAGCTGAGGTGCCATTACCTTCCTAGAACATAGATGCCAAGAATATAAAAGTAACTAATGTCCTCCACTGACCCTCACTGCCTTCCAGGTAAAGGTTCTCAGGGGGGCAATGACACCTTATATCCAGGTCTTCTTTCCCTACCATTTTCTTATTCCTCTTTGTTTCTTCTGCCTGGATAACTCTTTCTTCATTCTTCAGTGAACTCCTACTTGTTCTCTAAGACACCTCGGGAGACCTTCCTGGGTTGCCTCAGCAAGGTGACGCCCTCCGTGCTGTATGAGGCTCCGAGCCTACCTCTGACCACAGCGTTCATCACACGTGCTTGGGAGCAATATCAAGCCCACTGACAACGCTCATAGCCGGTTAGAGTAATCGTGCTGGAGGATAAACGTGCACTTAATTTCTTAGGCACAACAGAATAGTAGCTACATTCATGAGCTTTGCTTCCATGGAAGCAACCATCAACATGGCAGAAGCCATTCATCATGACTGTATTTGATATGGTTCAATAAACTGGTATTTCTTTCTCTAAAAAGCTGCAGGATTCACTTAGAAATCTGCTCCCGATAGAACTATTACTTGAGCTTGACGGAACTGAAAACTATTGCTGCCCACGGATACAATAGCTTTCACTCTCTGCCATGACTCCCAGACACAATTGCTATTTACTTTAGATTGTAATTTAAGAAAAAATAATTCTAATGTTAATATTGAGGACGCTAGGGGTGCCTGGTGGCTCAGTCAGTTAAGTGGCTGCCTTCAGCCTGGCTAGTGGTCCTGGGGTCCTGGGATTGAGCACCTGCATCTCATCAGGCTCCCTACTCAGCAGGGAGTCTGCTTCTCCAACTCTCTCTGCCCCTCCCTCCCACTCGTGCTCTCATGCTCTCTCTCTCTCTCAAATAAATAAACAAAATCTTTTTTAAAAAAATGGAGGATGCTAATTAGCTATTGCTTCAATCCCCTCTGCTTAGAACAGGTGTATATTGTCAGAAAAGGGATGTTCTCGTTCTTGTACCTACTTTCTAATACGAATTGATCTGCTTCATGTCAATAAATCTTGCTGACATTTTACAGTCATGGCACTAAATCACTAAAGCATCCATGTCAAATGAAAAAGCTGTTGAAAATAATGGTATTAAATGATGATTTTTAGGTCCTGTCACCAACTTTCAAATTGATATTCTCGATAAGACATTGGGTTATATGTTAATGGCTATATTTCACCAATTGCACCTAATCTATCCACTACAGTCTGTAGCAGGAAGTTATTAAACCTCCAAGGACCCTTTGACTGAAAGAAGTTTTGAAATAAATCAATGAAAATGAGCGCAGCCTATTTTCTGAACATGGCACATCGCGGCTATTTGACAGAACAAGTACAGTGTTGGCTTGTTTTTAATCCAATAATATCCCTTAATTTTTGCAAGTTGTGGAAAGCAGTTTGATAGACTACAGGAAATATATGCAGTTATTTCATGAGCCGAATGAGGAGGGGAATGCCAAAAAAGGACGAGGAACATTTTCATGAATCCGTTGTCCTCCTTTCTCAAAAATGAGGTTTTCCTTTTATTTTAACATCAAATCTAGATTTCTCTAAGGAGTTTTATATAATACCAGCACCAATTAGTTTGACTGATGTGGTTGTCCTTACACATATTTGTTTTATATTATTGCTATTTAATTTATAAACCAAAGAAGTTGAAAATTCAAGGACGTGAATGAATAAGCAGCTATATTTCGACATGAGAGCTCCAGAGTGCCTCTAAGGAATGTAATTCCTTACAAAGTAATTCAATGCTGGAACCTAGCCATGGCTTAAGATACTTCACCTCGTATCGCATGCAGTGCCCTACCTTTTCTCCCGCACCCCGGGCTGGCCTACTTGCTTTAAGCAGCTGCTGTTCACATTCCGCTCTGTGCCTCTGCTTCAGGAGAGGACAGCTAGACCAGGGCTACAACTTCCTTGGCCTCTTGATAATTATTTTGATGTTGAAATGCTTTCGAAAGTCAAAAAGGAAGACCTTTATGATGTTTTTCTGTGGAGATTTCAGTGTAAAGGGAGAAAGGGTTATCATGGTTACCGTGCAGTTCCTTGCTGGAGGAAGGAAGGAAGGATCTAAGGACACCTGCAGATTTTGTTGTTGTTGTTGTTGTTGCAATTTATGACACTCTGGTGGTACACTGGTGCAAGTTTTGTAACGTTTTCTTATTTATCCAGAGAAATCCTGCTAGGAACTTGCACTCTCGTCATCCTTTATGAGCCACCTCAGAGTAGAGCAACACTCCCTTGGACATCAAGAAGGAGCTCTTCCTCAATTGAGGGGGTTATTTTAAATTCTAGGTCAGCGTATTCTCACAAGTAGTAACTGGATTAAACTCGTTCATACTCCTCTACCGCGACAGGAAATATACTTGATGCTTGGTTTAGAGTTTGCATGTCCGAGTTCAAAGAACTTCAACGCAATATGTAGATTTTTAGTTCAAAAGTAGTTTATCCAAGGGTCAGATTTCCTGGGATCACAACATAGACACTGTTACAAAGTGAAGGAAACCAGTTTGGCACAAACATAATCGTTTGAGGCATAAATTATAAAAGCAGCCTTGCTGGGGAGCTCTGTCTGGTGTAGACACAAGCTGGACACCCGTAAACACGTGTCTGGAAGGAGGGAGGAGCCACGTGAGTCAGTCTGGAAGGGGGGTGAGCAGCCTCAGGAGGCAGCCCCGAGTCAGGATTGGATTCAGAAAGCTGGAAAAGAGGTTATTTTAGGAATAAGCAAAGCTGGGTTATTTGGAAACAACCAGAGCCCCTTCAGACTGAAAAGATCAGCCCTGCTGCCCCCCAACAGCAGAGCGAAAACCTACAGCCAGACCCTTTGCCCCACTGGCAGGAGTGGGGGCTTCCAGGAGCAATGGCAGGTGACACTTGACTAGATTTCTTCCACCTGGAGTTCCACAGTCCTCAAGGTCTGGATTTAAGGACAGGAACTCAGGTTCAGGCAAAGAACGGAATGTGAGTAAAGCCTTGGTGGCAGGTAACACCTGGGGGTTCTGGAGATGACTGGAATGTTGGGGACCAGGAGGGCGTAGTACTGAAAGGCAGATGACTGCCGGCCCCATTTATAGGGCTGGTAGATAAAATATAGGAATCCCAGTTAAATTTTAATTTTAGAGAAACAGCAAATAATTTTTAAGTATCATATGTCCCCAATTTGGACAGAGCATGTATTTTTTAAAATCTGTTATTTGAAATGCAGATGTAATTTGGAGTCCTGTGGTTTCACTTGCTAAGTCTGGCAACCCTACCTATAGGCCATAGTAATGGAATGGACCTATCCTGCAGGCAGTGGAGAAGCATCAGTGGATTTTAGACACAGGGATATCATGACCAAATCTGTGTTATATACAGATTTTCTGTCACCAGGGTAGAGGGTGGATCAAAGGAGGACAAGACTCATATAAATGCAGAGGGTCTTGGGACAAGGGGAAAGGAAGTGAAGGACTTTACCACAAAGACATAAATCAAGAAATATGCCATTGTAAAAAGTTTTTATCTTAATCACCCAGTGCTCATCGCCTATGTCACCCATCCCCCCACCCACCTCCCCTCTGGTAACCTGGTAACCATCAGTTTCAAAATATGCTATTTTGGATTGGACTAGTTACCTATTCAGACCAATATTTTGTTTGCTAGTAGCTCTAAGCAATGCTTCATAGACCTAGCTTTCCACCTGTATGGGGGCCATTTGCACTTGTACAAATCACTTAACCTCCAAGCATCTAAGTGGCCTCAATATAAACAGGCTGCTATACACAGGTTTTTAGTCTATTCTCAAATATTAGGGACATTTCCCCAAAGCCCCAAACGCATTCATGTTTCCTGGTCTAAATCCACAAATGAGATAAGGCTAGAAGAAAGTTATTTATCTTCACCCTCAGAATCCTCTTGTCTTGCAAATCAAATTTCTTCCTCCCTTTTTGTTCGGGGCTGTACACCAGCTGTCTGCTTCTCCCTTTCTCCCTGCTCAGTCTCACCAATGATTCTCTCCTCTTGGCTGCTTGCTAGTAAGTTCATTTGCTCTTCACTTCATGTAACTTTAAGACTCTGTATGCTTCACCCCTACCAGGAAATGCCGTTTTATCCCTCTGTCTCCATTAAATCTGCCCGGCCCCTTTCTCCTGCTTACAGCTCACTTTTTGCATAAAGTATTTCTTAATCCTTCTTACCTGGTTATAACACTTCTATAGTTATTACTCCTCTTCCTGTATCCTTGTCCCTTAAAGGCCAAATGGCCCTTCTCTCAGCCAACAGGTAGGGGCTGCACATGCTCCTTCATCTTTCTCTCCCCAGAACGTGTATTGCAAGGCTGTAGACTGTAGGCACCAAATAAATATTGCTGAGCTCCTGAGAGCAATGGTTTATTTATTGAGTCACAAGTGTGCCCTGGCTCGAATGAGTTAGACAAAGCCTAACGTCGTCCAAATGCGGTTTTTCTTTAAGGCTGACTTAGGAAAAGAGGACATGTTGGCAAAATGAGAAGGGGAAGCTGGAACCACCGATGAGATGGCCATGAGTGAGGGCGTGACAATGAGTTGAGTCACGGGAAAAATGCAATGTCCTCTTTTGTGCCTTCTGAGTAGTAAAAGAGCTGGCATAAAATTTCAGTGTTATGGAGATGGTGTTAAGAGACAGCAGTACAGAAACATTAAGCCATAAATGAAAAACTGGAAATGTTTGGAGGTGATTTTAATTTTAAATTCAAGAGAATAAACAAATGATGTTGGCATTTTTTCTTAAAGTGGCACACTTAGATTTTTTCCCCTCTGTCCATAAAAAAATATATCTGGAAGAAACAGGGAGTCATTGCATTATTTGGGTTTTCCTAAATATCCAGGATGTGTTGGTGGGATCCAACCAGGAAGACTGAAACCACTTGGAATATTTAGAACAGATAAAATTAAATACAGGGAATTGGTTACAAAGAAGATAAGACCAAAAGGGAGCAGGAGACAACCCAGGGGTTAACAACCTGAGGAAGCTGCCCTCACCCCAAGGCTGGAGGAACAAAGGGAAGTCACAGTGTTAGCTGGGCTGGGCTGCCCAGAGGACACTGGGACCATGGGGCCTATCCAGTGGAGACTGGAGCCACGAAATGAAAGTGGCATCCGTCCAGCCTGTACTCAGCAGAGTGGGTAAGGGGGGAGAAATACCCTGGTTTCCTCCTCCCTCTTGCTCTCCAGCCTCCTGCCAGTGCCTCCCACCCCCCAAGCTCATCGGTAAGCCCGCAGACCCAGGAGCCTCAGCTGTCTCCGTATCTGCGACTCAGAGCTGAGAGGGAATGCTTTCATCAGAGACTTGAACTGACACAGCGGTTCTTGGGGAGATACTCTCTTAATTCACAACTTCTCGTTTGTTTATTTCGTTTATCTCTTATTTCTCCAAGGATGTGAAGCAGAATCATCAACCAAGATCCCCCCCGCCTCACTTTCATATGGGATCACAGAGACATGCCTTAAAATTATAAGGGGAGAAAACCAAACAGAAATGCAGTCATTTCTAGATAAAGCACAGTGACTGTGAAGGTAATGCTACTTTGCATAAAGAGCTTTGGCAGGTATTAGGTTTGGTATATGAAGTGATTTCCATTTGAAAATATATCTTTGCCTCTTTTATCCTCTAGCTGCTTCTATAGAAAACATTTAGGAAGTTTCATTTCTCAGCACTTGTGTGTGAGCATGTGGGTCAGGGGAGGGCGTTGGTCGTGGTGGTGAAGCAACTGGCCTTTAAAAGCAAGAGAAAAATGAAATTCTAGGGAGATATGAGCAAGTCAATAGAAGGATGCCTTTGTTGATAAGATTATTTTTTATTCTGTTTTCAGTAAACATTAATAATACATGAAGTCCTGAAAAGAAAACCTTCTGGCTAAGTACATTTCCATTTTACACTAGAAAAAAGAGAGCCTATCATATGTGAGACTTGAGGCTTCACATGTGACAGGGGCCTCTGTAATTAGGGCATGTGAAGGTCTGGTCATATCTCATTGTGGTTTATAATGGTGCCTTTAACTGCTTCACAGTGATTATTTAAAAAATGGCATTTCCAAATGAGTATGTGATGTTGGGTGGGAAAGTCTCCCTAAGTGCCACAGGTGTTGAATCCCCATGTACAGAGTAGCACGCGGGGAAAAGAACAGAGCAGAAGCTAAAGCCACATTTGAATCACTTGTTCGACCCATTTTCATGAAGAATTTCACATTAAAATGTTCATTTATTCCCAAGATGGTGAAAGTTGACACTTTTGGGGGCAAATATTCTGCAAATTTTCATTAAACTAGAACATTGCCTAGCACACAACAGCTACTCAACAAATGGTGGCAGTTAATGTTGCAGGGAGATCAGGAACAATGAGAACTGATAATATACCACCGAATTTATTGATTAGGACCCCACACATTCAGCAGCATGGATAGGAAAGAAGAATAAGGTGTGATTACTCAAAAAATAAAATCTTAAAAAAATGTTTCAGTCCTTAAGTGGATCTTCTAATATTCTTGGTGCAATGCTTCGTATCACTAAACAACAGAATCCAAACTGTTCAGATTTTCTTCTTGCTAACAGTGAAAGGCATGCTTATTTCCTAATATACAGGTTCTCAAGCCAAATTATGGTGTGTGTGTGTGTGTGTGTGTGTGTGTGTGTGTGTGTGTGTGTGTGTGTGTTTTCTTTCATTTGGAAGAGGGCAAGAGCATGATGCCTGAAAATAAAGGATAAAGAACAATGTGCTGACATGGAAATAGAGTGGAAAGAAATCAGATGTTAAATAAGAGAGGAATGCTGAGTGCTCACAGCCTCACAGTTTGAGAAATGGTTGGCTAGCTCTGAATGTCACAGGAGTGGAATTAAATTATTTGCAGGCTCAATGGCTCATCACTCAGTTATAGCAAAAAATAAAATTTGTTGGGTATGAATTCTTCACAAAGTTGTGCCAATTATTACAAAAGGACATGACCAGATGATCATTTCCTTTCCAGCAGATGGAATTGTGCCCAGCCAGTTTGGTCCACATGGAAATCAAGCCATGTAACTGGATCTTGTTATTTCGCTTAATCGATGACAAAAACTAGTGACTGCTATGTCACTAATGGGCTAATATTTATTAAAAACAAAATCAAAGCAGACAGGAAAATAGCTAACTCAGTCATGTTGAATGTTATATACATCCAACCTACATCTTCATTTCCTTGTCATTAACTAAGTGAAGTGACACTTTGTCAAAACATCAGTGAAGTCCTTTAAAATCTTTTTGTAAAAAGCCTGTGTAAAAATACCAGAAATTGTTGTTAGGAGAAACTCACAATTTTGACTGTCTTTTAAAGTTTTCAATAACAACACTTTGTGCTTAGGTCAGAGTTTTCTTCTAGGGGATTTAAGAGCTAATGACTAACAGTTTGCCTATTCACAAAGCGGGATGTGCATATGAAATTACTCCTGATTTCCTGTGTCAACCCAATTAACTAAATTTATTGTTTGAGAAATGACCCAAGGGAATATTAAGAATAAAGATGAGTATTAAATTGAATTTAAGCTATCATCTTGTGGTGAATGTGAGGTATTCCCTTTTAAGGGATTTCAACACACAGATAATGGAAACTAAAGTATGTCACCAGAAGGCTTTTTTTGTCCCACTCACTAACTGCTCTAAAAATACATATTTCCCACACTGCAAGTTTTGGTGGTTTCTATGTTTATATTAAAAGCAAGCTTGTTTTGATGCACATATGATACATACATCATGGAAAGACTGAATATGTGAGTAGTAAGCATTAACTGAAATGTAGTTCTGACAGTTTTAAATTGTTTTTGGTACCACTCTTATCTCTGGCCTTCTCTGAAAGGTGGTTATACTTTATATTTTCATGTGGTATGAGCATTCTGTTTCATTGCTTAAACCCCTCCATGGTTTTCCATTGCATCTCAGACTAAGGCTAAAATATTTAACTTCAGATTCCTTATGGTCTGTCCACAACCTACACATCCAGCCTGGACCCTTTTACTGCCCTCCCGAGACTTAGTGTCCCCAATAGCCACCCTCTCCTTCCCCCATAGTGATAGAACCTTGAGTTCTGGCTGGCACATGGTTTGTTTTTGTTTTGTGGGTTTTTTTAAAGATGTTATTTATTTATTTGACAGAGAGAGAAAGCCAACGAGAGAGGGAACACAGGCAGAGGGAGTGGGAGAGGAAGAAACAGGCTCCTAGCGGAGAAACCTGATGTGGGGCTCGATCCCAGAATGCCGGGATCACGCCCTGAGCCGAGGGCAGACGCTTAACGACTGCGCCAGCCAGGCGCCCCTGGCACGTGTTTCTAGCTGACACCATCCAACTGTCCTCCAGCCATAGCAGCTAAACCTGTACCCTAACTAATACAGATGTTACATTTTTTGAACAGAGAAAGAAGCATACAAAGAGAAAAAAGCCCTGGACTTTAACCCAAAACTTACGTTTAGCATCCTTATTCTATTGTTCCAGGGTCAGATCATGGTTTTGTTTCTTTCCCATAAAAACTTAAGAAGCCATTAGATTTCTTCTCGCTATAGCAGTATGTGGGAAGTATTTCGAACGCAGTGAACCCTGAGTGTGAGGCAGCTGCAAGAGTTCATTCTGAGCACATGCACGATACATGAAGTCACAACAGCAACGGAATAGTTAGAGCTTCGGCCTAGAATCACTGGAGACTAAAATCAGACTCATTACAGACATAAAGACTGCAAGGCCTCAGAAACTAAGCTGTGCACCAGGATGGACCAGCATTCCTAAAAAGGAAAAATCAGTAGGCACGATGGACTCCTCCTGGCACCTGCAGACTGTTTCGGCCACCCCTGGGTAAGAAGGCACCAACACCGTTACGCTGCGGGATTACTCTCTACCTTCATCCGCATAGTTTCTGCTTGTACAGATGCCTATGTTTAAGCTAAACATTTAGAAAACTCTTTATATTTCTTGACCAATCTCATCTTTATTGAGTCCAACGTTGAAAGACCGCATTAGGTACCATTAAGGAAATGTACCTGAGCTTCTCTTTTCAACATTAGGATGGACTAGAGATCTTGAAAACCTGCCAAACACTGATATGCTGCATAAAATAGTGTGTACACATCCTTCACAAGTCATATAGGAATTTGTGAGAAAGTAAGAAAAAGTCTCCGAGGCAGGAATGTGAAGCAAGAGCATGAGACGGGAGGTAATAAAACTTTGAGGTCATGCAGCCCTGAGGAGGGGAAGGATGAAGAGGAGGAAGAGGGTGGCTGGATCTTCGGATTAATGACCACACAGGGAACCAGAGGCAAGGCCTTACATGCACACATGCCAAGAGGGGTCAAGTCGGAGGCCCACAGTACAGAGCAGAGACGCAGGAAGGACTATATCCTCCAGGAAAGAGTGCGGTAGGAATGAAAAATGACAAATAAAACCCGCCCACGAGGACTTCTCAGTCTTGACTTTGGAGAAAGGCAAGCCATATCTCCCTGGAGAATCCATAGCCAAGGGCCAGCACTTACTGGGTTTGGGCCTGACGCCACACTCCTTGTCTTCTACAACCTGAATTCAATAATGTTAGCAAGTATGCCGGACTTGGCAGTGTTATCGTATGCCTAATAGAAGCCGAAGTAAATCCTTTCTGGAAGAATGCCCCTCGATCCAGACCTCAAAGTATTCCCATATATAATATTCCAATGAATATAACTCAGAGTAGAAAGCAAAGTTCTAAGAATCAGCAAAACAAACAACAAAACCCCATCAGAACTAGATAGCTTTAGACTTCAGATATTGAAATGATTGGGCAAAACACATAAAATAAGCATATTTAATATGCTTAAGATATACTAGAGAATGGAGAAATAAAGCCATAAAGAACAAGAGAGTATTTTTAAAAACAGTCATATTTTTTAAAATCAAATAAATTTTCAAGATGAAATATAAAGTCATTGAAATTGTAACATTCAATGGATGATTACAGTAAATCAGACTAAGCTAAAAAGGAAAATCACGAACTGTGGTGTCTCTCTAATTGGATGGGAGGTCCCCAAATGTGGGGCTACGAGCCGGTGGAAGCCGGTGGCGTGGGCGGTGAAAGGATTCACCTGAGGCAGAACAAAGGAGATGAAAGTTTATTGAGTACACTGTAAGGGAGTGGTGGGCAAGACAACAGAGGAGAGGCTGTCTGCCATGAGGCAGTGTATGGGCTGTGTTCCAAGCTGGAAGATGGGGAGGTAGGGGGATGCATGGAATCTTCCCTTTTTTGGAAACTGTGCCTGGTTGTAAGTAGCCCATTGGTCAGTTAGGGCCTATGGATACTTGAGCTGGGTCACCTGACAGACCTGTCCATATTCAGCCCTGGGGTGGGGGGTCCATGTGGGCCCTTTGGCCTTGATCAAATTTCTATGGCTCAAGCCTGTTGTCTAAAAGCCTGTTGTCCACACAAATTAGATGACGGAGCCTAAAAATATTCGCAACATGCAGCACAGAGAGAGAGAAAGTATGAAGGAGAAGTTGAAACATAGGGAATAAATGCCTAAAATACTTCCGACTGGAGTTCCAAGAGGAAAGAATAAAAAAGGGAAGAGGAAGAGAAAATATTTTAAAGGGTAAATATGGGAGTTTTTCCTCCAGAATTAAAAATGCATCTGTCTTCAGATGGAGTAGACCTAATGAATTCAAAACGCAACATATAAAAAGAGATTCCGTATCAAAACATACCCAGAGAAACCTGAAGCAAAAAATAAAAGACCGTAAAAGCATCCAGTGAGGAAAGATAGGCTAGCTAAAAGGGAGAAATAATTAATCTAATGGCCTTGCTTCTCAACAGCAAAAATGGAAGGCGGAAGACAGGTGAATTAGTAGCAAAACCAAACACTTAACCACTCAAAAAGGAGAGTGAAAGAAAGACAAGAAACTGAGAGTTCACTACCAATAGATTCTCAGTCAAGGAAAATCTAAAGGATGCATTTTAGAAAGATTAAAAAAAAAATTCGCAGAAAGAAGGCTCAGATGGCAAGAAGGACTGGTGAATCAAGAAAATACCAAAGATGAGAATAAATCTAAGAAAACATTGAACAAAGCAAAAATAACTATGTTCAATTTGGAGAATAAAAATCAGTGCAAGTGTAAAAGAACTATAGTGAACAAAATAGCATGAAACCTAAAAGGTAGTGTATGTGGTGGATGGAGTTAAATATTCATGGGACCAGGGGCTACTCAGGAGGAAGGTAAATATATGTATGAAGCCAAGTCTTGTTATGGAAGCATGGTGAAATGTCAAGGGTTTGACTAAGATCAAAAATAAGAGTCAGGAACATCTAAACAGGTAGTGGGGGAAAAACTTGAACGATAATAAAAATCTTTTAATTTTAGGGGCACCTGGGTGGCACAGCAGTTAAGCATCTGCCTTCGGCTCAGGGCGTGGTCCCGGCGTTATGGGATCGAGACCTGCATCAGGCTCCTCTGCTGTGAGCCTGCTTCTTCCTCTCCCACTCCCCCTGCTTGTGTTCCCTCTCTCGCTGGCTGTCTCTATCTCTGTCAAATAAATAAAATCTTAAAAAAAAAATCTTTTAACTTTAAAAGAAGACAAGAAAGGAGGAAAAGGGAAAAAAAGGGGGCAAAGAAAAAGCCCAAACTGTTGACAGAGATTAACCAAAATATATGTAAATAGAGTGATTCCTCTCTTAAAATACATAAATTGTCTAACTGGATTAAAATAAAAACAATCCAGCTAGATGCTAGATAGGAAAGCCATGCCTAAAACCTAAAGGCACAGAAAAGTTGGAAAGGATAGAAAAAAGATGTACCTGAAAATGGCTAATTAAAAGAAAGCTGATACAGTTAATTTATAATACATAAATATGATTTATGGCAAAAGACATCAGTAGAGATAAAGATGTTCACCACCTAATGATCAAACTTTCAATTCACCAGAAAAATATAATAGTACTCAGATTTTAGGCACTATTAATATAACTCAAATTATATCATGTCATTAATAAAATAATTATAGCATTAATAAAATTATAAAAATAGCTAGTTACTGAAAAAATCAGTGGATCCATATTCATAAGTGAGATGGTACATTGTCTTTTCTAGAGATCATCCTTATCTGCTTTGGTCATCAAAGTTGTTTAGCCTCATAAAATGAATTGTGGAATGTTCTCTCTTTTTCTGTGCAACAGTTGGAGTTCTCTCCCTTGAATGTTCGGTAGAATTTATTTCTAAAATCATCTGTGCATGGCATCTTCCTTCTGGGAATCAAAAAAAAAACTTGTTTAATGGCTTTAATAGTTACAAAGCTACTCAGATTTTCTATTTTGTCACATTTTCAATTTTGATGAACCATATTATTCTAGGAAGATATCCATTTCTTCAAAGTCTTCAAAATTTTTGGCATCAGAGCATTTTTTTTCTCTCTCCAGTATCTGTAATTTTTCAATTTTGAAAGTGTTTCTTTGAAACTCATGTCTTGTTTTCTTTTTTTTTTTTTTTTTTTTTTTTTTTTAAAGATTTTATTTATTTATTCGACAGAGATAGAGACAGCCAGCGAGAGAGGGAACACAAGCAGGGGAGTGGGAGAGGAAGAAGCAGGCTCATAGCAGAGGAGCCTGATGTGGGGCTCGATCCCATAACGCCGGGATCACGCCCTGAGCCGAAGGCAGACGCTTAACCGCTGTGCCACCCAGGCGCCCCTTGTTTTCTTGATAAAACTTTCCAAAGAGTTGTCAATTTTTTTTGGTCTCTTCAAATACCAGTTTTTAGCTTTGATGATCCTCTCATCTTTGTTTTCTAGTTCATTATTTTTTGCCTTTATATTTACTCTTCTATGACTTTCTTTGAGTTTACTCTACTGTTCTTCCCCAGATTTTTAAGATAGATGCTTAGCTCATTAATTTTCAGACTTTCTTCTTCGTTTCTAAGGCAGCCTTTCAACCTAAAAATTTCCCACTACACACCATTCACTGACATTTGCAAAATGTTGAGTTACAGTGTCTTCTTTATCACGCTATTCTAAGTATTTTTGAATTTCCAATTTTTTCTTTAAACCATGAGTTATTAAAAACATATTTTTAAAATTCCAAAATTATTTTTGTTTTGTTCTGCATGTGTATGCATGAGTGTGAAATTTAATTTGTATTTTTTTATTTAATTTTTGTTTAATTGTGGTCAGAGATGGAATTTCATGTGAAATCAGTTCTTTGGAACTTACTCTAACTTGCTATATGGCCAAAGCATTGTCATGGTAAATGTTTCATATTTTGGTAAATGTTCCTTGTAACTTGAAAAGAACTGGGTTCAGGAGTTTTTATGTATTCATTAGATCAGTGTTTACCAAACCTCTTGTTAGATAAGAATCATCTGAAGCAGTTTTTTTAAAATATAGCTTTCTGAATCTCTCTCCTGGAGATTTTCATTCACTAGGTCTGGTACTAAGCCATCAGGGAAATTTGAGAAATCCTGCAGCAAAACAATGCTGTTGTTCCATTCAAATCTTCCTTATTTGTACTGATTTATGTCCATTTGATCTTTCACTTATTGAGAGAGTTGTAGTCAAATATTCCACCATGCTGGTGGATTTTCATTTTTTTTTAACTTTGTCACTTTTAAATATATGCGTTATACACACACACACACACACACACCCCCATACACCTCTTTGATAGGTATATTAAATTCTCTCCAGCTTCTATGTCCTCCTTTTGTAAAATACGGAAGTGGGAATGGTAATTATTTTGAAGAGTCTGAGGACAGATAACATGGGAAATGCACGCAAACAAAGTGCCTGGTTTAAAGTAGCAGCTCAATAGGTCAGAGCTTTTACTTTCTATAAGGTCACTTTCAACACTGGAATTACCTACACGTACGTTCCTGCAGTCTGTCCATTTCACTACAGGCAAGGGATGTGTTACCCTTGGGCCAAACCACCCAACAGAAACCCATGTGCAGGGACGATATTACCTCCCCTCCCCATGAACATGTCAGGGAGAACTGTTTTTCCTGAACTGAAATGAGAGATTATGCTGTTGTCTTTCCTCAGGACACACTGCCACGCATGACTTTGCTGTCCAGGGCGTCCACTAGCGTGGCCAACACAAAGACTCGTGGCAGAGTGCTTTAGGAGTGACCTGTTAGCAGAAGCGGCGATCCCCCTGAAGACCAACTGTGCCTTCTTTTTGGTCCTTATATATAATGAAAACGGTAAAATTGTCTCCATTTACATTATTATATTGTCATCGCTAAAGCTCAGAACTAAGTTCACGGCTCTGCTGGAGCAACTAAATAGAAATTTGTAGCCTGTTTAAGCATAATATATTCTCCCTAACACTTCCTTCTAGCCCATTTACATTTTTTATGCTAACTTAGGTGTTGCCTGTCTTATGGTCTTAATTTTTTTATTTTCGTTCTGCAAATTCTTTGCATGGATTTACTGTTAGCACCTACTAAAGTCTTCACAGGATAAGCTGGGATATAAGTACATACATAGGTACATAAGTAATAAATATGTATCATATATAGATGGATGCATAACCATCTATATATGTATGAATTTAATTTATAGACCAGATGGAGAAGATGGCTAAAGCTGAGACCTTCATGCCAACAATATCAGAGACTCTCTCCTGGAAAAGACAAGCCATAGAGCTGTTACATAAAATAGTGTATTATTCAAAAGATAGAAAAAAAGTACCTGCCTTAATTTAGTGATATACTAATATAATTTTTAGAGCAAGGTTAAAAATTCACAAGATGTATGGATTTTCTTCTTCCATAGATATTGCTTCCAGAGTCATAGGAAGCTTATGTCACCCTTTGTATTGAAGACTTCCTTATGGCTCTGTGTTTAGTTATAATGTCATTTTAAAAAGAAATGGCTTCTTTTTCAGAATAGTATCATGTTTCTATCAATTTACCTGCTGGGAAAAAGGAGGAAAGCTTGTGTGCTTTGCTAGAATCTGCACTCTTCTAGTAATTTCTCTGAATGCATTTCTGGGGGACCATGTAGCCCGCTTGCTTCTCTTGTTCCAAGTCTAAGATACTCTCCTCTGAAATGTCCTGGTGGTGATTTTGTAAACCCAGCTGTTTAGAATGGTTTACTGGAAACGTTTGTAAAACAATTAAAACTTTCTTCATGCCTCCCAACCTCCTGTCTTCTTAACATTAAAACCACCCTTTGTAATTTCCTTGTTTTTCTCACATTGACTGGATCTAAAGGGAACATTTATTTATGCCATAGCAAACACAGCTTAACTGGTATTTTGGCTGACAGAACAGCTTTGTTTCTGTGCTTGTATAACCTCTTCTTCTGACAGCAGAACTTGGGGAGTTAGCCTTCTTAGCAAACTGCCTCTGGAGTGCCAGGGGAAGGCATAGCAATCCTGTTATTACAGGAACACAGACTTAGTTGAGAGTTACTTCATTTTTCGTTTATTGACTTAAGGAAAAATAACCCAATGTTAAACCTTAATATTCCTTCCGAGATCAATAGAGAGCATTCCTGTAGTCAGCTTTCAAAATAAAGGGCAATTCTTTCATCTGGTGGTGCTAGCTTTGGGGCACTATAAATTTTCTCACAGGATCTTCATGGGGTCCACAAAGACCAAGAGGTGTAATGATGCATTTCGGTCTTGAAGGAGGCTAGATAGACATGGCTTCAGATTAAATCGTTTCCAAGCAAAACAAGAATGATTAGATCACTGCTTGCAGAATCAACCCTTTGTACAAATACATGTATGCAATAAATAAAAGCATTAGGCAGGAGGCATTCTTCTCCAGTTGGAAACAGCGTGGTTTCCAATTTCTGTTGTAAAGGGTCTTGATTTTAAAACAAACAAAAAATGAGAACCCTCACAACCAAATGAAAACTATGAATGCTCTTCTGCAATAACATAATGCTGTCTCAGATACTTTGGGGATATTTATTGGAAACAACATTCTGTTTTGAAAGCCCATTGTTCAGTTATTATTCATCGTGTGTATAACTCCCTTGTGACATTGTTCAGATTACTGTCCTAAGAACATTTAAAAATGACAGTCTCTTCCTACTTCCCTATGATGCCCTTAACCATACACACCAATCTCTCTTTTCTATATTTTGAGCAGAAGATTATTAGAAAGGTGTCAGTGGTCTATCTACCCCCAATGAAGTCCAGTCTTAAGTAGCATTTGAAGCCAGTTAGAACGATTTGGTAGCAGTCCTCTTTGTAAGCTGTATGTTCTGCCAAAATGTAGGGGGAGAGGTAGCTTCTGGGTCCTTCGGGAGGGTGCGTGAGTCCACCTTACAGCCAGACAGCAGAGCGGTGTGTTCATCTTGTCCCTCTGTTTTCCTGTAACCTCACTGCAAGCTTGTTATCCCATTTGTTATGTGATTGATGAGCGTCTGTCTTTATACCAGAGGCACTTAATAAGTTTCTATAGGAAGACAAATGATCTGGAAGATAGATTATATTAATTTAGGAGTCTGCAACTGGGCCCTGTCGGGACTATCCCTTTGCAATCTTGAGCCTCAAATTCTCCAAAGACAGGGAAACTAATCCTTACCAGATGCTTCCGAGGAAGGGAGGGTCAAATTTATAAAGTAATGAGAACTCCTCATTAACAAAAATCATCTACCAATGTATATTACTCATTGTGAAAGAATTAGCCTGCCCACAATTTGCTTTCATTTTGCTTTTGATTAATTGGATGATGTATTGTCAACCAGGACTCCACAAGGAATACAATTAGCATTATCAGTGTTAGTGATGACTGAGGACTGAGAATGTCTAAACAGAATTCAGAAAAAAAACTCATCAACTCTAATAGTCTTATGATCTAACTTAAAGAAAGTGACAATTGCTCAATTTCAATGAAATTTTTAACTTCAAAGAGCTAACTTATAAAGAAACAAAAACTAGAAGTAAAGATAATGAAGGAGTAAAAAATGTATGTATGCATGAGGAAAGGTTAAAGAAATAAAATATTTGACAGGAAAAGTGGAGAATGGAGACTGACTTGGTAATAATGGTTTGCAGGCTTGTAGTGATTCCGTCCTTTATGGCGAAGTTACATTCTGGGCTAGATTTTTCTTGCTTACTTTCACGATCACTCTTGTACGCTTTCCTGTGGCCTTACACATTTATTCTGGAGCCCCTCCAGGACCAGCCCTAAAGCTCGTATGTTCGTGACGTTGCTGAGGAGTCTGGCAAGGCCAGCGCTCAGGAACAGGCTGTCTCCTTGGACCTGTTCTCCCTGGCTTTTGACTTTCCTGCCCTCACTTCCGTTTTCTCCATGATACATGCTCAGCTTTGAACAGAGCACTTCACCTTTTCCACTTTCTGTTTCTAAATTGTAAAAGAGAGTGAAAATTATCTTTAAAATTTCTGTGGCTCTAACATTAGGTAAATTATAACTTAAAGTTCTTTTTTTTATTTTTGGTAAGACAGGAGTTTATGTATTAATTTTGGCTGAATAACCGGTTATTTTGAAAGTTATTAGTGAAGTTCTAGCAATCATGGAGCAAATATTGGTTGGCTCTAACTCAAATTGGTTGTTCATTTCATACAAAAAGAGTGGTTATTCAAGAATATAAACTGTTTATTATTTAAAAGCTACCTTCTGGTAACTATCAACTACATAATATTGTGTTAAATTTAAACCATTTTTGTTAAGCCCATAGAGGTTTAACTGAATACAAATATACTTTTTCAAGATTAAAGACAGCACTCTCTAAACTGCAATATTATTTCATCTAAATGTAAAACTGGGGCAATTAAGAAAAATCGTATTAGAATACTTTCATGTAAGGTGTGTGTTTGTTTTTCCTCCTTTTTGTTATTGTTGTATTTGTGTAGTCCTCATCAGTGGAAACAAAATATTAATAACATCTTATACCTGTTGAACCTTTTAAGGCTTTAGGGTGTGCAAAACACTTCCATATGCACTGGAGTTACATCTTACATGGCCATTGGGTTCTGAAGTCATTTTTACAAGGTGAAAATCACATATGGATAAAATTACCCGTGAAAGTCCTAGAGCCCATAAGGAATCACATGTATCGTTTTATATATTTAAAATATACGTATGTACAAAGCTAATTTTTATGTGTAAAATATACAATAAACAATAGAATAAAAATTCAGTTCTTAAAGTATTAATTACATAAAAGGGCACATAGTTATGTATTTTAATTTTGTAGGAGAATGCACATTATTTGTATAACAAATACAAACATAACCCTGTTTCCCTGGGTGGATTTCACGACATCCCTTGTGAGCTACAGATTATTGTGTCCCTAGACAGTGGGAAAAGAGGCTGGAGTAGTTTTGAAACTTGCCTAAAGCCTCAAAGCTAATAAGTGACAAAGCTATAATTCAAATCTTTAAAACTTAGGGTCCAGTTGTGTTTCTACTGCCTTATAATTGGCTCTATGTTTATTTTACTTTCCTGCTGAAATATGTAAACTCCTTTCAACTTCATGGAATTCTGCAGGGTTTTTTTTTTCACTACCATTAATTTTCCCAAACAGAATTCTCTTCTTTGAATCGTCCACTTTGCTGATAATTCTGAATGAGAAAAAGTGGGGGAAAAATAAAATGCTATTATATTTGATATGAAAAGTCCGTTCACTAGATTTAATCAGACTCACCCATGAATTGCTATTCTAAATTTGCTATTAGGCTACTTTAAATATCTGAGACTTTGTTGGGAAGAAGTTTTATCATTTCTGTCTACACTTCTGAAGAGAGAGAGGGTAAAGTACATATTTAACTGCAAATAGGGAGGTCATTATTTCCCCTTGTTGGCTCTGGCCCAAAATGAAGTTTAAAATTTTCAAGAGAATGTGGATCAGCTAATATTACTAACGGTGATTAATCTCTTGATTCTTGCCTGCTGATACATGAAGGCTCCTTTAAAGGGAAACTTTGTTTTAGCTCTATACTGGATCCCGTACAGTGGCATTTGTTTTTCTGGTCATTCGCTTGCTTCTATTGCTACTTCTCTTTCAAATAACAGCAGTTTGTATGCTTTGGGGGTGCACATTCTACTTAAAGAGATGTCTCATGAGGACAGCCAATTTTGGTCGGCCAAAGACCAAGACACAGGGTTACAAATGACCTCAGTTCTTACCCAATTAATAGTCTGGATATGCAACGAGATATAGTCACGCCCTAACTTCCTTAGCCATGTCTTCTAGCTATGTAGAAAATAGCATAATAATAGATTTGAACATGTAGAATGAATAAATAATGCAGCTGTGAATGTATTAATGTGGAAGTTATAAGTACATCCATTAATTGACTATGGAAATCAAGAAATTGTGTTTATGAAATTTTTCCCGTTCCAAAGATGGCATATTGCTTTTCCAAAGCAGAGAGAACCACCTGCTAAAAGTAAGCCCTTACCACCCTCTCAGCGCCTTCTCTTTTCAAATGTTATCTTTCTACATACTGAGCCACCTAGGTGGTGTTAGACTTGATATTTGTCTCAACTCATTATTTTTTAGAAGAGAAGGTGAAGCCTCTCAATGACTTCCCCAGGAACATTCAGAGCCGGGACTAGAATGAATTCTGTATTCATTCACTGAATCATGAAGCAGTATTAACAACCTACTGCGTGTGCTCTTTTCCCCACACTGCTCCTACAACAATCAGGTAGGAAGAGAGTTTTATTGGAAATGTGAAATAATTAGTAAATGCTATAATAGAGTGTAGTGTATGAGGGATTTCAGGTCTTGATCAATGTAGGGGATTTGGGTGATTCCCAGGAAGAATTTGCAGGAGTTGCCTTCCAAGCTGCCAAGCTGAGGTGAGCAAGGATGGATGGCAGGCAAGGAGATCTGGGCCAAGTAAACCTGCACTGTCTCACCATGTGTTTTCTTTGGAAGAAAAAATACATTTTCCAAAAAAAGTAGGCAATTAAAGGAAAAAGAGAAAAGCGTACAAGGAGGTACAGGAATTATAGATTGTGTCCTCTGAGGGCTGGCTTTGCGGGCATCTGACCTGTGCAGTTGCACAGGTCCAGCATATAGAGGGGATCCCCATATGTGATTTAATAACTCTGCAGTCACCATTTTGGAAATCTTCAAAATTTCTCAACAAGAGGCCCCAGACTTCCACTTTTCACTAGGTTGGGTTAATGACGTCTTCTGTGCTCCTACTTTTCTTTGCAAGGTCTGTTCTTCCTCCCTCCTTCACAACTCTATTTTCTCACCCTCTCCCCATCTCTTTCCACATCGACTCCACTGCCAGAACCTGTTGCTTGTATCTGAACTCCCCCTTAATGTGGATGTGGTTTGTGTAATAAATCCTCCCTCTGAAATTCAACTTCCGGTTGAATTTGGAACAATAGAATGAATACAGCTTGCTTTTTCTATTTAATAATATTTTGGGGACATGTGTTTATACCAGTAAGTATGACTGCCCTGTTCCTTTTTTATACCAGTAATATCTACGTGTAGCCCAGATGCTATCCCCCTCACTGGGGGCTCCCTGTCCCCTAGAGATCTGGTTAACTCGGTCCAAACACTGATTGCACAGTCCTGTCCGACAAATCCCATGTTTCCTGCCAGGTCCTATACTTACTTCTTCAAGGTCTTCATCCTCCTATTATGTCTTTGTGCTACGTTCACGAGGAGGGTCTGGCTTCTTCATCAGGCTCACAAGATGTCCAGTAACATATGTGTTGTGATTTGTGTGTACATTTTATGAAGATGTGAGGAGACTGGGACTGAGGGCAGAAGTTCGTGACAGGGTACGGGCAGTTGTCTGCAATGCAGCGGATCTCGTGCTCTCTCGCCTCCCTTTCCCCAGAGTAACAAGTGAAGCTTTGCTCTTACTTTATGTCAAAATCTTCATCAAAATTTACATCAAAATTACCCTCTTAAGGTCCTACACTCTCCCTGAAGCACTTTCTCAATTAAATATGGTTCCCACTCTAAGACCAACATTGGTTAAAAACTTTTTATAATAGTTTAAATTGTTAGCAGTGGTTTTCCCAGAAAGGTGAAAATGCAGAGACACTTTCCTGATGATTTACATTTTATGATTTTTGGAATTTTTATACCAAAGATAAAGTGGCATCAACAACGATCTACATTTTTCAAACTGGTCATGAATATGTATTCCAGATATTACTGCCTCATTCTAAGGTCCTTTGTTTTCTTTTGATTTTTTTTCTCTTCTAAAAATATTTGTTTGTTATAAAAGAAGCTCTTTTTTTCTGGGTCACAAAGAAACATTTTTAAATTTAGTTTTGTTTTCATTACTGAAATATAGTTGACATACAATGTTATATTAGTTTCAGGTATACAACATGATGATTCCACAATTCTATATATTATTCAGCGCTCACCACAATAAGTGTAGTTACCATCTGTTATCATACAACATTATTACAATATTATTGACTATATTCCCTATGCTGTACTTTTCATCTCTGTGACTTGCTGATTTTATACCTTATTTATTTTATAAACTTATTTATATCCTCTTAAGAAAAGTGTGAATGAATTTCTGTATTTTTCAATATTAGAAACTTGGTGAAAAAATATATTAACGTTCAAAACAATATTAGAAAACCCTTAACCCATCAGTTCCCATCATAACATGTATATTCATTAAATATATTTCATAAATGCTCTATTTTGAAGAGATGCTTTCATGAGCTGACAGTATATTTTCAATTTACTAATCACCTTTGCACCAATTTATTTACATCCCATTGAAATATACTACTTAATTACAAATATGCATTTGATAATGTATGGGTTTGATCTCATTATGCAAATAATTCCCCCAGTGCAGTTGTTTAGGAAAGTCAGGCAGTCTGTTGAGAGTCAGGAAAAATGATTTACATACTGTACTGCATTAACCAGTATTTCACGCATAACCAGTCATTTCCCTCTCTTAATTGGAAACTAGCCAATTAGCCTATATATAATTAGTTTGCATATCAAGCAAATGAACTATTGAATGAAAACAGTATATAACATATTACCAATTAAGGGTCAGTCTGCTGGAGTAAGCAAGTTCATAACCAGCTCCCCACAACTCCAAGTAAAAAGGAGAAATTAAATATTTTTTAAATAGTTAAAAATATGCAATAACCTTACACCATATCTGAAAATTAAAATAGACCATAGGCCTAAAATTACAAAACTTAAAAAAAAAAAGAGAGAGAGAAAATCATGGGTTAATCAAAGATTTCATACGTACAACACCAAAAGCACAGTCCACAAAAGAAAAAGTTGAAAAATTGGACTTTGTCAAAATTTTGAAATTCTGATCTTTGAAAGACATCATTAAGATAATAAAAAGACAAGACATAGAGGGGGAGAAAATATTTCCAAATCATGTAGTTGACAGTGGACTAGCATTTAGAATATATAAAGAACTCTAAAATCCCAATAATAAGAAAACAAACAATCTAATCTTTAAATAATGGGCAAAAGATTTGAACACTTTACCAAAAACCCAAAAAAGTATACAGAATACAAATTAGCACAAGAAAAAATGCTCAACATCATTAGTCTTTGGAAAATGCAAACTAAAACCACAACAAACTACCACTACACACCCATCAAGGATGCCTAAAATTAAATTGCATCACTTATCTGTGGCAAGACCCTTCAAGTTTATTGTACGTAGTGTACTGCAAGAAAGTTAAACTTCTAGAATTTTGCTACCCACATGAGACAAAAGCAAAATCTCTAACCCAGAGTTCTTAACCTGAGATCTAAATACTCCTACAGGTTAACTGACTACGCTTTGAGGGGCCTTATAAACTTCCTGAAGTTATCAATAAAATGGTTAAGTGCATATCTGCATAGTATTTCTTGGGGAAAGGAAACAGGGACATTATTAAGTTTTCAATGAGGTCATTTAACAAACACAGCAGCAAGGACAGAAAGGGTTAAGAATCCACTCTCACCAGTAGCGTAATGAGGCCAAACAACACCGAGAGCTGAATGAGGCAGCTCTGCCTCCATGGGATCAGGAGAGGTGTTGGAGGTGTTGATAAAAATACCATCTTTGAAATTGAGAAACTTTTGATAAGTGAATTGACGACTGAAAAATTATAAAGCACATGAGGAAATCCTTTCCATGTGAGAGAGTCAAAAGATTTGTATATAAGAATTCACAAATGACAAAATACAAATAAGACAGCATTCTGCATTTAAAATAAGTATGCTTAAAGTTCTCAAAAATATAGAAGTGAAGAGCATCCTGGAAATAGGAGCATAAAGTTATCAAACGAGAGCAGGAGTATATGAAAACAGACCAACTATAAATTACAGAAATGAAAACACACTTACTGGAAGTTGAAAGGATCTTAATATATGAAACAAAGAGTAAACTAGACATCAAAAAATAAAAGGAGTCAGCAGAAAGAGAACAGAAGGAAGCTCCCAGAATACAACACAGGAGGAGAAAGGGGTAAAAGATGTGAGGGATACCCCTACCCCCACCGAAAGCAGTTTGACCAGTTGGTGATTTATAACTGACATTCCACAGCTTACCTCCTGGGTGTAGAGCAGTGGACTAAATAACTGAGTAGGAGGAAGAAAGGAAAATGAGCAGAAATACAGCTGCGATCCTCTGCAGTGTGACTTGATCATCACTAACTCTGAGGAGGAACATCTATTCTTTGGCCTGGATTTATTACCCGCCAAAGAGAGCTATGCCGGACCCAGCCTAGAACTGTCTATCTTTGAGAACTTCCTAAGAGGTTCTGTATCTGGTGCTCTGTCCCTAGAATTGGCTGGTTGGTGTGGAAAATGTAAAATAAACACTCTCCTTTCACCTTTGCTGAGTAGAAGGGACACCATCCCAGGGATACAAAGATATTTTTAAAATAAACCCAGGATAATTGTTTTTATAAACCCAGGAGAGAGAATAATTTTATGATTTTAGCCGTTAAAAGATGGAAAACCAACTCTTTATCCATGCGGGGAGAAAAAAAGCATGATGATAACCTCCCCTGATTTATTTTGAAACCCACCAAGAAATTGAACATTTTTTTTTTCATGTGCCGACAATTGGATATAAAGCATCAAGCTGCTGGTTGGTTGCCCCTTGAAATGCATTTGAGCCTCTGTGGGATGACAAGAAGACTGGTGTCCGGGGAGGGATTGTTATCTATTTGCAAGTCCACTGTCAAATACCTGAAACCTTTGAAACTGGGAGTGTTTTTGGATGCAGAGTTTGTCATTAATAAGAAGGTAAAATGGGCATATGGCAGACACCTTCTTCCAGATCTGGGATAGCACCCCAAATTAAACACATTCATATTTCTGCTAAGAACTGTATAAATAATTCACACCGAGTGGGATAAATAAAGATTCCAAACAGCTTCGTGTCTATTTAGATCTGATTTTGCTGCCAAGAGAGTTCAGATTGGATATTGCCACCAAATGAGTTCTGAAAAACTTCTGATTTTCAAAATTCTGATAAAGAATTGTGAACCTATATTACCTTCAGGGAACTGGGGTTGCAGGTGAAGAGAGTTCACACATTTTTCAGTTTGAGCAAATTAGTGAAATTCCTGAAATAGAGTATCAATTCCCTTCCTATCCTAAAATAGGCTCTCAGTGTATTCTAGATGGGCTTTAGCGGAAGAAAGTCAACCAATAGTTTAATGATGCTATTTTTTGTCTACTTTATTATTACTGTTATTATCTAGCCATGAATCACATGTTAGTTCTATTTCTGACTGGTTTCTAACAAATAGCATAAAACAAAAAATTAAATTAACTTGGGACAAGCCCATCCCATCCTGATTCTGCTGGATCCTCATCACGTACTCCTCTGGGCACAACAAAGTGTCAGACGAACACAGCTGTGGCACATATATGCCCCTCAGCTCTTAGTTGGTAAGGTAGTGTGAGAACCCCAGCCAGACTACCCTCAAACCAGTCCTCTCTGCGATGGGATTATCTTCCATAGCCCAAGCATTTCTCTCCAAGAAGAGCATAAAATCAAGTCCTTCTCATTGGTTAAGTTTTGAGAAATCTCTTTGTGGCACTGTCTTAGGTCCTAAATAAACTTAAATTACCTTGCATCGTGCAAGCCTTAAATTCCAAATCCTTGTAGCAGAGAACACGCATCTCTTCTAACCAGGCATCGTGCTAACAGAGGGGCGTGACCCTTAAGGTACTTGGCAGTTTGTGACAAATCCCATTGGGTTACACATAATAACACAAGTTTATTTTTATCATGAACCTTTTTCATTGTATTATCTTTATATATATTTTTGCCTTACTGGTTGAAGGTCTTAGAGTAAGCGGATTATGAACTCCGCTCAGAATGACTCTTCCCCAAAATGAATTATTAATGTTTTAAATACCAGATACATTTAAAAGGGTTTTCCTCACATTTACATTTTTCTTGATAAAACATGGATAAGTTAACTTAGTGTCTTTATTGTATTAACTCTTATGGGAAATGACACACAGAAGAATAAAACATTGTTATGTCCCTCAGGGGAAATTCAATCTAGAGGGGCAAAGACACAGAAGTAGTCATTATAATGTTTCTACTTACAGGCTAGAATGGCAGGGCTAGAAGGATGGAATTTTTCTCTAAGGGATAGAAGGGAAGGAAGGGCATTAGGGACAGGAGGAAGAGTGTGGGCAAAGCACAGAGGCATGGCAGTGCAACAGGACGGCAGCGGTGCTGGAACATGGAGGTGGGAAGTCTGCTCATGAGCTTGAAGCTGAGACGAAGAATAAAGGAATCAACTGAACAGCTGCACAAGTGTGACCCTAAGCAGCCCGCGGTCGTGCTGTTAGAAACTAGCAATTCCACTGTGATTGTCTTTCAGACTTACAAATGAGCTAAGAGTGGATGAAAATGCTTGGGTTGAGCCAAGTATCTTTAGTGACCTCCATCAACAAATAAGCAGATGGTTAACCAAGTCTGGGAAGTAGGAAGCACGTGCAGCTTATGACTTTAACTGATAACTGAATAGCATTGTGATTGTGGGTGAAAGACTCCTGAGCCAGGCTGCTTGGGTTCAAGCCCTGGCCCCCAAACGTATTTACTGCGGGACCAAAGATATGTACTGATCTTTTTTGTATATCGGTGTGTTCATCTGTAAAATGAGTACAGTAAATATAACTTTCTCAGGGTTAAAACATGTAAGGTACTTAGAACTGTGCCTGGTATACAGCAAGCATGAGAAGGGGAGAGAGGTGGAAGGAGGGAAAAGGCGAGGTAAAATCCAATGGCTTATTTAAGAAAAAAATTAAATGTTCCCTGTGGGTGATCAGATAGGTGGGTCTAGAGGGATCACTTACTCTTTTCCCAAGTAATAGCTGAGATCTGCCCATGCGATAGCGTCCCAGCTGCCCAGGAGCTGTGGAGCCAGCCAGCAAAAGCTCAGAGCGCTCGCGATGACTTGCTCCTAACTCCTGGAGCAACGCACTTCCTGCATCTTAGCGAGTCTGCCCCTGCCCCACTGGTATTCTTAGTCTGGCAAGTTTTAAAGATTTTCCTTGAAAACATTAAAGGAAAAGAAAGAAAAGAAATGAACTATGCATGCCCATAGTGGTTGTGTTGTGTTGTGTTGTGTTGCGTTGTGTTGTGTTGTGTTTTAGAGCCAGAAGGCCCAGGAGTGGAATGCCTCATTTTACACAGGATAATACTGGGGTGGAAGGACTTGGGTTCTTCTGACCCAGCTGGTGGGGAGGAGATTTGGAAATGTGTCTTTCCCAAATGTTTTTGCTCCTATTTATGTCAGTGTTCTATTGAGTCAAATGGAAAGTTAAGCTCTTATTAACTTGGGACAAGCCATTGTTCTATAATCTTTGATGTTTTTAACTCACATAATGAAAAGGAAGTGGAAACAGCATATTAAAATGAAAATATGATTCATTGTTTTGGGCTTCAGTGATCTTTAACTGCTTCTCTTCTGGAGTCAGTGCAATCCTGTTGTATGGACATAATACTTCGGGTCAGAAATCAGGGTTTGAGTCCAGGAGCTGCTAATTATTCATCTGGCCTTGTACAGGCTACTCAACTTCTTAATTAATAGGTGTAATGATATCTGCCTCTGAGGACTTTGTGAAGATTAATCACTTAATTAGAGGAAATAACGAACGTGAAATCCACGGAACATAATAGGGATTCAGTAAACGTAAGTCTCCACCCATGCCTGTTCTTTCCTAAGAGGCGAAGTTTTAATGAGGACACCACTTAATTTTAACAGGCATACAATCATCTCTTTCTTAATCATTTCCTCCTAAATCAAAAGCTGACACAGAGCTCATTTTCCCTCTCTGGATCTGCTTCCTAATTTGTGGAGTGAGGCGGTTGGATTATGTTTCACCTCCAGTGTCCTTCAACGCCTGGGCCTCTATGGCTTCTTCCGAGCTTTCCTTTGTGTAGGAAAATCCAGTTTAGCCCGGCCCTCAAATTCCCCCCTTTGCTGAGAGAGTGAGTTGAAAGGCTTGTGGGTGAGTGGAGGGAAAATGTCTCACAATTTCTCCTCTACAAAAGCATATTTTTCTATTTTTGTTAGCTGTGAAGAACTATAGAATCATACGATTTATTATTATTAATACTGTTATTGTTTTGTCACTCTCACTATTCGGCTTCCTCCCTCTCCTACGTACTTCATAGTAGGATAAACATACAGCTAGGTCCTTCGGAAATTAGATGTGTGTATATACATTCCTACTAATTAGATTGATCATGGTTTATGTTCCATCGCAGCTCTACTTGGCCCTGTATCCTCAGTCTCGTGCTCTCCCTTCTGCCCAGAGTGGCAGTATTGAGGGTTCATGCTCTGCCTGTGGTCAGAAATTCCGGCTGCTGTGGCTACCACCACCATAGGTCTGGGAGCCCCCTGCGAACTTCTGACCGACAAGGAAAATGCCCTGTACTGAGACACTGGCTGGATCGCACAAGGGAAGGATCTGCCTTCCCCAGTGGTCACCTGCAGAGGCTGAGGGACCAAACGTAGAAGTTCGGAGGTGTTGTCACCCAATGGGAGAGAGGAAGGAGCCGGGAGATCAAGGGCTCTGTCTTCCTCCCCTCTCTCCATCCGCATGGACAGTTCTGAGATGCAGCTCTTTCACACCGTCTCTCTATAGGTCCTATAAAAATTGAGCAGCCAGTTATGTTTGGTGATTGATGTCATCACCTTGGTAATGTACACCTTTGTGTTTGATCTCTGTCACGGACTGTGTTCCGTGGGGAGCAGTCTCTATGACAAAGTATGGTGCGCTGCATCAGGGAAAACTTTTGGGATCAATGCCTAGAGAAGGGAAGGGAGAAGCAGTTTGAGCAGAAAAAGAAGTTTGGTTGTGTCTGGTCTCGATGAAGACATCAGCCACACCTACAGATAGCTTTGAAGCTTTGATGGCCTTCTAGAATTATCCCAAATTGGTTCAAGGGGACTGAGCACTCTTCCTCCTGCATCAGCCAGTCTTTGGGTGGAGGCTGTCCTAGGGAGGCAGCAAGAGCTTGAGAGAAGCGAATGCTGAAGAAGGTTGACAGCCGAGGGCTGTCTTCGGACGCTAGTCCCGGCATAGTACTTTTAGTACTATAGGGTCAGTTAATTTGTGTGGCCCAAATAACAGGCTTGTTGCCTGTACCAGCTGAAGAGCTCTTTCCCATTCTAGGCCCCACTCAGAGCTGAAAGCATCTCACACATACAGGTCAGAGCAGTATTCCCAACCATGGAATATGCTACCCTAGGATCTGAGGAGGTTTATTACACATAGTGATTCTTTTTTTGCAGTGGGACGTGAAAGATACACTTATTTCCTTTATATTTGGAGGAGATGTCCTAGACCACTGAACACCTACAGTACCACTAATGTGATAGGCCCTTGAGCCTTTGTAAGGGGTATCTCCCACCTGCTAGGGCATTTGTGTCTTACCAAAGCCTGCAAAATATTTACCACTTCTCACTCTTACGGCATGATATTCTCAATACAACGGGCCAGTATAATGTTCCTGAAGTGAGAGCCAGGTGCCATATCACAGCATCCACTAAATTTTTCTTCCTTCTCTCCCTCATTGCCTTCTTTCTGTTACTCTTAATTTCCTGGGACACACCCCTAATAAAGTACTAGCATGTAAGCTTTTGCCTCAGGCTCTGTTTTCTAGAGAACCTGGGCCAAAAGACCAGAGAGTTATATATGTTTGTTTTGGCTTCTATTTCATAGCCCTAAGTGGATCTACTCCAAAATGGAACTCTCTACTGTAAAAGGAATATGTAGAATTAATACCACACACACACACACACACACACACACACACACACACTTAGGACAAGATGGATTAAGAGGCAGGACACTTCTAGTGGAGCTCAACTAGACTTGTGAATATTAGGAATGCAGTTTGGACTCTCAGGTTTCATTTCTAACTTAATATAGTGGACATAACAATATCTGATATTCCTAGCCCCATACTGATGTCAAGAGTCTGAAAGAATGTAATGTATGTCAGAGCACTTTGCAGATATCACAAGATCTCTGGTAACAAATTCTCATCCTTCCCTATCATATTCTCTAGAAAATGTACTGAACAATGCAGCAGGGATGCCATCCTTTAAGAATCATTACTAGGGCATATGACGCACAATCCCTTACAAATGTAGTCATACTTGAGCACTGCGAAGCTACCAGTTCAAAGTTTCTTTGTCCCCTGACGAATTTCCTGATGCTCCGCCTACTGGAGAGTGAGATTCTTCTGCCTCAAAGACTTTAATCTTTAAGTGAAAGTAACAGGGTCATAGTATTACCCAACTCCAGGCACCATTACCAGTCGAATCTCTAAATGGGGCCTCCTGGGGTTATGCTATGTCATGGCATTGTTGATAAGTATCTGAGGGCAAGATAGGCACCTTCTCTGTAGGGAGAAGAGCAGAATGGAAGGGGAGACATTGGGAGTCAGGCCAATGAAAAAGGGAACTGTAGTGTGGTCTCCCCCAAGGACCACAAGAGTAACACACTATGGGGCACCTGGGTGGCTCAGTTGGTTAAGTACCTGACTCTTGATAACAACTCAGGTCATGATCTCAGGGTCATGGGATGGAGCCCTGCATCAGGCTCTGCACTCAGCAGGGAGTCTGCTGGAGATTCTCTCTCTCCCTCTGCTCCTCCCCTCTGCACTCTCTCTCTCTCAAATAAATAAATCTTAAAAAAAAAAAAATAGTAACACACTGCATGCCATAGGATAGCTAACACCAGAGCTGTATCACTTTTGCCTGTGATCCCTTGCTATTCTACTTTCCCTCCCATCTCCTTCCCTCTGAAATCATTAATGGCTTCCCTCAGTGGGATTTGTACAAGTTTCTCTTTTGACCTATGTATGAAAGGGTGATGTTCATAATTATTAAAATAAAATTTTTAGTCCCTTAACTTAAGCCTTACAATTAAAAAGGCTTTCATTCTGACTAAGAATGAGAAATTAGAACATGACCCACTCTCACTTAATTAGCCCCCTCTTTTTCTGCCAAGATTTAATTCTGCAAGTCTTTTGAAATGCAACATGTTAGCAATGAAATAACACAGAATCCTCAAGCACTCTCAGGGGAGGGATGGGTAAGAGTCTTTTCTAAAAAGCAGAAAGTAATAAGAAAATAATTAAAGGAAACATCTCTGACATATTAAGACTAAAGCAAATCATGTGCTGTGGCAGAAAATTATTTCCTGAAGCCCTAGATGAAGGCCGAATGGGGAGGTTCTCCTCTCTTTTTGAAGATGATGCTTTGGCTAGCCCCTCTTGGAATCATGGGGCCTTATTCCCTCTACCTCCAGGTCTCTGGGTGGCTACCTGTCCCTCAGAATCTGCCACTGAGCCTGCCACAGAACCAGCAGCAATTACTGGAATGTTGGGCAATGACCTACTTTCTAGCTCTGTGAACCAGTAAAATTAACTTAGTGCTCTCTTTTCCAAAGCACAGACTTCATTGATTTTTCAACAGATCAATGCCAGCCACCCTAGCCCAAGGCAACATTAAACAGTCCCTAAGCAATTCTGCTGTGGTGAACTGAATTGCATAGACAACTAAACATCTACAGTGTATTCTTTATTGGATATATGCATTCAGTCTGAAATAAAATATTTGCAGGCAAATCCACAAAGTTACAAATGGGCCACTTCCAATACATCAATTGAAAGGAAATGGCAAGATGCCAAGAAGCCAGGCTGGGTCTTGTCAGTGCTAGCTAATAGTTGGCTGCAAATTCGAGGTAATTTGAAGAACGTCCAAATATTAATTCTGTACAAAATAGAGAATCATAAAGTGTCACAGATGGAAGGGTCCATACAAATGGTCTACTTCAGTGATCTTCAACTGGTAGGCAAGCTGTAGGACTGGGGGTGGGCACTGCTCATCAGAATTAGAGGGGAGCTTTTTCAAAATATGTACACAGATTGTGTAGAAACTCCTGACTCAACCTGAGGGTATAGTAAGTCCGGGAGTACTATGACATGGTTTCACAAATACTGTAAAATTCTGATAAATGACTCCCCACTTCCCTAGAGAACCCGCTATTCTATAGAAAAAGAAATTGAGTCCTAGAGAGGTATGCTTTAGCAAAAACCACATAGGTAATAAAATGTACATCTGAGACCACCTACACAGATATTCTGATTCCAAATCCAGAACACTATAAATTTACTTCATTCTTTTTAGAATATGATTAATCCGTTATTAAATTTAGAGATGACATGCTATAATCTTTTGTATTCCTTCACCTCTGGGCCCAGCTGAACTCCTTATAGGTGGTATAAATTGGCTGTTAATTTGAAAACATAGATCATAAAGTTTCTTGAAATGTTAGGATTTTATATTACATATAAATCACCAGTGGCTTCCCTCAGTGAGATTTGTACAAGTATCTCTTTTGACCTATTGTGAGAGAGTTATAGACGTATGAGTGGATTTCTTAAAAACAGTATACTGTTAGGCTTCCTTTTAACGCAATCTGATAATCCCGACCTTATAATTGGAGTAGTTAGACTATTTAAATTTCATGTAATAATCGGTATGGTTGGGCTTAGGCATTCTACTTGAACTGTTTCTTTTTTTTTTTCTTTTTTCTTTTTCTGCCTTTTGGGGAGAGCAGCGAGGAGATTAATGAAATAATTTATGTATAATTTTATTTTTCTCCATTGTCTTATTACCTATGTCTCTTTGCTATTGTTGTCATTGCTTTTTAGTGGTTACACTAGGGCTTATTTTCACTTTAGTCAGCCAATTATCTTTTAAAGCAAAACACTTAATTAGAAAAAAATATTTTATATTTACTCATATATTTTTTTCTAGTGTTTTTCATTTCTTTATGTGGATACGAATTTCCATCTGTTCTCATTCTTCTTCTTCCTGAAGGAGTTCCTTTAATATTTCTATAGTGCAGACAATGGTGTGCTGGAGCCAACTCACATAGGCTTGCAAGAACAAATTATGTGCATCTCTTCCCTACTCTATGCTCAGAGATGACTGATTGGTAGCTTAAAAATTGGCCATTGTAGGATTATTTAGAGCATGGAAATCAGAATATGCAAAAAATCTGGAGTTTTTTTCCTGGAAAGCTATTTGATAAACATATACCATCACATAACTTAGAGCAGAGCTGGTTGGCAATAAAGTCTGTTAGCTCTGATATGTCTGAAAATCTTTATTTCATTCTAATTTTTCAAAAAAGTTCATGAGCACCGAAAGGAAATAACATCACTGTACACTGTATTCAAACTACTAAAAACTAATGATGAAAGGAAATCTTAAGCACCCCAAAGGGGGAAAAGATATTATATAAAGAGGAGCAAATATGAGAATGACAGTAGGCTTTTCCTCAGAAACATTGTAAGTCAGAAGAAAATGGGGAGACATCTTTCAATGACTGAGAAAAGTAAATTCTCAATCTAGAATTCTATGCCCAGCAAAAATTTATTTCAAAAAGTGAAATAGACTTTTCAAATATACAAGAGCTGAGAAAGTATGTTAGTGTCTAAGGAGAATTCATAAATACCTGATGAGTTTGGGTAATTTAGGGACAAGTCATCCAGAAGTCTGTTTGCAGGAGGGACTGAGACATCTTTTGGTAGGAGAGGCATCTTGATCCAGATTAAGGGGCAGATTGACCCATTAATAAAGTTCAGTGGTAATGCGTGCAGGAACGGGACTATTTTAAGTGCAGTGTAGAGTCACTTAGATTTTGCACAAGGCCCAGTGCCTATGGGATTCGTATCTGAAGCCGGTGATGAAGACACAAGCCTAGCTGTAATTAAAAACTGAGACTTCTCTCACCACGTGGGCATCTTATCATCTCTATTGTCTAAGAAGAAGGCTGGAGCAGCGAAATACAAAAATCCTGAACCTTCAAAGCCAGCTCCTGCAGAAGAGAGGGACTTGGCAACTGAGCTGGATGCCTCAGGAGCAGAGGATCTATCAACTGCAGACCAAGCATAGGGAGACGCAGGCAGACCTGGAACAGAAACCCAGCCAGCTCCAGCAGTTTGACAGTACTTGGTGGCCAGAGGGTCTGCAGCAGGAAGCATGAGGCAGGAAATGACCTCATCCTTGAGGTCTGATAAAGGAAACAAAGACCCAGCCGGGAGAGACTGAAATAGATGCACCTACTTTCAAGCCCAGGCCTTCATAGAGAATCAACTTGGCTACATCAAAACCTCAAATGAAGAAGGAAGGAAGATGGTGGAAGAGTAGGGTACCTGTGTTTCATCTGGTCCCTTGAATTCAGCTAGTTATCAAATCATTCTGAACACTTGTGAATTCAACCTGAGATCTAAGATAAGAATTGCTGCTATTCTACAAATAAAAAAGCAACCACTTTTTGCAAGGTAGGAGGTGTGGAGATATGAACCTGAGGGGATATATTGGAAGATAAACCTTGGCAGGAGGGAGGTTCTGTAAGCTGGCTGCCGGACAGTGATATGGCAGCAGAATGCAAAATTGGAATTTTTAAAAGTCTGCTCCTGTGAGGGACATCCCTGTCTGAAAGGCACTCAGGAGGCCAAGCAGGGCAGTATCCTAGGTGGGACAGTGTGGTCACAGGATCCCCAGGGTCTCAGAAAGAATGGGGTGCCTCAGTGTGGCAGCATTTCCAAGCATTGGAGCAGAGTAGCTGGCTACAGTTAGTGAGCCCTGGAGTGACTTCTCAGCTAGGTGTTGCCATAAATAGTGAACCACCACACGATTGGGCTACTGCTCTCCAAGCAAGGGCGCAGCAGGTGACAACCGATGGGAGACCTCGCTCCTTCCCCCAGGCAGAGCGGGGCGGGTGCACACACAATAAGGCAACCATTCCCCAAGCAGGAGCCCAGCAAGCCACAGGACCATGGTGAAACCCCCCATCTCCCACTGACTGGGAGGATTTGTGCAGGTGAGCACCCCAGGTCTGTGGAGTTTGGTGCACACAAATGGAATTGACTGCTTTCCCTGAGGATGCACTAGAGTGAGGGCAGTGATCGTTCAGCTCCTGGGCTGGAGATCGGGGCCCTGCCATTTTTGCTTTTTTCATCCTCTAAAGGTGCACAAAAAGCCTTCAGGGAACAAAAGCCACATAGAGAAACCCAAAGCAGCTTACACTGTGCCTGGGCCCCTAGTAAGGGTTGGTGCAACTCCGCTCAGGCAAAGACACCTGAGAATCACCACAGCAGGTCCCTCCCCCAGAAAACCAGCAGGAACGTCAGGTGAATACCAAGTTTCTGGATCACTCAGAACTCAAAAACTCCTGCACTAGGGGAAAATAGAATATATAATTTGAGGTTTTTTCTCATGAATTTTTAGTCTTTCAGTTTAAAATTTTCTTTTTATTTTTTTCCTTTTTTTTCTTATCAACTATTTTCTTTTTTTTTTATTTTAATGTTTTTTTATTATATTGTGTTAGTCACCATACAGTACATCCCTGGTTTTTGATGTAAAGTTCAATGATTCATTAGTTGCATATAACACCCAGTGCACCATGCAATATGTGCCCTCTTTACTACCCATCACCGGTATATCCCAATCCCCCACCCCCCTCCCCTCTGAGGCCCTCAGTTTTCTCCTCATAGTCCACAGTCTCTCATGCTTCATTCCCCCTTCTGATTACCCCCCCTTTCTTTATCCCTTTCTTCCCCTACCGATCTCCCTAGTTCTTATGTTCCATAGATGAGAGAAATCATATGATAATTGTCTTTCTCTGCTTGACTTATTTCACTTAGCATTATCTCCTCCAGTGCCGTCCATGTTGCAGCAAATGTTGAGAACTCGTTCTTTCTGATAGCTGAGTAATACTCCATTGCATATATGGACCACAACTTCTTAATCCATTCATCTGTTGAAGGGCATCTTGGTTCCTTCCACGATTTAGCTATTGTGGACAATGCTGCTATGAACATTGGGGTGCATATGGCCCTTCTCTTTACTACGTCTGTATCTTTGGGGTAAACACCCAGTANAAATGGCTGGGTCATAGGGTAGCTCTATTTTTAGCTTTTTAAGGGACCTCCACACTGTTTTCCAGAGTGGCTGAACCAACTTGCATTCCCACCAACAATGTAGGAGGGATCCCCTTTCTCCACATCCTCTCCAACAATTGTTGTTTCTTGCCTTGTCTATCTTTGCCATTCTAACTGGCGTAAGGTGGTATCTCAGTGTGGTTTTGATTTGAATTTCCCTGATGGCTAATGATTTTGAACATTTTTTCATGTGTCTGTTAGCCAGCCATTTGTATGTCATCATTGGAAAAGTGTCTGTTCATATCTTCTGTCCATTTTATGATTTATTTGTTTCTTGCGTATTGAGTTTGAGAAGTTCTTTGTAGATCTTGGATACCAGTCCTTTATCTGTGGTGTCCTTTGCAAATATATTCTCCCATTCCGTGGGCTGTCTCTTAGTTTTTTTGACTGTTTCCTTGGCTGTGCAGAAGCTCTTTATCCTGATAAAGTCCCATAAGTTCATTTTATCTTTTATTTCTCTTGCCTTTGGCGATGTGTCGTGAAAAAGGTTGCTCTGGCCGATGTCATAGAAGTTGTTGCCTATGTTCTCCTCTAGAATTTTGATGGATTCCTGTCTCACATTGAGGTCTTTCATCCATTTGGAGTTTATTTTTGTGTATGGTGTGAGAGAGTGGTCAAGTTTCATTCTTTTGCATGTAGCTGTCCAATTTTCCCAGCACCATTTATTGAAGAGACTGTCTTTTTTCCACCGGATGTTTTTTCCTGCTTTATCAAAGATTAGTTGCCCAAAGAGCCGAGGGTCCATTTCTGGGTTCTCTATTCTGTTCCATTGGTCGATGTGTCTGTTTTTGTGCCAGTACCATGCTGTCTTTGTGATCACAGCTTTGTAGTACAGCTCGAAATCCGGCATTGTGATGCCCCCAGCTTTGTTTTTCCTTTTCAACAGTTCCTTGGAGATTCGGGGCCTTTTCTGGTTCCATACAAATTTAAGGACTATTTGTTCCAGTTCTTTGAAAAATGTCCTCGGTATTTTGATCGGGATAGCATTGAAAGTGTAGATTGCTCTGGGTAGTATGGACATTTTAACTATGTTAATTCTTCCAATCCATGAGCATGGAATATTTTTCCATCTTTTTATGTCTTCCTCAATATCTTTCAAAAGTGATCTATAGTTTCTAGGATATAGGTCCTTTACGTCTCTGGTTAAGTTAATTCCAAGGTAACGTATGGTTTTTGGTGTTATTGTAAATGGGATGGATTCCCTAATTTCTCTTTCTTCAGTCTCGTTATTCGTGTATAGAAATGCAACTGATTTCTGGGCATTGATTTTGTATCCTGCCACCTTACTGAATTGTTCTATAACTTCTAATAGTTTGGGAGTGGATTCCTTTGGGTTTTCCATATAGAGTATCATGTCATCTGCAAAGAGAGACAGTTTGACTTCTTCTTTGCCGATTTGGATACCTTTGATCCCTTTTTGTCTTCTGATTGCTGTTGCAAGGACTTCTAGTACTATGTTGAATAATAGTGGCGAGAGTGGGCATCCTTGTCGTGTTCCTGATCTTAAGGGAAAGGCTTCCAGCTTTTCCCCATTGAGAATAATGCTTGCAGTAGGCTTTTCATAGATGGCTTTTATGAGATTGAGAAATGTACCCTCTATTCCTACACTCTGAAGGGTTTTAATCAGGAAAGGATGCTGTATTTTGTCAAATGCTTTTTCTGCATCAATTGAGAGGATCATATGGTTCTTGAGTCTTTTCTTGTTGATATGATGTATCACATTGATTGATTTGCGAGTGTTGAACCATGCTTGCATCCCAGGTATGAATCCCACTTGGTCATGATGGATAATCCTTTTAATGTACTGTTGGATTCTATTAGCAAGGATCTTGTTGAGGATTTTGGCATCCATATTCATTAGAGAAATCGGTCTGTAATTCTCCTTTTTGAGGGGGTCTTTGCCTGGTTTGGGGATCAAGGTAATATTAGCCTCATAGAATGAGTTTGGTAGCTTTCCTTCTGTTTCTATTTTTTGAAATAGCTTTAGGAGAATAGGTATTATTTCTTCTTTGAATGTTTGGTAGAATTCCCCAGGAAAACCGTCTGGGCCTGGAGTTTTATTATTTGGAAGGTTGTTTATCACTGACTCAATTTCTTCATAGTTAATTGGCCTATTTAAGAAATCTATTTCTTCCTGTTTCAGTCTTGGTAGTTTATAGGTTTCCAGGAAGGCCTCCATCTCTTCCAGATTGTTTAGTTTTTTGGCATATAGCTGTTGATAAAAGTTTCTAATAATCCTTGCAATTTCAATGGTGCTGGTCGTGACCTCTCCCTTTTCAGTCATAATTTTAATAATCTCAGTCCTTTCTCTTTGTTTTTGGACAAGTTTTGCCAGTGGTCTATCAATTTTATGGATTCTCTCAAAGAACCAGCTTCTAGTCCTGTTGATCTGCTCTACTGTGCTTCTGGTTTCTAATTCATTGATTTCTGCTCTAATCTTGGTCAACTCCTTCCTTGTCAGTGGGTTAGGCCTGTCCCTCTGTTGCTGTTCCAGTTTCTTGAGGTGAGAATATAGAAACTGCATTTTAGATTTTTCTATTCTTTTGAGTGAGGCTTGGATGGCTATGTATTTCCCCCTTAGGACTGCCTTTGCAGTATCCCATAGGTTTTGGACCGTTGTGTATTCATTCTCGTTGGTCTCCATAAATTGTTTAATTTGTTTTTTGATTTCCTGGTTTATCGAGTCATTCTTGAGCAGGATGGTTCTTAGCCTCCAAGTGTTTGAGTTTCTTCCAGGTTTTTCCTTGTGGTTGAGTTCCAATTTCAGAGCGTTGTGGTCTGAGAATATGCAGGGGATAATTTCAATCTTTTGGTATTGGCTGAGACCTGTTTTGTGTCCCAGAGCATGATCTATTCTTGAGAATGTTCCATGGGCATTTGAATAGAATGAGTATTCTTTGGTTCTGGGGTGTAGTGTTCTATATATATCTATGAGGTCCAACTCGTCGAGTATGGCATTCAAAGCCTTTGATTCTTTGCTTAGTTTTTGCCAGGGTGTTCTGTCTATTTCTGATAGTGGGGTGTTGAGGTCCCCTACTATTACTGTGTTCTTATCTATATGTCTCTTTATTTTGGTTAAGAGTTGGCTTGTGTATCTTGCTGCTCCCCTGTTGGGGGCATATATATTTATAATTGTCATATCCACTTGTTGGATACATCCTTTAAGAATAATATAGTGCCCTTCTGTGTCTCTAACTATAGTCTTTAGTTTAAAATCCAATCTGTCTGATGTGAGAATTGCTACCCCAGCTTTCTTTTGAGGTCCATTGGCGTGAAAGATGGTATTCCATCCCTTTACTTTCAGTCTGATAATATCTTTAGGTTCAAAATGAGTCTCTTGTAGACAGCAAATGGATGGGTCATTTCTTTTTACCCAATCTGCAACCCTGTGGCATTTTATGGGAGCATTTAGGCCATTTACATTGAGATTGATTATTGAGAGAAATGATTTTAATGATGCCATGTTGCCAGTAAAGTCTTTGTATCTATAGATTGTGACTTTCTGTTCTGTATCACTCTTGGGGCCTTTTTACTTTTATAGAACCCCCCCTTAATATCTCCTGTAGGGCTGGTTTCGTGGTTACAAAATTGGTCAATGACTGGCAATTCTGGAAGGTCTTTATTTCTCTATCAATTCTGAATGACAGCCTTGCTGGATAAAGGATCCTTGGCTGCATGTTTTTCTCTGAAAGAGCTTTAAAAATGCCCCCCCAACCCTGTCTCTCATTCCAGGTCTGTGTAGACAGGTCTGACATAATTCTGATACCTTTGCCTTGGTACGTGAGTAATTACTTTGCCCTGGCCACTTTCAATACTGTATCCTTGGATCTAATATTTGCAAATTGCACTATGACGTGACGTGGTGTAGGTTTGTCATGGTTGGGAGGGGTCCTCTCTGACTCTTGGACACAAATGTTTGTTTCCTTTGCTAGATAGGGAAGTTTTCAGCTACAATTTGTTCAAATATCTCTTCTAGACCTCTGTTTTTCTACACCCCATCGGGGATGCCGATGATTCTGACATGGAACGTTTCATTTAGTCAGTAATCTCCCATAACCTACATTCCTGAGCGTGGAGTTTTTTTGAGTCCAGATTCTATTTTAGCTTTTTCTTCTGCTAACCCATTCTCCAATTCGCCGATACGTTCTTCTGCCTCATTCATCCTGGCTGTCAGAGCCTCTAGTTTTGACTTCATTTGGCTCATAGAATTTTTAATTTCTGCCAGATTCACTCTCATTTCCGCCCTTAGAGATTCTATATTCTCATTAACATTTTCGTTAATACTTTTTTCAAGTCTACACATCATCTTGACCATTGTTACTCTGAATTCCATTTCTGATAATTTGGTTATATCCATATCCATTAGTTCTGTGGCAGAGGCCACAGACTCATTGTCTTTTCTTTGCTGGGGGGGNGGTGGGGGGGGGGGGGATTTCTCCTTCTCGTCCTTCTGATGAGGAGTGGTTGTGGGGTTTCCCAGAGCCCAAATTATTGAATGGGACCCAGGCCGTGAGCCCTTGTTTTATAGGGATCTTAGGGTTTTGGACTTCTTGATTTTTCAGCCTGCCTTCTTGGGGAGGGGCCTGCCACTCTGATACTCAGGCAACCCTGTTTGGGTAGAGTCTCCATGTCCCCTGCGAGGGGGGATGGGGGTGGGCACACTGTGAGCCGGTATTTCTAGGCTTTTGTTCTCTGGTGGCTTTCCCTGGCTGTCTACTGTGCTTCCTCCAAGAGTCAGAGCAGCAGTGGCCGAATCTCACCCTCTGTCTCAGAACAGAGGGATCATGGACCGTTCTCCACTGATGTTCTGGCCACTTTAACTCTGTTTCTGTTGGTGCTGCTCAACCCTGCAGTGTCCCGGGTTGTGCGCCCCACACCCGGCGTCCCAGCCCCCACTTCCAGGGCCAGCGCGTCTCTGTCCTTTGTGTTTCCTTTTTTTTTTTTAAAGATTTTATTTATTTGTTCGACAGAGATAGAGACAGCCAGTGAGAGAGGGAACACAAGCAGGGGAAGTGGGAGAGGAAGAAACAGGCTCATAGTGGAGGAGCCTGATGTGGGGCTCGATCCCATAACTCCAGGATCACACCCTGAGCTGAAGGCAGATGCTTAACTGCTGCGCCACCCAGGCGTCCCTGTCCTTTGTGTTTCTAACACCGCCAGCAGCCAGCTGCTCCGCACGCGCTCCCGGAGCTCCCGGTCTCAGTCTGGATCCAGTGAGCACACCAGGATTCCAGAGTTCTGTGAGATGTCTGGTGGCGCACGCTCCCGGCTCAGGGTCTCAGTCTGCTGTCTCGCGGGTGCCGGTCCGCAAGTCCGCCTGCTCCCCCGTGCAGGTGGCTCCCGCTTCCCGGCGCCCGAACGCGGTGGCTCCAACCCCCTTCAGTTTATCTTCCGATATCTGTGCATGGTTTCATGGTTCCCCGCTTTGTACCTCAATACTCAGCGCTGGAAATGTTCATTTGTAGAGATCCAGATGTATCTTCCTGCGTCTCAGGCTGATTCCGTGGACGTTCAGGCTGGTCTGGTACCTATCCAGCTCGACTCAGGGGACCGGCTGAAAAAGGGGTCCCCTACTCCTCTGCCATCTTAACTCCAAGTCCTCATCAACTATTTTCTTATCTTAACTCTTTGTTTTTAAGTATTTTTTTAATTTACAATTTTATATTTACATTTTATAGATATAGTTTTCATTTTTTGCTTCCTTTCACTGAATTCAATTTTATTTTTGTATATAGATAAGTTTTTCTTTCTTTACAATTTTGAGATTTAGTGTGTTCTAACAAACAGACCAAAATACACTCAGGACCAAGTGGATCACCCTGTTTTGCCCACCTGGGAGATTATATTCTCTCTTTTTTCCCTTTTTCTTTTCTTTTCTATTTTGGTTTCTGGCCTCTTAGGATTTGTCTAGTGTGCATTTCTCTGGGGTCATGGTTGATATTTTTTATTTTGTTCTCTTATTCACCTGTTCTTCTCTGGACAAAATGACTAGAAGGAGAAATTCACAGCAAAAGAAAGAATCAGAGGCAATACTCTCTGCCATAGAACTAATTGATCTGGATATAAGCAAAATGTCAGAACTAGAATTCAGAATAACGATTAAAAAGTTACTAGCTGGGCTTGAAAAAAAGCATAAAAGAAACTAGAGAATCTCTTAGTGCAGAAATAAAACCTACTCAGGCCAAAATTAAAAATACTTTACTGAGATGCACTCTAAAATGAATGCTTTAACAGCTAGGGTAAATGAGGCAGAGAGAGAGTAAATAATATAGAAGACAAAATGATGGAAAGGAAGGAAACTGAGGAAAAGAGAGAAAAACAACTAAAAGATCATAAGGGGAGGCTTCGAGAAATCAGTGATACCATAAAGCAAAACAATATTAGAATTATTGGGGTCCCAAAGGAAGAAGAAAGAGAGAAAGAGGGACAGAAGGAATATTTGAGCAAATCGTAGCTGAGAACTTCCTAGTCTGGGAAAGAAACAGGCATTCAATTCCAGGAGGCAGAGAGAAACCCCCTCAAAAATCAGTAAAAATAGACCAACACCCCAACATATAATAGTGAAACTTGCAAATTTCAGAGATAAAGAGAAAATCCTGAAAGCTGCTTGAGACAAGAGGTCCTTAACGTACAAGGGTAACGTACATTAGACTGGCAGCAGACCTATCCACAGAGACCTGGCAGGACAGAAAGGGCTGGCATCATGTATTCAGGGTACTAAATGAGAAAAACATGCAGCCAAGAATACTTAATCCAGCAAGGCTGTCGTTCAGAATGGAAGGAGAGATAAAGAGCTTCCAGGACAAACAGAAACTAAAAAATTTGTGATCACTAAGCCAGCCCTGTAAGAAACATTAAAGGGGATCCCGTAAGTGGAGAGAGAGCCCAAAAATAACACAGACCAGAAAGGAACAGAGACAATACACACAAATAGTGATTTTACAGGTAATACAATGGCACTAAAATAATATATTTCCATAGTTACTCTGAATGTAAATGGGCTAAATGCCCAAATCAAAAGCCACAGGGTAACAGATTGAATAAAAAAGCAAGACCCATCAATATGCTACCTGCACAGGACTCATTTCAGACCCAAAAACACCTCCAGATTTTAAGTGAGGGGGCGAAAAACCATTTATCATGCTAATGGATATCAAAAGAAAGCTGGAGTGTCAATCCTTATATCAGACAAATTACATTTTAAACTAAAGATTGTAATAAGAGATGAGGAAAGACACTATATCATAATTAAAGCATCTATCCAACAAGAAGATCTAACAAATGCAAATTTTATGCCCTAACATGGGAGCAACCAATTATATAAGCCAATTAATAACAAAATTAAAGAAACATGTTGATAATAATACAATAAAAGTAGGGTACTTTAACACCCCACTCACAGCAATGGACAGATCATCTAAGCAGAAGATCAACAAGGAAACATGGGCTTTGAATGACACACTGGATCAGATGGACATCACAGATATATTCAGAGCATTCCATCCTAATGCAACAGAATACACATTCTTCTTGGGTGCACATTGAACATTCTCCAGAATAGATCACATCCTGGGTCACAAATCAGGTCTCAACTGGTACAAAAAGACTGAGGTCATTACCTGCATATTTTCAGACCACAATGCTTTGAAACTTGAACTCAATCACAAGAGGAAATTTGGAAGGAACTCAAATATTTGGAGGTTAAGAGCATCCTACTAAAGAATGACTTAATTAAAGAATTTTAAAATTCATGGAAACAAATGAAAATGAAAACACAACTGTCAAAACCTTTGGGATGCAGCAAAGGTGGTCCTAAGAGGGAAGTACATAGCAATACAAGCCTTTCTCAAGAAATTAGAAAAGTCTTAAATACACAAGCTAACCTTACACCTAAAGGAGCTGGAGAAAGTACACCAAAAAAAGCTTAAACCAAGCAGAAGAAGAGAATTAATAAAGATTAGAGCAAAATCAATGAAATAGAAACCAAAGAACAGTAGAACAGATCAACAAAACTAGAAGATGGTTCTCTGAAAGAATTAATAAAATCGATAAACCCCTAGCCAGACCTATCAAAAAGAAAAGAGAAAGGACCCAAATTAATAAAATCATGAATGAAAGAGGAGAGATCATGACCAACACCAAGGAAATACAAACAATTTTAAGAACACATTATGAGCAACTGTAGGCCAACAAATTAGGCAATCTGGAAGAAATGGATGCATTCCTAGAAATGGATAAACTACCAAAACTGAAACAGGAGGAAATAGAAAACCTGAACAGACCTGTAACAAGCAAGGAAATTGAAGCAGTAATCAAAAATCTCCCAACAAACAAGAGTCCAGGGCTGAATGGCTTCCCCGGGGAATTCTATCAAACATTTAAAGAAGAACTAATATCTATTCTGAAAATGTTTCAAAAATTGAAATGGAAGGAAAACTTCCAAACTTGTTCTATGAGGCCAGCATTACCTTAATCCCCAAACCAGAGAAACACCCCACCAAAAAGGAGAATTACAGACCAATATCCCTGATGAACATGGATGCAAAAATTCTCACCAAGATACTAGCCAATAGGATCCAACAGTACATTGAAAGGATTATTCATCACGACCAAGTGGGATTTATTCTTGGGCTGCAGGGGCAGTTCAACATTCACAAATCAATCAATGTGATACTTCCCATTAATAAAGGAAAGGACAAGAACTATATGATCCTCTCAATTGATGCAGAAAAAGTATTTGACAAAATACAGCACCCTTTCTTGATTAAAACTTTCCACAGTGTAGATATAGAGGGACATACCTGAATATCATAAAAGCCATATATGAAAAGCCCACAGCAAATATCATTCTCAATAGGGAAAAACTGAGAGCTTTTCCCCTAAGGTCAGGAACATGACAGGGATGCCCACTTGCACCACTGTTGTTCCATTGACAACAACGATATGCATGGAACTGGAGGGTATTATGCTGAGTGAAATAAGCTAATCGGAGAAAGACAATTATCATGTGGTTCCACTCACATGTGGCATATAAGAAACAGTGCAGAGGGTCATAGGGGAAGGGAAGGAAAACGAATAGGAAGTCATAAGAGAGGGAGACAAACCATGAGAGACTCTTAACTATAGGAAACAAATTGAAGGTTGCTGGAGGGGAGGGGAGTGGGGGGATGGGGTAATTGGGTGATAGGCATTAAGGAGGGCACGATGTGTTGAGCACTACGTGTTAAACTGATGAGTTATTGAACTCTACATCTGAAACTAATGATGTTAGTTGGCTTATTGAATTAAAATATAATAAAAAATAAAGACTGAAAGATGTTTTCTTAAAAGTTCTTGTAAGTCTTAAAAGTTCTAGGAGACCTTGGGGAGTAATCCAGACCATGTTGACACTCTCTAATAGACTTTAGCTTCAGAAGTGTTGAGAGACATTATGTCCAAATTTACCCCCATGTGATAATGGTCTAAATTTATTTATGAGCATGGATAAGATTTATCTGGAAATCCCACCATATATTAAAGGCATCTTTGCTAGGGGCTGACATCCCACATTAACTGAAGGGAAAGAGCAAGTAAAGACATTTTATTTGTTATGAACCTTTGTCATGAATGTGACCAGTATCTTTTTAATTCTCTTTCTATTATTTGAAGTATTTCCCTTATTGTGTCCCATACCCCTAGGTTAGAACTCTCTCACAGCCTTTCTTGAAGCTAGGGGAAAAATTGTCAGATGTATTACCTGAGATTTCTATATAGAAAAAACTGAACATAAAGATGCCAGTACCAAAGGGAATCCATTAGAAAGGATAACCACAGAGGTATCTGGTTTACAGAGAAGCAGCGATAAAAGTTCTAGAATCAAGTGCCAAGCAAGGGTGAGGCAAGTTGAGTATCTGTGCTGAGTAGCAACAGCTGTAGGGTCTCTGCTGGCTTAACCTCAGTGTATGGTTTGGGCATTGTTCTGGGTTCCATTCTTGCCCATTCTCTGGCCTCCCAGAGTTTAGGAACTACCTCATAACCTTTAATACATGCTTTTTACTGCATAAACTAGCATGATAGGGTTCTAGGGTTCTGCTGTTTTCACCTAAGAACTCCAGCTGATGTGTTCTCCCTTGTATCCTGATTTTCATAGACATTATCCCAAATGTACCTCCCCAAACATTCCAGCATTCTCTTATTCCCCAAAGTGCTGAATTTTCAGAATTCTGACTCTCCAGACTCACATGTAGTCAAATGGTGGATAAAATGCCTTTTCCTAGTGTATTTCTGACACAGCTTTAAGAGCCTTGTAAATCCCGCAAGACCTCTTCCTGGCAAGGATTGAATATCTTTCAAGGAGTGCTAGGGGAATGTTGAATAAAAGACATATCCTTAAAAATCAGAAAGTATTTTTTCCTCTCCTTAACAGAACGAGGAACTCTGGGGGGAATTATATCATTCTTTTGTATACTCAAGATGCATGGTCAAAGCCCCCATGCTCTAACATGAAGACTCTGCCAAAAGTACCTGGAAGAACATTGAATGTTTTGGTCATCTAGAAAGCCACTGTCATTTCTATAATGTACACGTCACAATAGAAGAAAATGATTTATAAATAAATCAACCTGGAGTCCTCACTGCATGAACAAGAATGAATTTTGACTGACCAAGAAAATGTGTTAAAAGAAATTGGCTAGTCAAGTATATGATACCACTTAAATTCCTCCTCTATTTTTAGAAATAAAACAAAATGTCTAGAACATGCAGGTTTTCCCTAGAATGTTTAAACTAAGTTTGAAATTGATCATGAGTTAATACACATAGTTGGCACAATAATTGAAATTAACATAATTTTGGCCTTTAACAGACTTTATCTCCTGGTGCACCCATGATGGTCTTTCTGTGTTCCTTCTCCCCTCCCGGGGCTCCCTTGCTCCACTTACCCTCCCTCCCTTTCCAGCACTCAGTGCACCTTCTGTCCGTCACTACCATAGTCCCACATCAAGAGGGAACAGGTGTATTCACATATACATAGGTGATTGATAATACTTAATGACTAACTCTCGGATAGGTGTTTGCATTTCAACTTTAAGCCTAAGGATGGACTGATATGAGAGTCTGCTTGTCACATCTAGATTCATATCCCTTGTGAAGCTGCCAACACCATCCACAGCCAGTATCTAAGGCCTGAATTTACCTCAAGCCTAGGTAGACATTTACAGGTATTCCTCAGCAGAGAAGAGCTGATAGCCAGTCTCTGAGGCCTTCTTGCTAAGCAATATGTGCAAGAAGTAGCAAAGATCAAAAAACAAAAATATAAAAACAAGTCTGAGAAGTCATTATATTGCCTACGTGACATGGCATTCTTGTTCCCAGCCGGGATGTACCATCACTGTGATGTTACCTGCCTCCTGTAGGAGCTGAGCCTGCAGGTTCAGTGCAAAGAGCACTCACCTTCACGAGTGATCTGTTCGCTGTCATTGATGAGGTCAGTGGAACATCTGATGGTCAAGAAGGCTCACCAAACAGCTTCAGGAACACAGCCATTTTACCCATCCTGACTTTAGGTTTGGACTAACAGTTATTTATACTTGTTATATTGCCTGGTGATTTGCAAACACTTTGAGAAGATAGCCGGGACTATTCCTGCTGATATTTGGGTCTCAGAGTTAAGGGAGTTACTCAGGCGACACATCTAGGAATGCCAGAAAAGGGACTCAAAATAATAATAAATCTAGCACTCTTTCTACCACATCCCACTCCTTGTCATGCAGCTTCTCTGGAGGACACACACACACACACACACACACACACACACACTACAAGACGTTGATGAATACCGAAGTAGCCCTTGCACAAAGAATATGCTTTTAAGGAGCTACAGAGGCATCATAATGTGTTGGTAAGACAACAAAATTCTACTAGATAGGAAACGATTCAACCTTTTATCCCACAAATATGTATTGAACACCTACTGTCCTCGGCACTGGATCAGAGACTGAGAGACAACAGGACTTAGGGCTGATAGGGTCTTGGCCCTCCTGGACTTAATCTAACCATGAAGAAAATGAAAACCGTTGATCACTCTAACAGCTAAGGTTTAGGTTCATGATTGTTTTGAGTGGAGCTGACTGTTCCACCCATCACGTTCTGCCTTATGCTGTAATTTTCTTATTAAAAATCTCTCTTCTAGCTGGTTATAAATCCTAGAGGGAAAAGATCACACATTTTTATAACCACCTTGTCACAATTCAAGGGAGGGGAAGGGAGGTCAAAGTGTGAAAAATTCCAGGGATAGCTCTCTGTAAGGGGAGTTGCTGGCCACTGGCTGTATTGTTAGTTTTGACCTCCCTAAATCACCAGGCCCCACAAGAGGCATATGTTTTATTTATGTAAAAAGGTCTGCCCACAAAACTGTAGGAGGATGAGGAGAACATTCCAAATGTGTTTGGGTCTATTAAAATTGCCTGAACAAAATATTTGAGTTATTCATCCTATGTAGGCAAAGACATAAATATCTGGTAACTACTACCTAAAGATCCCCGTATGCCGCACTGACACCGTCTGTGGCATGAAACACCTGCGTATTCCATGCACCTTGTATTTCTCTGTAAGCAGGTGAGGGCAAACAGCCTCCAGATGCAGAGTTGGGAGGGAGGGCTATCTTGCCTTCTGCATCTTTCTTTCTACCCTATTTCTAACATCTACCACATTCGTGTCCTGTAATGAAATAGGAAATAATCTGGTAGAAGTGTTTTACACTTTAATAGTTAGATTCAGCAAACATTTCTGCACATCGACTCTATGCCAGCCTCCATAACACTGATTATGTTTCACAGAGCGCTTCTAATCTGTGAGAGAGATGACTGACGTAAGAAAAGTAGAATTTCTAAGGTACTAAGAGGCAAGAGTCACAGCGGGAGTGGATAAAAAAGATATTAGAGGCATGTACCTTGAGTAATGAATAGATAAATGATCAATTTGTTTATTTGACCCACATATATTTATCCCATGTTTTAGACACTTTGGTAGTTGCTGGAGATACAGAAGGAAGAAAACAAAATAAGCTAAGTCCTGCACCTGATGAAATTTACATTTTAATAGAAAATATAGATAATAAATAAATAAATAAATAAAGGCATAGTATCATACTGTACCTCCTTTCCCATGTGCTCACGTGTGCTCCATGCTGCATCCCTCCTGAACTCCCAGCTATTCTATATATGAGCCATTTTCATTCATAGCTCAGATGTTATTTCCTCACTTACAAAAATTTCTTTCCTTTCTGGTCTGATTTAGAAGGTGCCCTCCCATCCTTCAAGGTTCAGCTCAAAAGTCAGCTCTTCTTCCAAGCCTTTCCTACTAATCCCGGGACACGCTAACATTCTCTCCTCTGGCTTGCCATAATGCGTCATACAGTGGGTCTCAATTTCTGCAGGTGTGACAATGAAGCACAATCGAACGTTTACATGACTTTTCCGCTATTAGATGAGGAGCTTTTCAAAAGAAGGGACCATGGTTGATTTATTCCTGTTATGCCATGTGCCTGGGAGATCGCCTGCATAGAGAGCTGAACTATAAATAATATTATCAACCACAGTGATAAGAATGATGGGAGCTACAAGTGCCAACAATGTGCCAGGCACTCTGCTAAGTGAGTTATTTCCAAACAGTCCTTTGATTTTTATTAGCATTTCTATTTTATAAATGAGAAAACTGAAATCCCTTAAGGTTACATGGTTTATCCAAGGCAGAAAGCTAGTAAAGGATAAATATCTGAGGAATGAATAAATAAGTTGCCTTTTATTTTATTATATCAAAAAACTCTGTGTACGTGGACTCAACCTTAAAAATTAGATATTTATAAGGCATAAGCATCTGCTCAAAACTTTTCTAAAAAATTTGATAGATATTGATCATTCTCATCTTCATAGCAGCAAAATACAGTTACATATCAAGTTTCATGGACCTGAACAATGTATATGGTTTCAAAACTAAAGAATAAATGATCTACATGAAGGAAATTTGATACATACAATCCCCAGAGGAACATTTGAAAGCCTTGGCCTTTATTTAATCTTGGACACATATTTTCTCCAATTTCAAAGACAGCTGTTAGAAGGAAATGAGGCAAGGGATTTAGGGGCAGTCATGAGACTTAAAAATAGGAAATTGCATTTTTTTTTTTCATCATGCAGTGTCTCCTTTGCTTGCAAAGCACAGTATACCACGTCTGTGACTGCATAGCTGATACTCATCGGATCTTGGAAAATTATCATGGACACAGTAGCTCATTTTCATAGTTAGCACAGAAGAATTATCTCAAGAACATTCACATTTTGATGACTTTTCAATTTTATATTGATATATATATCGATATATGTATATGTATAAAGATATCTTATAAAATCTCAGGATTCACTAGCTTATTGTGCACTCTTTTGCTTGTTGAGCTTGAATGGGGGAAAGACAAAATGTGAACATGTCATTCCCATTGTTCTGAAGTGCTATGATACTAAATTTGTCTGTAAACGTTTTGAGACTCATTCAGTGAAATAGCACGAAAGGGTAGAGCCCTGCCACATCTCTATTTAACAAAGTCTTCCTTGTATTCATTTCTTTGCAATAGAATTATCTTTCTTGATATAAGATAGGAACTGAAAAAGATTTTGACCATTCTCTCTAGGGTCATTTTAATCAGCTTACTGCCTTGGCATTCATGATTCCAACAGGATTCATTCTGAAAAGTTCCTTTCAGCCATCCTAAATAAATGAACCATTAGAAATCCAATCAGTGATGATGAGCTTGGGTGTTATAAACAGTCATGCTTTGAATCTTGATATTTAAAAAAAATATTCACATTATTGGGCTAGAAAAAAATGTTGGCTTATTAGCAGTATTAAATAAGTTAGAATTTAAAACCCATATAATTTTGCCTGTCAGCCAAAGACAGGAGAGAGAATAGTCAGAGACTCCGCCATCTCTCAACAGGAAAGAAGACTGGCCACCCAAGGCAAAGAGGCATGACTTCTGGTCACCCTTCAATTAGTACAAAGGCCCTTGAGAAAGGAAAGATTAATAGAAGGGGTGTTTGGTGAGCCCCTCCCTCAAATAAATAAAAGCCCTGAAGAATCCTATTTCTTGTTTCTTAACATGGCTTGTTAACATTTTGCAGCCCAATGGGAATGTTTGTAAAATCTCCATGTTGGTTACATTTGTTATCCCCTTTGTTTTTTTATTCAGAAACTATTAAAACTAGGTGGGAGGCACAAAAAAAAGTGGATGGCTTTAAGAGAGAGCAAGCGGTGGCAGCTACTGTGATGGTGAGGAAGGAACTTAAGCCAAAATCCAAAAGACATGAGAGACTATGAACTCTGAGAAACAAACTAAGGTCCTCAGAGGGGAGGGGGGTGGGGGAATGGGATAGACCGGTGATGGGTAGTAAGGAGGGCACGTATTGCATGGTGCACTGGGTGTTATACGCAACTAATGAATCATCGATTTACATCGGAAACCGGGGATGTACTGTATGGTGACTAACATAATATAATAAAAAAACATTAAAAAAAAAAAAAAGGCAGGCGGATTGGAAATTCTTGAGCAGAGGCCGATGCCGCTTCCCCGGGCGGGATCTCTTCTTCCCCAGGGAAGCATCGGTTCTGCTCTTAAGTCAGCGGATCAAGTCAGGTTCAGTGAGAATTATTGAGGATAATCTCCTTCCTTTAAAGTCAACTGATTGTATATGTTAATCACATTGACAAAAACCCACAAGGTTTTTGAAGCCATTGTGTAAGCAGAAACACAACCAGCTTGGACTGAAGGTGACAGAGATAGGACCAAGTAGAAGAGGCTGTGGGACTTCCAGAATTCTACTTAGGGATAAGCTGATAGAGCTACTCGGCTGGGAACAGGTGCTACCCTTCAAGACAAAGGAAAAATGACTCTGAGGACAGTGGCATGGCCTGAGGCAGGAGCCCCAGGCACAGAGGCTACAGGGCTGCGGTGGCCCCAGAGGACAGAACCTTGAGCCAGAGAAATGAATGGAATTTGCTCGGCCTATTTGGAACTTGCTTCCTTCCGGCTGGTTATTCCCTTATCCCTTCCCTTTGCTCCCTTTTAGAATGGGAAGGTCTATTCTATGCCTGTCCCACCATTGCATTTTGGAAGCAGATGCCTTCTGTTCTAGTTTCATAGATCTATAAATGGAGAGGAATTTTGCCGCCGGATCAGTAATACCCTGAATCTCACCTACACCTGATCTGGCTGATATAAATGATGAGATCTGGAACTTTTTGACCTCGTGATAATTAAATGAAGTTTTGAACTTAGACTTAATGCCATAATTCATTGAGATATTTGGGGGTATGGGGATGGGGCGAATGTATTTTGCACATGGGACAGATGCAAATTTTGGAGGACCAGAGAGTAGACTATAGTGGGTTGAATGGTGACCCCCACCTCCAAGAGATATGCTCACATCCTAATACTTGGAACCTGTGAGTGTGACCTTATTTGGCAAAAGGGTCTTTGCAGACATAATTGAGGATTTTAAGATGAGATCGTTCTGGATCATCCACATGGGCCCTAAATTCATTGAAAAGCATCCTTATAAAAGATACCCAGATGAGGGACACAGAAAAGAGGACAAGGGTGTGTGAAAGTGGAGACAGAGTAGAATGACACAGTCACAAGCTCAGAAAGGCCAGCAGTCACCAGAACCATGAAGAGGAAAAGAATGCAATCTTTCCTAGAGCCCCTGGAGGGATCATAGCCCTGCTGACACTGATTTTAGAATTCTCGCCTCTATAACTATGAGAGAATAAATTTTTGTTGTCTTAAGCCACCGAGTCTGTGGTAATTTGCTACAGCAGCCTTAGGAAATGAATATAGTCACCAAGCAGTAGAAAATGTGTATGGGGTTCCCTGATGCTAGTCTTCACTAGTCTGCCAACGTATGCACAAAAGAATGATGGCCTCTTTTTAAAAGTCACCTCAGGTCTTGAAGACATTCTGCTGAGTAAAAGAAGCCAGGCTCACCGGTGACACACTATGTAATTTCACTCATAGAACATGCATTTACCCTGGAGAAAGCTGGCAAACTGTCACGCCAGAAAACAGAGCAGTAGTTGTCGGGGGCTCGGTAGAAGGGAGGTGGAGTGTGTCCTCTAGCGGGGTGCAAGGGAACTATTGAGGATATAGTCAATGGATACGATCCATATCTTGACTGCGTGGTGATTACACAATTGTATAAGTTGGTCAAAGCTTAAACTGTACACATACACCTAAAAAGGCGGTTGTTAACTGAATATAAATGATTCCTCACTGATCCTGATTTTAAAAAGTGCTGTAGGTTTATGCACCTCTTGGTTTAAAATGTGTGGAGCAAATATTTTGGAACCTTGTGGATATCAGTTTCACAGTGATATTTAGTGACAGCTGCTGTGGACTAGGTTTTACATGATTTTTTATTTTCTGATATCAAGTCATCCTCAAAGGATGATGACTTTTCCACCATTGAGGAGACACCAAACACGAACAAGACACTACACATTCTGCCTTTAGTTCCGAAAGCAGAGTTGAAGAAGAGTTTTGCTTATTGAAATAAGTGTATGACATCCAAAAGTGATTACTTTGTTTAGTCAACTTAAATATTTATTTATGATTTTATGTGGAAGACACTACACCAGGTGCAGGGCTGGTTATAGAGATGACTGAGAAACAATTCTCCTCTAGTTAGAACAAAATATAAAAAGCAAGTAACTCTAAAACCAAACTGATCCAAATCAAATGCTTTGGGGTCTTAGAAGAAGAAGCAATCATAGCCAAATGGGAGGATATCTTTCAGATAGATGAGATGGGATTGAAAACAGAAAATGGATGATTGTAGATTTCAACAAAAAGGGAAATTCCATCTGGAACTGCGTGGGCAAAGGCGCTTACTATGGGCTGAGTGTCTGTGTCCGCCCCCCCCACACCCGTTCCCCATTCGTATGTTGAAGCCTGCCCCTCTGTTGTGATGGCATTTGGAGATGGGGATTTTGGAAGGCAATCAGGTCATAAGGGTGGAATCCTCATGAATAGAATTATTGCCTTTATCAAAAGAGGAGGCCATCCCAGCCACCAGAATGGTGAGAAATAAATGTTTGTTGTTTAAGGCACCCAGTCGATGGTGATTTGCTGTAACAGCCTGGACTGAGTGCAGAAATAGAAACGAGCTCAGGGAACAATCAATAGTCTCTGACTAGAATTAGGCTACCTGCAGAGGAGTGAGAGAAAAACTAGACAGGGGATGTAGGATAGTTTTCTGCATGTCTTAAATGCTAAATTGAGGGATTTGTCTTTAATTCAGCGGTCAGTGGGGAGCCATGAATGCAATGCTTGAGAATTTTGAGAATCCGGTAAAAGTTCTGCTTGCCTTTCCCCCAGAAAAGTGTGCACGTGTACAAAATGATGCCTACCATCTCAGGAGTTTCACAGACACGTGGAGCTCCTCCAGGGCCTTCCATCCCTGGGAACCCCTGGATTAAAGAAGGTTTGAGAAGGAGCCTTACATGAAGGGGATTATTTCATTTCATTTTTGTTCATTCCTCCATACAGGATAAGACTAGAGAATTAGATTGACACAATTTATGAACTAAAGTAGGCTTTCTTAGAGTGTGATCTATAGTAGAAGCATCTGTAGGGCTTATAAAACATCCCTGTTCCTGAGCCTCTCCCAGATACACCCAGAGTTCCTAATGGTGGGGCCAGGAGATACATTTGCAGCCAGCACCTAGCTGATTGTGATGTCCGAGTAGAGAACTGCCGATTCTGTGATGAAGAGGGGATAGTTGTGGACCGTCTCTGCTTCCGACTTCTCAGCAAAGCACAGAAGAAACAGAAAGAACCTAAGAAAAATATATAAATGATACTTTTCTCAACTCTGCCGATTCTCAAGACATTCTCTGCAGTCAGTACTGATTTAAACGAAGCACAGGAACATTGGTTATTGTGTGTTAGGACGGCATTTACCCTGGAGAAAGCTGGCTCCTTTACATTAGCCAGAACATTTAAGAGGAATATTAGCGTCATATAGTCATAGTGTTGAAAGCTACTGATGGATCCCAGTGGATGAAGATAAACAGTCGTTCTTAACCTTAACCTTAAAATGATCACCTGTCACAGCAGCCAGAGTAATTTCTGTTCTGTGTCTGGATCTGAAAAGATGCAAGGTTTCACTTACATATCAGTCAGTCTTTCTAAGAAGGATTTTGTAAAGTGACGGTAATTGGCAAAGTTATGGAATCAGTAGGGTCTGTTGCTTATCAGAGTTTTATGGGATTCTGACATTTTTTTTTCCTTCTTGTAAAACAGTCACCATGACCATATTCTCAAAAATGCTATTGATCTCTGAAAATGTGTTTTTTGATTTAGACATTCCACACATTCAATCCTAGTTAGGAACACCACATTTTATGGTTTAATATTAAACTGCCAAATCAATGTGTTACACTTTCTGATAATTTTTTAACAAAGGAACAAAAATAAGTGTGAGTAATAGGATGATTGAGAAGTTAGTTGTTAATTGAAGCTATCATTTTCATTTTCCTGACATTCCAAACCTGTTCATAGAATATTTATGTAGGAAGCACATATGCTACTATCTATACTCAAGTTTTCAGTTAATCTAAGCATAAAGACTCATAGTACTGTCATTAAGAGCCATTTTTACTCTTTGTTAGGCATGGTAGTATCTATTTATTGTTTTTGCTTCCCAACAGCAGCCCCTCTCCTTTCCAGGAGCCCTCCCTTCCGTACTCTAGTTATAATGCTGTGTTGGACCCTGGCAGTCACAGAATTCCATTCCTAGCCCACGCTAGACCTATCACATTACCTCACCTCATCAAGGGGCCACCTGATTGGCCTGGAAATAGGCCCCGTCAGAGTCCTTCCCAAAGATTTCTTGAACTGGAGCTGGGGTAGTTAGGAGAACAGTGATAGGGGACGCAAAAGAGTTCTCTCCTCTCTGGTGGTAAAGCTATAGGTGTGTGAGTCCAGAGAGGCCGGTAGCCACGTGACCAGGCATACTGGGAAAGCAAGTCAAAGGTGGTAGGGCACCTGGCTGGCTCAGTCACAAGAGCACGTGACTCGTGATCTCGGGCTGTGAATTAGAGCCCCGCGTTGGGTATGGAGATTACAAAAAACAAAAAACAAACAAACAAATAATCTCAAAAGCAGAGATGGTTTTAAGTAACTCCTCTGATTCTAAGAGTCACACTAATGTGCTTCAGTGTTCTGCTATCTAATATGGTAGCCGCTGGCCACATGTGGCTAGTGAGCACTTGAAATGCGGCCAGTCCAAACTGATTTGTTCCATATGGTTTAAAATAACACTGGATTTCTAAGACTTGGCATAAAAATAAGAATGCAAAATACATCATTAATAATTTCTTATAATGAATACATATGAAATTATAATCTGTTGGTTATATTTTTTAAAGATGAATTTCACCTCTTTTTTCAATGCAGCTTCTAGAATGATTTATATTACATATGAGTTTCAAAGTATATTTCTATCGAAATAGCACTGCTTACTCGTGGGTCTGTATTTTTAGTTTGTTTCTTGTTAACTACTCTGGGTGGAGTTTGTGCCATTGGCAACCAGTAGAGCCCTAATTAATGCCAAATTTTGTAACTGGAACAGAGACTTTGAGAGGGACAGATCCAAAATGTGGAACTGGCTATGTTCAGGTACAGTGGGAGCAGGGAGATTTTCCCCATCCTGAGTTAGGAAACAGGAGCATAGCAGTTAGTTAATCATTACAGGTTATTTGTTGTTATTCAGGACATGGGCCTATCCTTACTGAGCTTAGAGGTTACTGAATTTGGTAGGAAATAAAGTGGGATTTGGAGGCGTTGGCTAATTTTCGTAATCTTTAATAAGGTGCTGCAAGAAAAAAAAAATGTGGTCCAAGCAGAGCCATCTGGAAGTGGAGTAGGAGGAGTGGCCTGACACAACTATAGGAAGAGATCCCGTGCTGCCACTGGGCATGCTCTGGATTTCAAAGGCATTCCACTGAACCAAAATCCAGCCAATACACTGTTCCCCTAAATGTTCACAAAGCACTGCTGCCTGGCAAGGGTCATTCTCCTTTCCCCAGGTAACAAAGGATATTGGGAGCACCTGGGGCAGAGGGATATTTGGCCCTGCCCCAACATGGCAGCCCACCCAGCAGACGCAGAGACCAAAGTGAGATCCACTAAAATGTGGTCGGGATGGGTGGGCGGTGCCCCCTGGAGAGTCACCAAGAGACTGACTCTGGAGGGGGAGGAGATCCAGATTCAAAAGCCTTGACATGGCAAGATTACTGGCTTTACTTACTAGCAAACTGGAGTTCCTAAACAGACAACCTCCTGGGGTTTCAAGATGGTTCTGTTGTCACCAATGTCCCCAAAGAAAGAAAGAAAACACAAAAACAAGCTTGGCTTAAGGGAACCTAGGACTGCCCGCTGCCTAAGACAACTCTTTATGCTCTATATTACCAACAACAAGAAATGCACAGCTAGGGGGGCCCCAGGGCAAAGACACTCACTGTCCATCCACCGAGATTGTGTTTTCCCTTTAAGCACACACCCAGACTCCCTTACAGTGAGTTGTAGTCCTTTGACTCAATATTATCTGATGATAAATGAGAGGATGTGATATCTTCCTCTCTAGTCCTGGCTTGTGAAAACCTACTACACATACATCTCCGTGCTCTTTCCCCCATCTAGTTGATAGAGAGGGAGAAGACCACAAGGACAACCTTGAAAACTGCATGTTGAAGATGGCCACACTGGAGCTTTCCTGGCCTATTACATAAGCAGGATAGAAAGTTCTACCTTGTTGAGCCTTTACATATTTGGGTCTATTTGTTATCACAGGCTAATTTAATATATCTCCCAATTGAAAATTCCTCCCAAGTGTCCCTGATGATCAAAACCATATTAAATGTTTCTGGTAGATAATAGACCAGCCTAACTAATCCAGTAGATAATCCATGGCTGTAAAGGAGAGTGTCCCAGCAAAATTAACCTGCTTCCTCATCCCAAAGGCAAGGATAGTGCCATTGTGTGCTGCTTCCCTGCCCCCCACTCCTATGTAATAATCATTTTTAAGTGGAAGGGGTATTTATTTAATTTATATTTCTTGTATTTGTATATTGGATGTGTTAGGGGTAGTTAATTTTCTCATTTGGAACATAGTAGCAGGGATCGCAAGGAGCCATATCAAGACTTGATTGAGAAGAATGGACATTAAACAGACATTATAGGCTCAGAGATGGGCACAATAACTGGGAAGAAATGTGGGTTGTGTCCTGCTGTGGAAAAAGTGAATATATTTTTGATGTAATTGTATTTTTGATGTAATCGTTACAACAGGTTAGAAGAGAAAATTTGGAAAATTATTTTTAACTTTGGGAGACTGTATTTGTATATTAGACATTAAACTACACAGAGTCCAAGTAGTAGAGTTTGGGTCACGAGCTACATGAAAAGTTTTAAGCGTTATTGAGAAACTAGGTTTAGGGAAGCCATGAAAGGAGTATTCAAGATTGAGGATGAATATTTTAACCAAATGTCCTTTTTTTTTTTTTTAAGATTTATTTATTTATTTTTAGAGAGCCTGTGTGCAAAAGCATGAGCTGGGGGAGGAGCAGAGGAAAAGAATCTCAGCAGACTCCCTGTGGAGTGGGGAGCGCCATGTGGGGCTCATTCCCACAAGCCTGAGGTCAAGAGCCAGCTGAAATCAAGAGTCGGATGCTCAACTGACAGAGCCACTCAGGTGCCTCCAAATGTCCTTTTTTAATGACTGGAGTACAACATACCGATGCCTTTCATCCAGTTCTGCCCCGAATGCCATAGCACGTGATAAGTTATACCAAATAAAACGAAAGGTGGATCTGCACCGCTCCTCTCAAGCTAGTCTCTTCAAGGTATTAAAACATATTTGGTGAATGTAGTGAAGAAAATCACAGTATCACTAAATTGACAAGGGATCCCTGTAACGGAGGATAGTCAGAAGAATGGCCGGCAAGGGCAAGAGGCCCCATCCTAAGAGGATTATTCTACACCACCCTGAAAGGAGCCCTCCACCCTTTCCCACGTGAACAACTACCTGATAGGTAGCTGACCAGTGGACAAAAGCCTAATGGAGTGACAGACACGTGGAGGGTTAATCAGATTAAAACAGCCGCCAACAAGCCCGTGTTATACGCAACTAATGAATTGTTGAAAACTACATCAAAAACTTATGATGTGGGGCGCCTGGGTGGCACAGCAGTTAAGCGTCTGTCTTTGGCTCAGGGCGTGATCCCGGCGTTATGGGATCGAGCCCCACATCAGGCTCCTCCGCTAGGAGCCTGCTTCTTTCCTCTCCCACTCCCCCTGCTTGTGTTCCCTCTCTCGCTGGCTGTCTCTATCTCTGTCGAATAAATAAATAAAATCTTAAAAAAAAAAAAAACTTATGATGTACTATATGCTGGCTAACTGAGCATAATAATAATTTTTAAAAAAAAAGGAGAGGGTGGGAGTTATAGAGAAAACAAGATTGGCCAAGTGTTGCTAACTGCTGAAAGTGGGCAATTAGTTCATGGGGGTCAAGTTTCTCTTCTCTCTATCTGTTTTTTATGTTTCCAGTTGCCCATAATAAAAAGTAAAAAAAAAAAAAAATCCTAGATTAAACACCAAAACGGCAACCCTCTCAGGTCCCCCTCTGTCTTTCGGAGCTTCTTACTATCACTCAATAAATTTTGCTGCCCACCATTCTTCATCTGGTCTACCTCTTCATTCTTTGAAGCGGCATGATCAAGAACTGTGGGCACTAAAAGAAAAGAATCCTGAAGCAATTGTAGGCATCAACTCTGTTGGTTCAACACTATCTTATGCATGGATATTACACTGAATTTTTAATAAAGATTTTATTTATTTATTTGTCAGAGAGAGAGAGCGAGGGAGGGAAGGAAAGAGCACAAGCAGGGGGAACTGCAGGCAAAGGGAGAAGCAGGCTCCCCACTGGGCAAGTAGCCCGAAACAAAATGGTACTCAATCCCAGGAACCTGAGATCATGATCTGAGCCAAAGACAGATGTTTAACCAACTGAGCCACCCAGGCATCCCACATTGAATTTTTTTTTAATTTAAATTCAATTAGCCAACATATAGTACATCATTAGTTTCAGATGTAGAGTTCAGTTATTCATCAGTTGCATGTAATACCCAGTGTTCATTCCATCATGTGCCCGCCTTAATGCCCATCACCCAGTTACCCCATCCCTCCACCTACCTCCCCGCCAGCAACCCTCAGTTTGTTTTCTATGGTTAAGAGTCTAAGAGTCTCTCATGCTTTGTCTTCCTCTGATTTCTTCCCATTCAGTTTTCCCTCCCTTCCCTTATGATCCTCTGCACTGTTTCTTATATTCCACATATGAGTGAAACCATGTAATTGTCTTTCTCTGATTGATTTATTTCACTCAGCATAATACCCTCCAGTTCCATCCACATCGATGTAAATGGTAAGGTTTCATCCTTTTTGATGGCTGAATAGTATTCCATTGTGTGTGCACGTCTATACATATATATGTATATATGTATATATAGACACACACATCACATCTTCTTTTTTTAAAAAAGATTTATTTATTTGTCAGAGAGAGACAGAGCACAAGCAGGGGGAGCAGCAGGCAGAGAGAGAAGCAAGTTCCCCACTGAGCAAGAAGCCTGATGTGGGACTGAGACGAAGGCACACCCTTACCCGGCTGAGCCACCCAGGCATCCCACCACATCTTCTTTATACATTCATCTGCACTGAACTGTTTTAAAAAGAGAGATGTATATTGTTTCAATTTTAAAACAGTTTATTGTAGTAGAAATGTCATCAGAGATAGTAAAAGAAAACATCTATATTATGAAAAATTATTAGAACAAAAACATAATATTTTGAACTTGAATTTCAACAAAAACAAGCTTTCCTATACTTGAAATCAAGTCAGCACATTTCCTTGACTGGTATTTCAGGATCAAAGGCAGTCTCTACATATCTAATTCTGCTTTTCTTGACTTTTTAAGGTCTTGAATATAATTATTAGGACCGCTGAACCAAGAAACTTCTGTTTTTGAAAGTAGTTAAATAAAAAGGATAATACTTTTGTGGTCAAGCCTCTCCAAGACTCCTTACTAAATTAACATTTAATTTGCAGTAGAACAAGGAAGCCAGTGCAGAACAACAAAATCAAAGTCAATGAAATGCCAGTTGCTCCCCCATTCTCCAGCCCTCTCAATTTGACTTCCCCAGATTTTGCTACAGGGGACAGTGTCTGTTTGACCATCCTGGCTGACACATGGTAGAAAAGAAAGAGAATTCAACAATCATTCTGATTCTACCTTATACTTATTTTGGGCAAGTTCAGTAAACCTTTGTGTGCTCATTTATTCCTCTCTAATATAGAGATAATCGTTTTACCCTGCATTCCTCATAAAAGTTAGTAGGATGAACATGAAAGTTACTTATCGAAACTGCAGGTTGCTATATGAAGATGAAATCTTTTTATTATATAAAGAAACTTCTAGAGATATTTTACTAGTAGACACAGTAAACAGAAGGCACATAAAAAGAGGAGGCAGTATAACATGAAATAAAAAACATGAGCTCTGTTTCTAGCAGTTTGACAGACTAGATACCCTGCACAGTTGTCCCAATTGGAGTAACTAAAATTCTGGATAAACTATAAAAAAGAAACATCACTGGGGTGCCTAGTTGGCTCAGTCAGTAGAGCATGTGACTCTTTTTTTTTTTTTAATTAATGTTTTTAAAGGGAGAGAGAGAGTGGGGTGGGGGGAGAATCACTGACTCAGGGCTCAATCTCATGACCCTGAAATAATAATCTGAACTGAAATCAACAGTTGGATGCTTAACCAATTGAGCCATGAAGTGCCCCTTTTTAAATATTTATTTATTTATTTATTTATTTATTGTTTTTTAAAGAGAGAGGAGAGAGCATGCGACTTTTGATCTCAGGATCCTAAGTTCAAGCCCCCTTTGGGCATAGAGACGATTATTTTTAATTTAAAAAAGAAAGAGAATTAAGAAAGAAAGAAAGAAAGATCACAAAGATACCTGGAAAATCCCCAAATATTCAGAAACTAAACAGTACACTTCTAAATAACCCATGGGTCAAAGAGGAAGTCTCAGGGTAAGTTAAAAAATATTTTGAACAGAATGAAAATAAAAATACAACATATCAAAATCTGTGGTTTACAGATACTTAAAGGAAATTTTGTGTCACCTGGGTGTTATACACAAGTAATGAATCATGGAACATTGCATAAAAAACTAGGGATGTACTGTATGGTGACTAACATAACACAGAAAAAAATTATTATAAAAAAAATAAAAAACAACAAAGACTCAGAGCACCTGGGTGGTTCAGCCAGATGAGTGTCAGTTGGTTTTGGCTCAGGTCATGATCTCATGGGTCATGAGATTGAGCCCCGCATTTTGAGCTGGGCACTCAGTGGGGAGTCTCCTTGAGGTTCTCTCTCTCTGCCCCTCCCCCAACTTGCACGCATATTCTCTCTCTCTCAAATAAATACATCTTTAAAAAAATAGCAAAGACTCATCTCAATTATCTAAGCTTTCATTTTAAGAAACTATTAAAAGAAAAACCAACCACAAAGTAAACAAAAGGAAGGCAATAATAAAACTAAAAGCAGAAATCGATGAAATTGAAAAAAGAGAAATAATAAATGTCAATTAAACCAAAAGCTGTTTCTTTGATGAGATAAATTTGATAAACTTCTAGCCAAACTGATCAAGAAAAAAAAGACACAAATTATAAAAGGAATAAATAAGATCTCACTATAAACTCTGAAGACATTATAAAAAAAAATAAGGTAACACAAGAACAATTCTGCACCCACAAATTTGATGACATAGATGAAACATAGCATTTCTTTGAAAGACATAAATTACTAAAGTTAGAGCAAATAATCCTATATATTAAATACATTTAATTCACAGTTGACAACCTTCCAAGGAAGAAAAATCCAGGCCCAGATTATTTTCCTGGTGAACTGGACTAATTTTAAAGAACAAAAATCAATAATTCAACATAAGCTCTTTCAGAACACAGAAATGGAGGAAATACTTCCCAATTCATTTTATGGAGCCAGCATTGACTTTTCCCTACAACCCCGCAATCCCACTCCTAGGTATTTCATTTCAAGTGAAATGAAAACCACTGTTCATTCAAAAGCCTATCCATGAAGGTTTATAGCCAAGTTCATTTGTAATCGTCAAACATTAGAGACAGCACAAATATACCTCAACTGGGGAATGGGCAAATAAACTGTGTTACATTCATACAGTGGAATTCTATTCAGCAATAAAAAGAAAGGAAATGTAGATATGTGCAAGAATGTGGATGAATCTTGGATGCAATACATAAAGCAAAAAAAAAAAAAAGCAGACTCAAAGGCTAGGTACTGTACGAGTTCATTTATATAACATTCTGGAAAAGGTAAGACTATAGGGACAGAGTACGGTTCAGTGGTTTCCAATGGATAAGGGTGAGATCAGATGTAACTATGCTGGGTTACCACAAGAGAAATGGGGACCGAGGGCTGGGTGAGATACAAAATTGTTCTGTGTCTTGATTGTGATGATGGTTACACACTGCTATGCTTTTGTCAAAACTCATTCAACTGTATGCTGAAAAAAGTGTGACTCATACTATATGTAAACTGCATCATTCACACCCAAAGTGTGAAGCTTGCTATAGTAAATTTAAAATACATGGAAATGAAAATTCAAAAATATCAATCAATATAATTCACCACATTTATAGCTTACAGAAGACAAACCATATGGTCATCTAAATAGATGCAGAAAAAAATTTATTAAAACGCAACAAACTTTTATAATTTTTCTTTTTTTGCAAACTGAAAATAGAATAGGACCTCATTAATTTAAAGAAGGCCACCTGCAAAAAGCATATCACAAAAATAATACTTGGTGATGAAGTCAAAATAGTTCCTTTTAAGACCAGGAAAAATACAAAGGTGGTCACTAGCTCCTCACTTGCCAATATCATTGTTGAGGTCTTGGCCAGGATAGAAAAAGCAAAAAAGAATTAAAATGTATAAGAAATTAAAGGTGTATGACAATAAAGAGAATCCAAAGGGAACCATGTAAGGTTTGCTACATAAACAAAAATGAGTGTGTAAAATTTGAGTGCATTTCTTATACATTAGCAATCAGTAAGAAAAGTGCAACTTAAAAACTGCATCCTTTACAAAAGCAATAAAACATAAAGTACCTAGGAAAAAATATAATAAGAACTATAAAAGAAGAACATTTTTTTGGAGAAAATTGTGAAACTATCAAAAAACATAAAATATCTAAGTACATAGAGATATAGATACTATTCACTTCAATAGGAAAACTCAACATAATAAAGATATGAGTTGTTTCCAAATTTAGATTTAATGCAATTCCAATCCAAACCTCAGTAGGACAATTTCAAGGAAATTGATAAGCTTATTTTAAATGGAGTCAAAAGGGCAAAGGATGAAAAATAGCCAAACACTTCTAAAGAAGAGTAGAACAAGGTAGCGGACTCACTCTACCACATACAAAGACTTAGTATAAAGCTTTAGTATCTTTTAATGTGATATTGCATCATGGTTGGAAGGGTAGAAAGGCCAGAATCAGACCAGAAATACATAAACCCTTGATTTGTGACAGATCAGGCTTTGCATGTCAGTGGGAAGAATTGATTAATACGATACTGCTGGAACAACTGATTATCCAAACGGAAGAATGAAACTGGATCCTAATCTCACGCTATACCCCAAAGTTAATTTGGGGTATGTTAAAAACTTCAAATAAAAATCGTAAAACTTTTAGAAGACAATTAAAAAGAATAATTTTATGGCCTTAAGGTAGAGAAGATTTCTTTCATAAGACCAAAAAAAGTGCAAATTAACAGGAAAAAAGAGTGACAAATTTGACTGCCTCATAATTAAGAACTCAGTTCATCAAAGAGCACAAAAAAGAATAAAATGACAAGTTACAAACTATAAAAGATATTTTCAATACCTATAATCTGAGAAGGATTATGATCTAGAATATATAAAAAAAAAAATCTTCCAGAACAATAAGTAAAAGACAAGCAATCAACTGGGGAGAGGGGAGGAATGAGCAAAAGGCTTTACCATATCTCAACAAAAGAAACACGAACATCTTATAATATCTAGAATATTTATATTAGGCAATATATGAGACATTTGTATTATATTTGTACTGAATACATAAGACATATGCACCTCATTAGGAAATTAGGAAAATGTAAATTAAAATTATAAGGGGAATCTATTTCAAGCCCACCAGATTGAAAAAATGTTTTAAAATTTAACAATCTCAAACGTTAGTAAGGGTGCAGAAGCAGGAATAATCTCACCTACTGCTAATGGTGAAATGGTACAACTCACTAGAAAAAAACAAGTCCTATATGCCACAATTCTACGTCCAAGTATTTTTAGCAAAAAATACTGTTGTAAATGTGCACCTGAAACATACATAAATAGAACATCATTCATATTAAAAGAAACAACACACAGGTATATCAGAATTAAGAATAGATAATCTGTGGAATAGTCACACCATGAAATATTATACAACAATGAAAATGAAAATGACTGTGTGCATTATCACAGATGAATCTCAAAAATATAAGTTGAGCAAAAGTAACAATTTCCAAAAGATTGATATCATTTATATAAAGTTCAAAAATTAGCAGAACTAAATACTATATTATTCTGAGTTGTACTGGCAACATGGTATCTATGATAGTCATACGTACCTACGGAGACCTTGAAGTCTGCCTAGCCCAAACTGAGAGGTGCTGTAGGCATAAAATACGCATCAGATTTTTAGAACTTGAAGTACAAAAAAAAGCGAATATAAAAAAAGAGAATATATTTTGATAATTTTTGTGTTGATTATATGTTGAAATAATATTTTGGATATGTTGGGTTAAATAAAATATAATGACTACATCTGTTTTTAATTTTTTTAATGTAGCTGTTAGATATTTTAAAATTACACATATGGCTCTCATTATATTTCTAGCGGACAGTACAGGTTTAGAGATATCTATATAGATTTTTAAATTATGAATAAAATAAGAGGGAAGATTAATACAGATTTCAGTATAGTGGTTCAATCTACAGGAGAAGGAGAGGGATGTAATCAGGTAGGGACACATGGGGGCTTCTAAATTCTGGTCCTCTAGTTTCTATGCAGAGTGAAAGCACTTATCATTTTATTATTAGTCATTACATTTTTTACATATACACTTTAATGAAGAATATATTTTATAATAAAAATTCAAATAATCAAATTTGAACATTAACATGAGCTTTGGGACCAGACCCACCTGGGTTTAAATGCTTTCCCTGTTTGAGCTGTTATTTGGTCACAGATAATAAATGAAACCTCTCTGAGCCTCATCTCCTTATGGGGTTAATAATATATTCCTTTATATACATACACACACACACACACACACACACACAGACACACAAACACAAACACAGGGTTGTTGGAAGATTGGTGAGATAATATAAAATGCCCAGCACATAATAGGTGTTCAATAAATACTAACATTACTAAACAGTTAATTTGTACATAGTTAATAGTATACAACATATTAACAATAGTTAATACTTAATTCATAGAGAGTTAAAATACTCTGGTGACAATACCTTTTCCAACATGTTTTCTGTAATACTAAGAAAACAGAGTGATTGAGTAGATTTGGATGACTTTGTTATTATTCAAAGACTGAGAATAAAAAGATGACAAAATGCAGTTCTATGAATGTCTAAAAATTCATGAGGCTAGTAACATTGCATGAGCTTGGAATATTGCATAAAGAAAAATTAAGTCTAGGTAGACTGATAGATTAACATTTGATGGTGTGGACCTTATTTTATTTCTGTATTTATTCTAATTTAGACTGTTTCAAACAGTAACTTTCTTCATATTTTCAACTTTACTACAACGCATTCAGTGTCAAACTTGAATTCAATTGATCAAGTACCAGAAAATTTAGATTCTCTGACGTTATGCCTTAAATGCACTTAAAGTTATTACCTATTTCCTTAAAAATCACTGGTAGCACATGTAAAAGAAAACACTTCCTATCACATCACCCTATTTCCTGAACAGTCTTCTCATTACCTATGATTGCTTTTTTTAATCTAGTTGTCTATTTGGATATTATTTGTCTCTCCCTTAACCACATGGAATTTAGAGTTGGGGTATAAGGGTCTGGAAACTTCTGCCCCCAGTCCTGAGATGGAAGTGAAGTGAAAGATAACATGCACTGGTTTCTGCTGTACACGATCGCTTTCCTGAAATATCAATAAAGAGGGCAAATAGGAGGGAATTTAGCTTGATTCTCCCCATCTATGTCTGTCTCTCTCTCTCTCTCTCACACACACACGCACACACACACACACACACACAAATACATGAAAAGGCAACATGTTTCCTTTAAACAAAGTATCAAATGCATACAACAGGTTTACATACACAGTATTTTTTAAGGATACCAAAAAGCCATAAGAAGAGAAATTTGTTTTCTTTTCCATCACTGAAAGGCTGGGGAATTGACTGACTGGTAACAAATGATCTGTTTGTAGACTCTGGGATCGATTCTTTGGAATAGCTACAAGCCTTTCACCTGAGTGAGTCACTGTTAGAATTCCACATTCAGATTTAGTTTTCCTCTTTATTTCCAGTAAAACAGAGACCCACACCTTGAGACAAAAGAAATCAAGAAGGGGCACATCATCATTTTTGCACACATTTTTTGAGAAGTCAGTGTGTGACAGGCCTGGGCCGTGCACGCTATGTGCAGGCGTATGTGGTTGAGGAGCTGGAGCACACCGCCAGGAAGGGCTGGGGTAGCGCGCCCAGCTGAAATCCTCTATGGCCGTAGACTTCTCTACCATTCTGCATCCATCTGAAAATAACAGTAACAATGACCTTAAATGAGGCTTGCCATTTTTTAAATAAAGCAGAAATTTAAAGAGAGCCATGAAATTGAAATTTGCATGTAAGGCTCTGGTTTTCTTTCTTTCTGATGTTTTTGAAGGAAAATATTGCAATTTATCAGTTTGCACCATAAATCTGCTATGCCCAGCTTCACTTGTTGGTTTCACTGCAAAGATTTATAGCACCCTTGTTTGCATTATCTGTATTTGAGTCTGAATCTAAATCCTCCCAGCTAAGATTGCAATTCTAAATTGTATGAACACAGTTCCATCACTGTCAAAAGCTTTTCTAAGCCTTTGCAGTGTGATGCCACAAATTGCCAGACAGCCTGCTTCTAGAGTTTAAATAGATTACCTTCCTTTGAACTCTTATAACATCCAGTTAAACGGTGGTGCTATAGCAATGGAGCACGGAAACAATCCTGATAGGACTAAAATGCTATCGGTCTCCTATCAGTCACCTACATTCTACTAATCATCTAGGTATTTCCAAACATCTGGGATGTTAACACAATGTAAAGAATCTATCTGGACACTTTAAAGCAAGGGTTCACAAACTATGGCCCATGGGCTAAATCTGGCCCGCCACCTGTGTTTGTAAATAAAGTTTTATTGGAACACAGCAACACTCATTCTTTTATATCTTGCCTATGGTTTCTTTCCCATTACGACAGCAGAGCTGAGTAGTTGAAACAGAAACACCAACATCCACAGTATTTACCGTCTCTTCCTTTAAAAACGAGTTTGGCAGTGCTCCTTAGCCTGAAATCGCTCTATTTTTTTGGATTTTGGTTTGTTTTGTTATCTCTCAATAACACGTTTAGGAAGGGGAAATTTCCCTCCCTATTCCCTTCTTGTTTTGGGGGCGCTTCGCCCCTCTGAATAAGTTCTCACGTCTCACAAACTAGAATCAGCGCCTCTAGCTGTAAACCTGCCTATTTCGGAAAGAACCACGTAAGAGTCATGTGATGGTGGGATACGTGCCATTCTTGCTAAGCAGAGTATAAGCAAGATCAAAAGGAGCTGGAATAATTTTTCATCTCACGAATTTTCACCACGCTTTAGGTGAGTCAGGCCACAAAGGGTTACAGGCAAGGTCTTGGAATCAGACCTGGGTTTGAGCTCTGGATTTGCCAATTAAGGGCTGTATGACCTGCCCTCTGCCTGCATCAGGCTGTCACATGGAGATGATAATGATAGTCTCCATTTCGTGGCATTGTTAGGAGGATTAAATTTCATTAAAATGATGGCTTAATCTAGTGCTGGCACATACTAAGTCCTCACATCCTGCCATCAGCAACTTAAGGGAATTGAAGAGATTTAAGAAGAGAATGAACAAGGAAGGGAAGAAAGATGCAATTAAAACCACCAGAAGAATGGGGGCATTTTCCTGCTTTATTGCCTTACACTTCCATTTCTGGAGTTAAGAAATAGTTTGCTATTTAGAGAGAGGAGCAAATGCTTCAACATGAGGTGACTTCAGAACTCAAATTATTTCAAAACTTAAGGGTTTGCTCGTTAATTTGTGCAAACGCAATTGGTGGAACCTACAGATGTCTTACACTCAGGGCTCATTTCAAAGCTCACAGATCTGAATGAGATGTGAACTCACCCTCAGTGCGTGCATACACATAAGCAATAGCTGATTTCATGAGCTCAGGAAGCATATTTACTTTCAGCAAGAAATGAGCTCTTGCTTGGAAAATTGGCCTGAAAACCCATTACTGCAGTGGATTCATTCTCATTTATTTCCCAACAGGTAATAGAGTTTATTTGGAGTATTGAGAGAGAGTGCCTCTCTGAGGCTGAGTATTGTCTCATTTACATGCAAATATTTTTATCTTCATCTTAGATAGAAATATAATCATGCTCTATAAGGCTTGTCATACACTGAGAATGTAATTAATGATGCGTCTGCACAGAATCAAGATATAAAGCTGAAACGGAAAAAAAATTGGCCTCACATAGTGTCAAACTCCTGATTGTTTTAGTAATTCCACTCATTTATTCATTCACTTGTTCGTTGCCTTAACAAATATTTATTGGGTTCCTACTGTATGTTGGACACCTGTACATGATACAAATATGGAGATGGAAAAAACAAAATGTCACGTCCAAGAAGGTTGCAACCTATAAGAGAGACAGAGGCAAAGAGAAAGAATTCTTCCAGTTATGATGAAATAAGGCAAATAAGGCATACGTGCATTGGAAGCCTGTGATTTCAGGGGGAAAAGGTTCTTCACATGAAGACTCAGTACCTAACTGAGTCTTAAAAAATAGGCGGATAAATGTGGAGGGCAAGCCAGGCAAGAAACAGCATGCAAGTCAAGCAGCATGCTGACCACCGGTGTTTGGGGAAACTGAAAATGGCTCAATATTCCCCGTATGTACAGTGTTCGGTGGGGAGAGGACAAGTATAGGACAGAAGGGGTGGAAGTGGGATAGGGTCCCGATCATGGAAGACTTTGTAAGCAAAACACTCCCAGTTTTGTCTGAAGGCAATCAAGCCCCTGCAGAATTTTGAGCTGTGAAGGGAGGGGTCAGATTTTCACACTAGAAATGTCACTTTAGCAGCTTTATGAAGGGTGGTGAGGTAAGGCTAGAAGCAGCACAATCAGAAAGGGGCCTCTTATGGGAGATGGGCAAGTGATGCCAAGGTCGTGAACCACATGGGTGACTATGCGGCCTAAGAGGAGAACTATTTAGGAGGCAGGATCCGTGGAACACAGGGATTGACAAGTTGTGAGCTTTAAAGGAGAAACAGTGATCTGGGGTGATATCCTCATCTCTGACTGGGGCAGAAGAGTTAAGAAATTATCATTTATAAGATAAGAAATTGAGAAAAGATTCATGAAGGCAGCATGTAGGATCACTGTGAAGAGGGTGAATTCTGTCTGGGATGCCATCGCTGTGAAATATCTAAACAGACATGCCTGATAGGCAAATAGAAATGAAAATTTGGAGCTCAGGAAAGAGGTCTGGACCAAAACTATTCATCTGGGACTCAGGGACCTTTAGGTGATATTTGAAGTTGTGATGATTAATTTTGTGTCAATCTGATTGGGCTAAGGGATATCAAGGAGCTGGTTAAACATTATTTCTGGGTGTGTCTGTGAGGGTGTCTCTGGAAGAGATTAGCATCCGAATTGGTAGACTGAGTGAAGAAGACCGTCTTCACCCATGTCGTGGGTATCATCATCCAATTGCTCGAGGGCCTGTAGAGAATAAAAAGGCAGAGGAAGGCTGAATTCGCTCTCTGATTGAGCTGAGGTATCCATCTTCTTCTCTCTTTGGACATCAAGCACTCCTGGGTCAGGCCAGGGCTTACCCCATTGGGCTCCCTGTTCTCAGGTCTTCAGAGGCAGACAGAGTAACACTATCGTCATTCCTCGTTCTCTAGCTTGCAGGCCGCGGGTCATGGAATCCTGGGCCTCCATAACTGTGTGAGCCAATTCTTATAATAAGTCTTCTCATATTGTCTCTATATATCCTATTGGTTTTGTTTCATACCCTGACAAATACAGACGTTGCGGGTATACATGAAAACACGCAAGGAAATGTAGCGGGAGGAGGAAAGAGGAACTAAAATGGAACCCTGAAATGCTTCAACAAAACCCAAATAAGACTGAAAATTGCCTGAAGGGTAGCATCTGGGAGATCATCACTGGAGTCCTGGGGGAAGCTTAGAGTGGGAGGTGAATCAGAATGCAGAAGTGGGGAGTGGTTGCAGGATGGAGTAAGGAGAGCAAGAAGCTGGACGGTGAAGAGGACACTGAAGGGGACAAAGAATGAGCAGAGGGTTTTAGATGGAAGAGAAAAGGACAATGAAGAGCGAGAGCGGGAAGGCTGGGAAAATCAAATAGCTATTTATTAGGTCAAGTTCTATGCATTTTGTTTAACTTTTTTTAAAAAATAGAGGAGTCTAATTGGAAAATAGACAATTTCATGGAAAAATTAATGGGTGATTCTACTTGATGTTAAGTAATCATATTGAGTATATTCTCACTTTTAACTGGAAGTTTTGCCTCCTCTAAGTACCGTTTTAAAGTTAGTTTTAGTGTGATGAAAAGGAGAGAGTTGATTTGCCAAACAGAAGAAACATTTGAATGGTGGAGTCTGAGCTAAGAAGGAAGCAGATGTGTTCTTTCTGGATCTCATAAACACTTTTTATGTAACACAAGATTCATCATAACCTTGTCAGTGCATGAAGAACTTGCTTTTGAGTAATGGCTTGCCCTTTAGTGAAATGTGTTGCTCTCCGTTTGTGGGGCTGCTCAGCTAACACTGGAGGCGAGGTCCTGAGTGTGCCGCTCGACAGGCCATGGTACCTCTAAGAGCAAAGATTCTGGGGAATCTGGCTTCTCAGCTGTGCTGCTGCTGCTGCTGTTCCCACCAGCTCAGACTGGTCTCACTCCCAAAGCAGAGGTGCTGATGGTCCAGAGCCAGATAGAACCGTGGGTCAGGCTTCCCCAGTGTCAAGTCCTGGAGGGAAGTTTGAGCCAGCCCTGAATGAGCTGTGGTTGGTGCTGAAAGACAAGGAGGACAACAGGGAAGAACGAGTGTATGATTTCTAGAGATCAGGAAAAGGACAGAGGCTGTTGCAGAAGGTAAGGGAGGATGAGGGATCAAGCAGAGCCCATTTCACTGTTCAGCACTTACCAGAAACCAATTCAGCTATTTTGCTTGGTATCAAATAAATACAAACACCTAAGGCATAGTTCCTAGCCTAGAGGACAGAAACAGTTCACACTAGGAAAAACGTATTTAAAATTTTAAGTACCACTCCATTTATTTGCTCAGTGTATGATAAAATTCTATGCCCAACCTAATGAAAACAGATTTTTGTATTAAATAAAGGACTATATGTATTTTAAAATATCCTTTATGAACTTAATGTTTCTGTTAATACTTGTCTACAATATCTAATGACTTCTATTAGTCATTTCAAAAATAATTCACCATAAGTCATGGAATCTGTTTTTATTTTAAACCAAGGTGAATAAATACTTTCTAGTAAAATCCCTTTCATATGTATGTTATTTATGGGAAATTCAGTTAAGATTTAAAAGGATTCCTAAATTGCAACTTCCTTGATACTATAATTCACGGCAGTTATACATACATATATATACATATATGTGTGTGTGTATATATATATATATGTATATATATGTTTTACTGCAGGAATGAAAAAAGGAAAATATCAACCCAAGTGAAGATTCTAAAAGATTCTACATTGTTTCTTTTTAAGGCTGATTGAATTCAGTTGTTTTTTTTTTTTTTTAATGAGATCAAGGATATGACAAGAATATGAAAAATCTTTAGATATTAAGACTGGGTTCCAAGTAATAGAATCATCGAATTTACACTTCATTTCTGTATTTATGGAGTGCAGATGGCATATATTATTTCAGGGCTAGAAATGCAGAAGCAACTAAAATGGCAACTGAGGTTTCCTAGTCCTGGGAAAACTAATTTGAATTGTTCACATCTATTTTTTTTGTTTTGTTTTTTTGAAAGCCTGGTCATGAAAACAGAAAAAGATATAAAAGGTCTTTGCTCTCTACTTCTGAACATTCTGTGATGCTGCAATAAATCATATCATTAAGACATTTCTCTTATTCATACTCTGACAATTTGAGCATGTGGAGAAAATCACTCTAATTAATGGGACAACTCAGAAAATCACAATAATATTAAGGGTAAAGATGTAGGTTACATATGTCTCTGTATTCTCATGGATTTATCAGACTCAGAAGATAAAATGAAAAATATTCAATTAGAGATATGTGTAGCATTTTAATTCTCACCAAAGGTCACTCAAGCAATTTACAACGCCGGCATGTCATGTTTGCTGGATTACCTGGCCATGTTTCTGGTACGTCAAACAGCCTTCCTGCCTTTTTCCGTTCCATTCCGAGTCCGTTGAATGGAGAGCTGCACTTGCCTCTTGTTTTCCTAATGTAGATATTTGCTTTTTTCCCAAAACATGCCCACATGTACCTCTTCCTCTCCAGCACATGGCCTAATAGTATATTCCAGGTCCCTTAGCAGAAGTGTTCCTGAGTGAAGATCAAGGGGTTTCAATAGCAAGGGGTTCAACCAGAGTGTATTCGTTTGATCTGATTCACTGACAAAAGCAGCCTGTCTGATTGAGGGTGACCAACTGTAAGCTTTTCTTGGCCTTATAGAGACAAAGAACTGAATAAAAAAAGGGAGTGAAGGAAGAATAGCCATCAGAAGAAAGAAAGAAAAAGGAAGAAGAGAAAAAATGAATGCAGACAGAGGAAGGCCATTCTCCCAGAGCAGCAACGCCTAAAACTATTGCAATTGAATTTGTAGCATGCACACCTGTAGGTATCATTACGCAGCATAAAACATTTTGAGTCATCATGTTACTCACACTGTGTGCCATATTTTGTGCTAATTTAAATCATGACTGGTAGAGAATTACACAGTTGTCTTGGTCTGAGAGAAATTAGCTTCTGTGTGAAGAAATCAGCCCTTCTGCAGACAAAAATGCCTAACTCTGTGATAGGAAGACCCCAGCACAACTTCAGCCAACCTGCTCCTTGGTCAGCTGTTCAAGCGAGCTGCATGGCTTTGAAATCTTACAAGTACTTCACAAGTAGGGGTTTGTTTTTTCATGATAACTAATGCAATTCTGCATTATTACATTATTACTGGCCAGTTGAAAATAATATTAAGAATGAGTTGGTTTCTATGACACCAATTACTGACAAGATATCAAAACCTCTTTTGAAAAGAGGTTATCACATTTAAACAGAACAAAATAATCAGATGAGTACAAGGCCCATACATTATTTTCCGGGTTTTCCCACTATTGATTCAATAAATTACATTTTTGTAGCATTTTATAACTTATAAAGTAATTCCCCCTGTGTGATCTCATTTGCATCTCAGAGCAGCCCAGTAAGAGAAACATTATTAAACCCATTTTCCTTACATAGACATTAAGGTTCAGAGGGATATGTAAGCCGCCCAAATTCACAGAATTAGTAGGTGGAAAAACCTAAGCCCAGACCTATTGCTTCCCAATTGTATTCCCAGTTGCCCCTCCCTGTCAGCAGAGCTGGCTGCCCCAAATGCTGAACCCAGATAACTAGCTGAGGCTTGGACATGGATCACGGGAGCATGTTCTGCTCACTTCAGGGACCCTCCGTGTCTAAACCTTGAGACATCGTACTTGTAATAACTGCATTAGTGAATATCTTTACATGCGGAAACACTACCGAGGCTATCTTTCCACTGTCACAAAAGGCCATTTTCCTCTGGGTTCCTCATTGTGATGCTTTCCTGCCCCATTGTGCAAGTTTACCATGGAGGCTTTGAGGCGAAATTTCCCAGAGGGGACAGTTCTCAGACCTCACCTGGGTTTATTCTGCTTGTTCAGGTCTGTTCGTCTTTATTGGCAGCTCTGGGGCAATCTGGGGTCGAGGCAGAGAGACATGAGAGGCTGGATATTGCACTGGAGTGACGCGGGCGTCCTTTTCCACAGAGCTACCACATGGGTAAAGGAATCCGGAGAGGCGGGGCTGGCGGGAGGGTGTGGGAAGCAGGCCAAGCAGGGGGCTGTGGTACGGATCACCCTAAGGGGCATGCTTTATGATTTCGAACACTGTGTGCCCTGCATTGTTTCTGCAAGCTCCAGGGCTACAGGAACAATGCGGATCCCCCTTGGATTCCTGGCTCCAACGTGATGACAAAAGCTCAAACAGCCACGGGGGTCTATTTTTTTCTTGATACATATTATTTAACTTTTGCAGTTTGACTACTGTAAGTAGATGCCATAAAGGAATTTTCAAAGATGTGAGTGGGAGCTGTGAACACTGGAAACTAAAGAATCAACTCACATGCTTAACAATTCTATTCTAAACAACCGAGAAGGTGTTTGGAAAGGAACATGTAGCTCTGCTTTTAAATTGCCCAATTTTCTATAAACATAGTATTTTATTAATAGTCCACATGACTGGACTGTTCTAGCAACAATGTCAACCACACTGGGCTGATTCTTCCCCTAAATGCACTGCACTCACTGAACATAGGACTCAGGGAAGAAGGACTAAGAAATCTCTGAGACTAAGAAATCTCTAGAAATTTTTTATCCTTTCCAGGAGCCCCATGGGGAGACAACCTACAAAATCATCCCAAGACTCCTATCTTTTACAAGGAAGTATGACACGATCTCTGAGCTGGAGGAAAAGAACTAATGTAGGCAATGCAAAATAAAGGCACTTCTGGTGATCAGTGCTTTTCTAAAAAAAGTTGTCAATTAAATATCAGAAATTGTGTGTGTGTGTGTGTGTGTGTGTGTGTGTGTGTGGGCATGCACACACACACCAGAGGACTTATTATAGAGAAAGTTTTGGATGATCTTTTGTTAATACAGAGGGTCTTTCATGGCATAAAGCTCCATTTTTCTGTTCTGGAAAATTCGTATTAGCCTGAATTTCTCTTTTGTGTCCAATACCAAAATACATTTACAATTGTGTCTCCCACTAACAGATGGTAAACCTGAAGGACGAAAAGGTTACGTAGCTTAATTTTAGTTACATACTTGCTGCCACCATCTTTAATTTTATTGTCTCTTGGGGAATCGGTGGGAAGGCAGTTATCTGGGCCTTTCCCCTCGTGCTTTCTGTCCCACCAACACAGCTTCTGAGTCGTGATTGACACAATGACCCCGAAGGACAAGGCTACTTCTCCACCTCGGGGATCTTCTCACTCCTCTAAGCAGCTCCAGTTCCGTGCGGTCTCGTCAGATTGCAGAACGTTGCTGAGGCAGCACGGTGGGGGGTCACGTGTGAGAGCTCTGACTCAGGTAGTCCAGGATTAACTGGGCTTTACCCCTTGCAAGTTGTGGAACCTCTATCTTGTTTTACTTAACTTTTCTAAGCCTCGGTTTCTTAACCTTGAGAACGAGGCAAATAATAGCAGCTACCTTATCAGGTAAGATTGAATGAGGTGATTCATGCAGTCTTGATGTGCTCCACTCACTGGTGAACTGCTGCTACCCCTCTGATCTTTTCTCCTACCATAGTTCTCCTCTCTCACTCCACTCCAGGCATGCTCAGCTCCTTCCCGTTCCTTAAGCAAGCTAAGTTCACCCCCTTCTCAGGGCCTATGCATTTGCTGTTCTCAATGGCAAGAACCCTCATCCCTGATACCCGGATGGCTCAGGTCAGGAGTCCGTTGCTCAAACGTCACCTTACTGGAGAATTCTACTATGGTAGGGAGAATAATGTCCCCTCCCCAAAGATGATGAACCCACAGATATGTTACCTTACATGGCAAAATGGACTTTGCAGCTGTGATTAAGTTAAGGATGTTGGGATAGGGAGATTATCCTGGACTATCTAAGTGGGCCTACTATAATCACATGGTCCTTATAAGAAGGAGGAGTGAGAGGGAGAAGAGGAGGATTTGAAGATGTTGTGTTGCTGGCTTTGAAGATGGAGGAATGAACTAGGAGCCAAGGAATGCAAGTAGCCTCGAGAAGTTGAAAACAGCAAGGAACTACGGTCTCACCTAGAGTATCTAGAAGGAATGTAGCTCTGCTGATCTATTTTTGACTCTGACCTCCAGAACTGTAAGATTAGAAATTTGTGCTGTTGTACACCATTAAGTTTGTGGTAACTTGTTATAGTGGCAATAGGAAACTAACAGACATTCTCTCGCTCTCTGCATGCAATTGCTCATGTCTCTTCCCCTACACCCATCCCTTGCTGTTCTGCTTACAGTGCTGGATTGACTTTCACAGGCTGATTATCACCTGATACACGTTTAGTTGTCTTTTTTCTATCTCACCTTAGTAGAGTGTAACCTTGAGAGAGGGGTCTGTGTTTTATTCACTGTTTGTGCCTTGATTTGAAAAATGCTTGGCACATAGTGGGGGCTCAGTAAATAGTTCTTGGATGAAAAAACCTAGCATGAAATAATCCTCCACAACTTTTGGAAATTGATAACACATCTTCCAGTGTAGAACTTCTAAACAGTGAGCTGCAGCCCCATTGCTACGTCTCTAAGGAGTTCCAGTGTGTCTGACATACTCCTTCCCTGGGCCCTTGAGTTGGTAGGTGGAGTACCCGTGCCTATTTATCCAAGTATGTCATGCAAATATTATCCTGTTCTTTGTGTGGCATAATTGAAAAGGATGTCATAAGGCTTATTTGATGGCATTGACATGACCACCCTGCAAAAATCAGAGCTCCTTTTTTGAGAGCCAAGAATTCCGGAACATAGTTGTATACTGAGCATGAAGCAGGTTTTAGTTTAAAGGAGATGTCAAGTGATAGCCCTCTTTTAATGTGAAATCCAGCTGTAGGTTGGGAGTGACTTCCTAGAGTAGAATGCCTACTACTAATAGTAAACATGAACTCAAGGGATGAAACTTCAGCCATGGCTTCCATTGGGCTTTTGGGCCCATGCTATACCTTCAGACTCAGCTCCATTACCTCTGCTATCTCCTCACTGGAAATGCCCATATTTCTTGGCTTGCAAGGACCTCTGTTTCATCCATATTGACCAACCATTTAAAACAGATTCCCTGTCACTGATGTATGGATTTTTCTTCTTTGACTTTTTTCTTATTACCTCAAGTGTCGCAAGATTATTTCTCATTAACCATTTCATTGTTCTAGGCCTACTACTGTCTCAGGAAGAGCTGACTGCTCTAATAATCAGAGCTGTTCATTCCTGGAATTTGCTGAACCAAACATCTATGATGAGGGTGAGTGTGCTTTTGGAGAAATGGGGCTCATGGGATTAAAGCCATTTAGTGTTGGCCTTCTATTTTGATTTGCTTACTCATTCATTGATCTATTAATTCAATCAATAGTTATTAAGAATTGCCTACATGCTGGGCCAGGGGATAAATAGAAAACAGGATAGACACTATCCCTGCCATAATTAATGCAACAGGCCAGAGAAAGAGTTAGACATTGACAAGGAATGACAAACATGTTGAATCTACAAAGGAGAAAACCAAGATTCTAGATGGCCCTAGAACCTACTCAGTATTCAACAATTGTTTAATGAACGGCTCCTACATATGAAAGGCATTTTTTAGGTACTGGGAATTCAACAGTGAATAAGGCTACCAGAGTCCCTGGCCTGGTGGAACTTACAGTCTAGTAAAAGAAAGAGAAACAACAAATAAACAGATAAATAATATAATGTCAGTGAATGATAAATATTATGAAGAAGATAAGAAAGAACGATGAAGGGAATGGTAAGTGGGTAGTTCTAGAAAGCCATTCTGAGATTACATTGGAGTTGGTTTCCTACTTCTGGAAGGAACCTTGTCTTATCAGGCTTCCTGGGAAGTAGCCTTTGGAGCAGGAGAGATATACAATGATGTCCCCAAATCTTCAGGTAGCCTTGCAATGCCAGTGCCATTGTCCGTTTATGATAGGTTTTCTACACAACCTGGAAATACTGGTTTCCATTAATACTCTCTAGGAGCTTGTTGAATCTTTTTCTGCCCACACAGTAATTACATAATACACAGTAATTCAGCTTCTACAAAAAGCTGTGGGGTAAGTTTTCAAAATCAACAGTTATCAGATAGCTGGTAGGAAAGAGTAGAAAACTAATTCGGAAGGGAAAAAAGAATTAAATCTGGGTATATCGGGGGCTTGAATGAGATGTACAATGTTGATCTATTGGCAACCTTCTAGCCTAGGCAAATTTTTCTCATGCCCATTTGAGGATAAGACTGAGTGTGTGGAATCATTGGCAAGAGGGCACTGTGATGAACATGCAGTGGGTTTAAGGTTGACCAAAGAATGGATATTCATTGAGTATCTACTATGTGTATGGCTATAGGCTATAGAGTAGCAACTGGAACCAGGAGGCCTTTTCTCTTGTTGCTTTTCTCCACCTGAAATGTACTTTTTCATACCTTGTACCTCTGGCTAGTTCTATTTATGCATCAGAATCCAAGATACATATCATCTTACATATGCCCTTCTCAGAGCAATGTCTCCCCAACCAAAGTAAGATTCACTCATTATGCTACATTCTAGGGTTCTACGAACTGTATTTTTGCTCTTACCATCATACTTATAATTAATTCATATCTCCTTGAGAGGAGGGCTGTGTCTTCTTCATCTCTGTATCCCCCATGCCTTACTTGTTAAATTATCTGGACCATCTGGCCTTTCTCTAGAAATTCTGATCCAGCAATGCTGGGTTGTTCTAGCAAGCATTCCAGCTGATTCTTATCATCAGGTAAGATCAAGAAATACTGGCCCAACATGTAGTTAACACTGAGAAGATATAATTGAGTGAATTAAAGAACTACAAATGAACAGAACTTCCTCTTCTCCTTTAGATCAGATAATCATCACACACACAATATTCCAAAATTATTTGTCAAGTTCAGTGCCTAATTTTGATAAAACTGGGAAAAGGCAAATATGATGAATTGTTCCAACTCCTTGACACGAATGGAGTAGATTAAGAAATGAACAAATAAACTAATAGTTCCTGCTGGAAATGAAGCTATTGATCAGTCATTTGTTCACAACTTTATAACTTAAGCAGCACTTCTCAACCAAGTGACCTTGCCTCCCAGGGAATCTTGGCCATGTCTGGAGATACTTGGTTGCCACCACTGGATTGTGACTACCAGCATCTAGAGGAGAGGCCAGGGATGCTTCTAAACATCGTACAGTACGCAGGAGAGCCCTCCTCCCCGAATAGGTATCTGTCCCCAAACATCAGTCCTGTTGAGGTTGAGAAAGTCTGCATCAAAGTCATTTGGAAGCTGGAAAAAAGAGTCCCGATGCCCGGGCCACTCCCCTAGGCCAGTTCCCTCTGAATGTCTCAGGGGAGGAGCTGAACATCAGCATTCTGTGAGCAATTCCAGTGATCGCAGTGTGCGACCAAGGCTGAGAATCTCGGCGAGTTTATAGGATGCCAGAAGGAGGAGTGCACTCAAAAACCTGGGTTTAAGTCCAAAGTTTGCCACCTGTTAGCTGGGAAATTAGGCATGGCACCTCCCAGTTTCTGTTTCTTCATCTGTAAAATAAGAATAACACCTACATCAGAGGGTTATTAGAGAGATTAAAGAGACAATGCATGCGACAGTGCCCTGTAACTAAATATACAAAAGTAAGGTATCATTACTGTTCCCTGTTTGGGCCTCAATCCAAGTGGCAGAATTGAGTAATTTACTTGCTTAATACCACAAATACATTCTTGCATGTGAATCCATGCTTGTGTTTTTGCCTAAAATGTTCTATGTATGCCAGGGTGAGAAAACTCATATGCTTAGGTTATTTTTTTAATACAATGAAGACTTCTTTCTCCTTTACCTTTTCTATTTGATATGTTTGAATTTATACAAGGTTTTAATAAAGCAAGCCCTATGTCATTTGAAAATAATACAAAGACCCCACGTGTTTACGTAGAGTGAAGCTTACAACATTGCTTTGGACATGGGTTGAAACTGATGAGTTCAGCCTAAGAGTCCTCGAGTACATGTTCCTTCCGAGTGTGGCCCGGAGACCAGCAGCAGCCACATCACCTGGGTGATTGTTAGAAATGCAGAATCTCACGACCCGTCCAGGTGTGTCAACATCAGTATTTTAATAGCTCCTGGGTGATTTGTAGGCATATTAAGACTACAGAAACATTACTCTAGACAATCCTATGTGGGAAATTAGACAACTCAGTTCTCCCAAACATCAAGCACACAATAGTCCCCTGTGAGCCCACGTCTATGTGGCTTTCTTGCTCTTCTCAAATGGATTCAGACTGCTGCCAACTGAATGCATAGGGAGACTTTCAATTTGTTACTTCTCTTTCCTTTGCCACCGCTGGGTTTTTAGCAGTCATTTTACGTTGGTAGGTAATGATCTTAGAGTTTTCAGCAAAGTTTAACCAGAAGATAATCACTATTTATTTATGCTAGCCAATTCTTTGAAACATGCTATTTCTTTGTTTTCATTATTCAGAAAAATACTTTACCTGGCAATAGAAGGGTTAATTCACGAGCTGCAAAAACTGGTTTCTTTTGTGCTGAGAAAGCTAGCTGGCTGAGAGAGGCAGGTAATCAGTATATAAAGGCCTGTGATTGATGTGGCAGAACTTCAAAAGGTACATGGTTTATTTCTCCACGCAAGAGCCTACTCCCTGAGAAGCAGGCCAGGAGTGGGGCCACATCCTCTCATCTGTGCCTGTGTCCCACCAGGTTCTTTTCATGGCAAATCATGTGTACCCTACAGTCCTACAGCATCTCCTCCTTCAGATTCTCAGCATCTTCGTAAACGTTTGTGTTGGTGGGGCAGCGTGTCCTAAGCCAACATTGGTACCCAACACTTCGACTCACTTTAAGTCACCTAGGAACTCTTTTCAATAATTCCTATTTCACCTTTTTTCGAAAGTGGCCCTACATTTGCAGTCATGGGAGTTACTATAAATTATATGCAGTCATTCAAATCCCCACCTAGGAAATTGAAGCAATGCTCAATTATTTGGTAGTCTGGAGGAAGAATCGTTCAGATGTGAGAGGAAAGTATATATTTCATCTGAAAAAGCAAATCTGAATGTACTTAGTTCAGAAGGGAAAACACAGAGCCCTAAAGAAGAGTGGGGAGAAAAGTAAGATTTACCTTGTGAGGAATGGAGCTAAAAAATAGACTAGAGCTTTTAAAAAGTTGGTTAGCGGGAGAAGAGTTAAAAAAATAAAAATAAAAAAGTCTCAACCACTTGAGTTCCTTAAGGACTCAACCCCCTGCTTGAATTCCGGGCTAATCCATATTTTTTTGAAACTATCATAAGGTGACCTCCTGTGTGATGTACATGAATTGGAGTTCTTACAGTCCAGTAAGCTATCAGCCTCTAAAAAGTTAAAAAATAATTGTGATGTAAAAATACATTACATTTTAAAGTCACTAACTTTCATCTTATTAATAATGTTAAATGTACCAAAATGTATAAGATATAACCTTAAAGTTACACTTGTGTTTGGCTTAAGGGCCCAGTTGCATCACTGTAAAGTCACAATTCATATAATAGTTTTTAAAATAATTATTTATAAATTCTATGAGGTCCTTTGAAACATAAATATATAAAAAGTGTCTCTTTTGAAGACATCTATTTTTACCTAAAAGAGACTGTCTTTTGGAGAAGATACTGAGGAGAAGTTACTGCAGACAGTCTTGCCATCAAGAACTAAGGATTCTGTCAGGAGGACAACAACGAACACATTTGATCTAAGTAGAACATCATTTGTTTTTTAAAAAACGGAGGTTTTTATGTGTTTTTGCATGTGAAGAATGTTTTCAGAGAAAGGAAGGATCCTGGTGGCTGGAAGCTTCAGAGTATGCTTAATGGAAGACATGGAATGTGAAGCTGGACATTGGAAAAATAAAGAGTAGCAGAGATGGAGGGAGGATTTTACACAGGAGAAAACGTGCGAGAACATAGAGACAGACGGGAGCTTAATGTCTATATGGTAGACCCCAACATGCTTTTCTAGCCCCTTTGTCCTTGTCTGTCTCTGCTTAGGATTCAGAGAAGTGAAATACTCTCCAAGCCTCCTTTGTGGCTAAGGGAGATCATGTGACCATGAAATTTAGTTCTGGATAATAAGTCATGTGAATAGAACTCTTCTTGGAGTTTCAGGCAAAGTTTTTGTTTTGCTGGTAAAAGGGACAGTTATAGTCTATACTAACCTCTCCCCTTTCTTTCTGCCTTGAATATTAAATATGATGGCTGGTGCTGCAGTAGCCATCTTGTGACTATGAGGAAAAAGTCTAGAAAAATAAAAGGCCCTGGGGTACCTTTGTGGTTCAGTTGGTTAAGTGTCTGCCTTTGGCTTGGGTCATGGTCTTGGGGTCCTGGGATCAAGCCCTGCATCAGTTCTGGCTTCCTGTTCAGTGGGAAGTCTGCTTCTCCCTCTTCCTCTGCCCCTTCCCCCCACTGGTGAACACACTCTCTCTCTCAAATGAATAATTTAAAAATCTTTAAAAAAATAAATATTACGCCAAAATTGTGAACTGCGAAGTCAAACCAGTTGCCACTCACTTCCCCATTTTTTATCATTTGGGAGGGAAAAAATTCATCTTTATTTGCTTAAGCCATTGTAGTCAAGTTTTTGATAAACTTGATTGTTCCCGATACAATATATGAAGAAAAAAGTGAAAATTTTTATGTGATTGACACAGAAAGAATGTTATGGAGTGATAGAAAATAATATTGTCTTGGACAGGCTGGTTAGATTATGGAAAGCTGAAGAGTCTGTTTGATACCGTGGGCAAGCTAGGGAATATTATCCAGGCAGAGAATATAGAAGAGCAATTAGTTGGAAATTTTACCAATAAATTGAAAGATTATTCGGACAATAACATGCAAGCTAATTTGGAAGAAGAGTTCGAAGCAACAGAGCCATACATTGAACATGCATCTCATATATGGTAAAATGTAAGGTATGTTTTACTCCTCACATTCAGAATTTGAGATAATTAGACCAGGGATTGTGATTCCACATCCTATGCACGTGTCTCAGTTCAGGCTGTGATAACAAAGTACCAGAGACTGGATGACTTAGAAATAACAGAAGTGTAGTCCCCAGAGTTCTGAAGCTTGGAAGTCTGAGATCAGGAAACCAGCATGATCCGGTTCTTGGTGACACTGTGCCTCCCAGATGGCTGTCTCCTCTCTGTGTCCTCACAAGGCAGAAGGAGAGCTAGCTAACTCTTTGGTCTTTTCTTATAACAGCGCTAATACCTCCCAAAGGCCCCACCTGCTAATACCATCATAAGGGTTTCCATATATGCATGGGCAGAATAAACATACAGTCCATCACAGAGCAGTATAGGTAAAGTCAGTGGGTTAAGATAAAAATTGCATGTAGTTAAAAACACCATGGAGAATCCTAGGAGTCAAAGGACAAAGCTTTTTGTGTTTGTTTTACTTTTTTGCCGTGGTCTTCCTTTCCTTAGTGTAGCGCTCAGCAATCTTTTTCCATAAAGGGCCAGAAAGCAAAGATTTTAGTTTTTACAAACTGTACGGTCTCCACTGCGCCTACTCAACTTAGCCGTTGAGGCATGAAAGCAGCCATAGACAGTAACTTAATGGTCACAGCTGTGTTCCAGGAAAAGTTTATTTACAAAAACAGGTAGTAGGCTGGATTTAGGCTGCAATCCTTGACCAAGAGCATTGGAAACCAGTCTTCTTTAACGTGGAGAAGGGTCATGACATAAATTAAGGGTGGAGGCCTTATAGTTTAATTGGCATAACATAGATATACATGAAAATAAACTGTACTATTTACATTGTAAATAGTTTTATGGATTTGCTATAATGTTTAGGGTCTTACTGATGAGAAAAGTAGTTCTATCTAAGAACAGTACCAAAGGTCTTAAATCTTAAAGAATCATTAAATTCACTTCCAACTTCTAAAAATTTATTGTTTATATAACTTTTTATGCAATCCAAGATTGTGATTTTCCTCATTAACATAGTTCATTATTCCCAGGTAATGAATATCACAGAATATCACAAAACTGTATCTCTTTTAAAATATTTTCTAATTCAAATTTTTAATTGTATTTTTAAAAATAATTTTCCCTGGTAATTTAAATATTGAATTCGTCTTTCTTTCTTCTTTCTTTCTTTCTTTCTTTCTTTCTTTCTTTCTTTCTCCCTCTCTCTCTCTCTTTCTTCAAATGTTTTATTGCTGGGACATGCTAGGTGATGCTGTTGTGAAATATTACTGCCCACGTCTCACAGCAACACAACCAGCAGGTCTTCACGGAGGCACCAGGCACCACTCATCTAGGCGCGACTCAAGGATATACCTTGTAGCTGTGCCGTGTGGAGTTGTTGACTTCCACATCCCTGAACAAGGGAAAGAGATTATAGCTGTTCTCTGTGCTATGGCCTGGATGTTGTATGTATCAATTCTATTTACAGCCACGTTACCAGAACTAGTCATTTGACCCCAAACTACCCATCAGGCAGAGAAATGCCATCCTCTTGTGTGATCAAATGGGACTTAGAGAACATAGCATTGTCTCTGCCAAACTTTCATTCTATTGTGTAAAAGGCCATAAAACAACCAATTTATAGAACTTGGTTGAGGTTTAAACTTTATGTAGACAAAATATTCAACGTAACATGTAACAGCACATGGAGACATAATATAAGCCCTATAAAAGGTCAAAGGTTATTACCCAGTTTTGTTCCTTAGTTTAGATAGCTATTGTATAATACCTTGATGAATCGCCAAAGGATTGGTGTAAAATTAGGAAACCTGTACTGTAGAATGAGAATTCTGTTCAGACGTTGTTATTTGACCACCACAAATGATACATATTCCAGTTCATTCCCTATAAGGATTTAAAGATCATCCTTAGCCAGGCACAGTCAAGAGAACACCCTTTGTTCTGGGTCATCTTTTGTTTTACCCCTCAATTCCATTAATCCAGTCGGAAGTCTCCCACCATTACTATTATCACTGATCACGGTTAGCATGGTGCTGCTTTTTCTTTAAATGAGAGCCTTTATTGCTATTTGCTATTTACATATGAACTATGTAAAATTGGCTGCCTGCTTTGCATAGGACTCCAGAAGTAGCAGAATATTACCATCATCTGTCTGTTCCCTGGAATCTGAGCCTTGGCACTCTGTAAATTTACCCTGGGTTTGCTGGCGGGGTTGAAGTTATATTCAGTTCCTTTAGGCTCATGATTCTCACCAGGGAAGCCTGGGTTTCTGGGTTTGTAGGTGGAAATTAGAATCCCTGAAGGTATGGGCAGTGTGTGTAGTAAGAAAAAACATATTTAGCATAACAATGCAAATTTATATTACAAAAATAAGTGCTTTTATGCTGAAACTCTTACAAGTAAAATTCGACCATCTTCTTGGCTGCTGGAAATATACAAATGTTGGTGACTTTCAGCAGGGTTGGAAGGATGCATTTCTGAATCAGCAGGGGATAGGATTTTTACATTTATTAAAAAGCACATTGGGTTTAAATGTGGAAACATTTTTTTATGATGGGAAAAGCTAAAAATACATCCTTCACTGAGCAGTAAAAAGAAACCCATGGCATGATTGGGAGATCTGAGGGCAAGCAGGTCAAAAGGTAAGAATTCAGAGCAGTGGGTAAGCGACTAACATCAGGGCACTAAAAATACCTCTAGGAAATCCTTAGAAATATAAAAAAGGGCCCTGGACATACCTGGTGGTATGGGATGGAGCTCACATTATTTCATTTGGATGTTAAAAGAAGGTGAGCAAAGTTGTCATCACTAGAATTCCATTTGTTTGAAGCATAGTGTGACCTTTGCATGGCTAAAATCGCAAGTTTTTTTTAATCTAATTAATTTAAATTTTATTTTGGGGGGGGGCCTTGGTTTTATCTATAAAGTTAGTGAATGGATGAGAGCCAAGGTCTCTTCCATTCAAAAATTCTGTCATTTTCTGAGACTTTCCCCCTGCAAACACACACACGTCAAATCTATCAGCCAATATTTATCAATCCCATATAATGATCAAAAACATTGCAGGCCAAAGTTTCATAGGTGTTGTAAAACAGGATACAGACTTCCCTATCTGCAAGGAGCATACAGTCTATTTGAGAAGACAAGATATAATTGTAAATAATGCAAAAATTACATACTTTTCTATTAGAACAAAGATAAGCAAAATATTGGCTCATTGCAGGACAAATCTGGCCCAACATCTATAGCGACTCTCACATTGCACAGGGCAGAGTTGAGTGGTTGCTACAGTGTCTATGCTATATGCCCACAAGCCTAAAATATTTATCACCTTGCGCTTTATAGAAAAAGTCTGCCAACTCTTGTATTAGAATAATCAAATAATGTCACAAGGCAAAATGGGATAGATTCCAAACAGATAACAGGACAAAGCTATTGGAGTTGAGATAAGAGGACCAGCCTGGGAAAGCTTCATGGGGTCTCAGCATCCCAGCTTACTGAGACAAGGAAACTCCAGTTTCTATTAAAAAAAAGGGGGGGGGAATGGGAGATCCTTATAATTAGTAAGAAAATGCTAAATGTAACTACATATTGTTTTTATTACATTCTTTTCTTATCATTTTTACTCTCCTGGCCCTCAAAATAATTAATTTGGGAAAATCTAATCCTTTTAAATACTCTTCAGTGTTGTTCCAAAATCAACATTGATTAAAAATTCACTACCCCCTCTTGAGAAGCAAGAAATATTGCTACCTTGATACTTCCAATAAATGAAAATTTGTGACTCACTCTAAAGATAATTAGAGGAATATATAAATGAGTTTCAAGGGAAATTAAGACAAGAAGATGTGGAGTTTGAAATCAAATATCAATATTTACTGTATTTTGATTGAGAGATTTCTATTACTATTTGTCCTTAATTCATAGATGTATTTTATTAACTGCTGTAATTTTAACAAATGAAAATACCTGAAGATAAATGGTAATTGCTACATATTCAGGGTCTAATTATTTTCCAATTCAGTGTCAAACTTTGCTGTTGTGGTAAAATAATTACATTTACTTTGACCCCTTGAAGCATTTCTCAATGCCTCTGAGTCCTTTGGATGCTGTGGGAATCATACTTTGAAAGACACTCACCCAGACCTGCTCTCCCCAGAAAATGCCCCATGTTCCAGAACTTTTCTAGCTCTTACTTCTGTCTCAGTCCAAATTCATTTGCTTAGTGACTTGTATCCTGGGGGCCTTGCTAGCTACTTAAAGACAATTAGATGAAAATGTTAATACACCTTTTAGTAAACATCTACTCGTGTTGTGATACAGGACAAGGAAGAATTCATTCACTCCTGAAACTTCCCGTGCTTGGTAACATGCTAGGCCCTGGCGACACAAAGATGGATATTAGCTTGTGAGTAGCTTGCTGTCTTTAGCAGCAGGCTCTAAAAGGTGGTCCCCAAGTGATCTCCAGATGAATCTCCTGGGCTGCTGATTAAAATATGCACTGGTTTAGCCTCCAAAAGGGGCTTATTCAGTAGAGATACCTGTGCAGGCTACTTAGAATGCACATCTTCAGCATGCTTCCGTTATCCTATACTTTAAGACGGGGAGGAGATGATTCCTGGATTTAGGGCATCAGTCAACCAGAACACTGGCAGCTATGGCCAGATTTGACTTGCAGATATGTTTTAAAATTGAAAAATTTCACATAAACATTTGATTTCTTCCATCTCTTGAAAAATAAGAAGCTCTGACATTGCTGCATTTGTGTTTCTTGGTTCGGTTCAAGGAAATATTCCCCTTTAGTTGGACAGAGCCCGTGCCTTCCTGTTGGCTCAAGTCCACATACTCTATTGCCTTAAACCCCGGGCCACCCTTATTCAGATATCCCACATACCTGGCTCTTGGGAATCATTTGAGTTAATGGCCTAGGATCTAGATTTCAGTGGATAGTTACATATTAAAAAATTTTTTTTGGTTAATGTTATCCCAGTATATATGTGCTCCAGGTAGGCTGGAACTTAATTCTATGCGGAACCTCTGGAAGGCCTCAGGAAGTGGACGTTCTAGGTTCTAGAGCAGAGAGTGGGCAAGACAGTTGGGACAGGTGTTCCCTTTCTGTCTCCTGGCCAGCATAGGTTTAGTGTAGGCTGTTGAACACAGGTAGCAGGAAACAGAATTGAAATCACCTTGTTTCTTTCTAAATCTAGCATTTCTATAGCAATTGTCACCATGGTATCTTGATGTGTTCTGACAGGGGAAATTTTACTTTTATTAAAAAAAATGTGGTAATAAGGGAAAAAGAAACTCCTCCCATGCCTTAACCTTGGAGGCATTCCCTTAATGAAGAGCTCAGAAATATGTGTGTGTACAGGACAGAAAAGCTTCACCATGGTCTGAGCCAGCCAAGAGCTGGTGGTATTTCTTAATGATGCAGTAGCAGAGGTCCAGCTGAAAGATCCTCGAACCTGAGGGCTGGAAGGTTCCTCAAAGTCATAATACTCCTTGTGTAGCTCTTTTCAGCATTTGAGGCACTTGTACATGTTAATCTCATTCAGTCCTCATGACAAGCCTGTGAAGTAACTATTGAAATGCTCGTTTTCTTTTAGAGTGAGGATAAGATAGTCACTTGCTGCAGGTCAAACGGGTCTTCTATTTATTTATTTATTTATTTATTTTTTATTATTATGTTATGTTCATCACCATACAGTACATCCTTAGTTTTTGATGTAGTGTTCCATGATTCATTGTTTGCATATAACAACCCAGTGCACCATGCAATATGCCCTCCTTAATACCCATCAGCGGCCTATCCCAATCCCCCACCCCCCTCCCCTCTGAAGCCTTCAGTTTGTTTCCCGGAGTCCATAGTCTCTCATGGTTCATTCCCCCATCTGTTTAGCCCCCCTTCTTTCTTCCCTTCCTTCTCCTACTGATCTCCCTGCTATTTCTTATGTTCCATAAATGAGTGAAACCATATGATAATTGTCTTTCTCTGGTTGACTTATTTCACTTAGCATAATCTCCTCTGGTCCTGTCCGTGTTGCTGCAAATGTTGAGTAATTGTTCTTTCTGATGGCTGAGTAATATTCCATTGTATATATGGACCACATCTTCATTATCCATTTGTCTGTTAAAGGGCATCTCGGCTCCTTCCACAATTTAGCTATTGTGG